>NC_083583.1:65953043-66303043 GCF_027579695.1 Neoarius graeffei
GTTCATTATGTCATATATTAAATATAGTTAGTTTTTTTTTATTTTTTATCAGACATCTAGTTTTTAGGTTTGTTTACCTGACATGTTTCGACATACGACTGTCGTCTTCCTCAGAGGAAGACGACAGTTGTATGTTGAAACATGTCAGGTAAACAAACCTAAAAACTAGATGTCTGATAAAAAAGAAAAAAAAAACTAACTATACCCCTTGTCTGCAACCCCAATAACTGCAACTAAACGTTTCTGGTAACTGTTGATCAGTCCTGCATACTGGCTTGGAGGAATTTTAGCCCATTCCCCCGTACAGAACAGCTTCAACTTTGCAATGTTGGTGGGTTTCCTCACATGAACTGCTTGCTTCAGCTCCTTCCACAACATTTCAATTGGATTAAGGTCAGGACTTTGACTTGGCCATTCCAAAAATTAACTTGATTCTTCTTTAACCATTCTTTGGTAGAACAACTTGTGTGCTTAGGGTCGTTGTCTTGCTGCATGATCCACCTTCTCTTGAGATTCAGTTCATGGACAGATGTCCTGACATTTTCCTTTAGAATTCGCTCGTATAATTCAGAATTCATTGTTCCATCAGTGATGACAAGCTGTCCTGGCCCAGATGCAGCAAAACAGGCCCAAACCATGATAATACCACCACCATGTTTCACAGATGGGAGAAGGTTCTTATGCTGGAATGCAGTGTTTTCCTTTCTCCAAACATAACGCTTCTCATTTAAACCCAACAGTTCTATTTTGGTCTCACCTGTCCACAAAACATTTTTCCAATAGCCTTTTGGCTTGTCCACGTGATCTGTAGCAAACTGCAGATGAGCAGCAATGTTCTTTTTGAAGAGCAGTGGCTTTCTCCTTGCAACCCTGACATGCACACCATCGTTGTTCAGTGTTCTCCTGATGGTGGACTCATGAACATTAACATTAGCCAATGTGAGAGAGGCCTTCAATTGCTTAGAAGTTACCCTGGGGTCCTTTGTGACCTCGCCGACTGTGGCAGCGGGGGCGTGGTCAAGCACCGGTCTGTGACAGGAGGGCGGAGTCAGGGAAGGTAAGTGGCAGAATCACTACACCTGACATGAATTAATCTGTTTGTGTGTGTCTTCCCAGTGACCGCGCCCTATTTAAGGAGAGAGAGCGAGAGCAGAGGGAGCTCTCTCCCCAACCAGACGACTTGAGTGTGTGCGTGCATGTGTGGCTGAGAGAGTAAAATTTGCACTGAAAAGTGAAAATAAAAGAGTTTTGTGAACTCAGTTCTGGCCTGCCGTCCTTCTGTGCTCCACCCACCCATACAAACTGCTACAGTGGTGCTGAAACCTGGGAAAGTGGAGCACCAGCCGATCAGCCCCATGGAGTCCTCCCCGTTTGCCAGCCTGGTCCACGCCCTCGCCACGGCCCAGCAAAGCCAGTACCAGGCACTCGTCACCCTCCGGAAGGAGCAAGAGCGATGCTTCGAGGCCCTGGTGCTGGCCCAACAAGAAGATCGGGAGGCGTTCTGGCACCTCTTCGCGTCGGCGGGGTCCACCAGCGCTCCTACCGTGGGCCCGTCTCCCCTCACCGTCACCAAGATGGGCCCGCAGGACGACCCCGAGGCGTTCATCACGCTCTTCGAGCAAGTCGCCGAAGCCTCGGGGTGGCCGATGGAGCAGCGCGTGGCGCGCCTCCTCCCCCTGCTAACAGGAGAGGCACAGCTGGCCGCACTACAGCTCCCCGCCAACCACCAGCTGGCCTACGCGGACCTAGTCTGGCTAACGCGACTGCAAAGCTCTACGAGCTATTGGTCTGGCCAAGATATTAAGCCCAACCGTTTCCCAGGGCCCGTGGTTGACCTGCCTCCCTGAAATGCCTCAGTTTGCTACTGGTCGAAGCCAGAAAAGGCTGTGACGAAGCTTAAACCAATCACATCACTCGTTCCTCTGACGTATGCGACGCGACGGGGCTAACTGGTAGATTAAACTCTTACCGAAGCCGGTCGGGAGCAAGGCGAAAACGTCCTTCCTTTCAAAAAATACCTCCAGGGCTGCTCTTTGCTCCGTTTTCAATGAGAACTTGCTCCATGTTTGTAATGTTTCTAGTGAATGAAGCGCTTCCAGCATAGATTGTGTAAACAATCTATGGCTTCCGGTCACAGTTCTACTACGTCACTGCCTTGAACACGCCTCTACCCAGGGCCGTTGGAGATGCTCAAAGTTGATTGGTTCCTGATTTTTCGGGAGCTTGGAAGAGCTGTAGATAGCTTGCCTGGCCAAACTAAGCTCGCAACAGGCCCTCGTGTTGCATCACGCTTAGGATGGGCAGGCCCAGGCAAATGCGGACCTCCACCGGGCCGTCCTCCAGCGCATGGGGCGCACCCCAGAGCAGCAGCGCCAGCGCTTCCGCACGTTGTGCTTGGAGGAAGTCGACCGGCCGTACGCGTTTGGCCAGCAGCTCCGGGACGCCTGCTGGCGGTGGTTGAGGGCTGACAACCGCGACGCCGAGGGAATCATCGACCAGGTGGTGCTGGAACAGTTCATCGCTCGCTTGCCAGCAGGAACTGCGGAGTGGGTCCAGTGCCACTGCCCGGCGTCACTGGATCGGGCAGTCGAGCTGGCGGAGGACCATTTGGTGGCTGTCCCGGCGGCAGGACAGCAGATGGCATCTTCTCTTCTCTCTTCTCTCTCTCCCCATCCTCCTGTGTCCCATCCTCGCCCCATTCCCCCACCGCGGGGGCAGGGGCTGGGGCCGGCACCACCCCAGCTGGCCTGCCGCACCCGCGGTGCCCTCCCGTTTCTCCCTTCTGTGTCTGTCTCTCCCCCACCTCAGGTGAGTGAGCCCCAGATCACCGGTGCAGAGAGAAAGCCCGGGCCGGTTTGCGGGGAGCCGGGCCACCTTCAACAGCAGTGCACGGCAATGGAAGTGGGCGCGGTGGTTCGGATCCCCGACGCACCAGAGGCCGCCCTCGATCAGGCCGGAGCGTATCGCATACCGGTGAATATCCAAGGGGATACATATCAGGCATTGGTGGATTCTGGTTGTAACCAGACCTCAATTCACCAAAGCCTGGTGCAAAATGAGGCATTGGGGGGAGCACAGGGGGTGAAGGTGTTGTGTGTGCACGGGGATGTTCACAGCTACCCTTTGGTGTCGGTCCACTTTTTTTTTCAGAGGGGAAAAATTTATAGTGAAGGCGGCGGTTAATCCTCGCCTTACCCACTCTTTAATTTTGGGGACTGATTGGCCGGGATTTCGGGGTTTAATGACACGCCTAGTAAAGAGTGGGTCCTACCATTTGACAGGGGGAGGTCCCGGTGTCGCTTTGGCGGGAGCAGCTGTCACAGAGCCATCTACGTCGTCATCTCGTCAGAGTGAGCAGCCGCCGGCTCCTCCTCTCTCTATTGGGGAATCCCTCGCGGATTTCCCATTAGAACAATCGCAAGACAAGACTCTGCGACATGCGTTTGACCAAGTGAGAGTAATCGATGGTCAAACGCTCCAGCCGAACGCCACCCCGTCCTTCCCCTACTTGGCAATTATGAAGGATAGGTTATACCGAGTGACGCAGGACACTCAAACTAAAGAGCGAGTCACACAGCTTTTAATTCCAAAGAACCGCCGGGAATTGGTATTCCAGGTGGCTCACTTTAATCCCATGGCTGGACACTTAGGGCAGGATAAGACACTAGCCCGAATAATGGCCCGATTCTATTGGCCGGGGATTCACGGCGATGTTCGTAGGTGGTGTATGGCATGCCGCGAATGCCAGTTAGTAAATCCGGCGGCCATTTCAAAAGCACCTTTGCGCCCTCTTCCATTGATCGAGACCCCGTTTGAGAGAATTGGGATGGATCTCGTCAGGCCATTAGATCGGTCAGCACAAGGGTACCGCTTTATATTAGTTCTGGTGGACTATGCAACGCGATACCCAGAAGCGGTGCCTCTGCGCAATATCTCAGCACGCAGTATTGCAGAGTCACTCTTCCGCATTATCTCCCAAGTCGGAATCCCGAAAGAGATTCTGACTGATCAAGGCACTACATTTATGTCACGGACACTGCGCGAACTGTATGGGTTATTGGGGATTAAGCCAATCCGCACCAGTGTGTATCACCCACAAACGGACGGTTTAGTGGAACGGTTCAATCGCACCCTCAAAAATATCACTAAAAAATTCGTAAGTGAGGACGCACGTAATTGGGATAACTGGCTCAAGCCCTTGTTGTTCTCAGTGCGAGAGGTTCCCCAAGCCTCCACGGGGTTCTCCCCGTTCAAATTATTATATGGGCGTAAGCCGCGCGGCATCCTAGAGGTGCTGTGGGAAAATTGGGAGGAGGAACCTTCACAAAGCAAGAACGAAATTCAGTACGTTATAGACCTGCACGCAAAACTCCACACGCTCACCCACCTAACTCAGGAGAATTTGCGGCAGGCCCAGGAACGGCAAGCCCGCCTGTACAACAAGGGTACGCGCCTTAGGGAGTTCACCCAGGGAGATAAAGTACTCGTACTGTTGCCCACTTAGAGCTCCAAATTGATCACCAAGTGGCAAGGTCCCTTTGAGGTCACACGGAGAGTCGGGGACGTCGACTACAAGGTGAGGCGAACGGACAGGGGTGGGGCGCTATAAATTTACCACCTCAATCTGCTTAAACTCTGGAACGAGGAGGTCCCCGTGGCGTTGGTGTCGGTGGTTCCGGAGAAGGCGGAGCTGGGGCCGGAGGTTCAAAAAGAGGCATTGGCATCCCGTATCTCTCTGGTTCCCTGTGGAGACCACCTCTCCCCGACCCAACTCACGGAGGTCGCCCAGTTGCAGACCGAGTTTTCGGATGTGTTCTCGCCCCTGCCCGGTCGCACTAACCTCATAGAGCACCACATAGAGACGCCCCCGGGGGTGGTAGTGCGTAGCCGCCCTTACAGGCTACCCGAACACAAAAAAAAGGTGGTTCAGGAAGAACTTGAGACCATGCTCGAAATGGGCATCGTCGAGGAGTCCCACAGTGACTGGAGCAGCCCGGTGGTCTTGGTACCCAAGGCCGACGGGTCGGTCCGGTTCTGTGTGGACTATAGAAAAGTCAACGCGGTGTCTAAATTTGACGCGTACCCAATGCCTCATATTGATGAGTTGCTCAATCGACTCGGCACGGCTCGCTTTTATTCGACACTGGATTTGACAAAGGAATATTGGCAGATCCCCTTGACTCCACTATCCCAAGAAAAAATGGCCTTTTCCACACCATTTGGTTTACACCAATTCATCACACTTCCATTTGGGCTGTTTGGGGCGCCCGCTCCATTTCAGTGGCTGATGGACAGGGTCCTCCGCCCCCACGCCACCTATGCAGCCACCTATCTCGACGACATCATCATATATAGTAATGACTGGGCGAGGCACATTGAACACCTAAGGGCTGTCCTTAGGTCGCTGAGGCGAGCGGGTCTCACAGCCAACCCGAAGAAGTGTGCGATTGGGCAGGTGGAAGTACCGTATCTGGGCTTCCACTTGGGCAACGGGCAGGTGCGTCCCCAAATTAATAAGACCGCAGCAATTGCAGCGTGCCCGAGGCCCAAGACCAAAAAGGGGGTGAGACAGTTCCTGGGGCTGGCTGGCTATTATCGTAGGTTTATACCTAATTATTCAGACGTCACCAGCCCGCTGACTGATCTCACTAAAAAGGGGGCACCAGATCCGGTCCAGTGGATGGAGCAATGCCAGCAGGCTTTTTCTGAGGTAAAGGCTGCACTGTGTGGGGGGCCACTTTTACACTCCCCTGACTTTTCTCTCCCCTTTATGTTGCAGACCGATGTGTCGGGCTGGGGGCGGTTTTGTCCCAGGAGATGGAGGGGGAGGACCGCCCCGTCCTGTACATCAGCAGGAAGCTGTCGGTGTGTGAGGGGCGCTACAGCACAATAGAAAAAAAGAGTGTCTGGCCATCAAGTGGGCGGTCCTCGCCCTCCGTTACTACTTACTGGGGCGCCCTTTCATCCTCTGTTCGGACCACGCGCCCCTCCAGTGGCTCCACTGCATGAAGGATGCCAATGCGCGGATCACCCGTTTGTATCTGGCACTCCAACCCTTTAATTTCAAGGTGGTCCACAGGCCGGGGGTGCAGATGGTCGTGGCGGACTTCCTCTCCTGTCGGGGGGGGGGGGGGGGGGGGGGGGGGGGGGGGAGTCGGCTGCAGGCCGGACGGCCGCCTGGCCTGAGTCGGGCGGTGGGGGTATGTGGCAGCAGGGGCGTGGTCAAGCGCCAGTCTGTGACAGGAGGGCGGAGTCAGGGAAGGTAAGTGGCAGAATCACTACACCTGACATGAATTAACCTGTTTGTGTGTGTCTTCCCAGTGACCGCGCCCTATTTAAGGAGAGAGAGCGAGAGCAGAGAGAGCTCTCTCCCCAACCAGACGACTTGAGTGTGTGCGTGCGTGTGTGGCTGAGAGAGTAAAATTTGCACTGAAAACGGAGCTCATGGGGAAAACGAGGGGAGGTGGAATCTGCTTTTATATTAACAAAGGTTGGTGTATTGATGTCACAGTTCTAAACAAATCATGCAGTCCTCATCTGGATTCATTATTCATAAACCGCAAACCGTTTTATGCTCTGCAAGAGTTTTCCTCATTTATTCTGGTTGGAGTCTACATCCCCACTCAGGCGTGTATTACTGAGGTGTTACAACACCTGGCTGACCAGATAAACAATGTGGAGAAAAAACACCCGGACTCTTTGCTCATTGTTTTGAGGGACTTTAACAGAGCAAACCTCAGCCTGTTAGGACTGGGACTGTTTTGGCCTCTAGAGGCCACTGTTATTTCCTTTTCTGGTCATGTTTGTTTTGGGCCTCTAGAGGGCTGTGTTCTGTGTTTTGTTTTTGTCTTATTGCCTGTTTCCTACCCCGCCCTGTCCTTAATTAGTTTGTGTATAAATACCCCTCTGTTTGTTCCCTTGTTACAGAGTCTTTTTCCTATGTTATGCTGTTAGTGCTAGTTCTCTCTGTCCCATGTACCTTGCCTGTGTCTTTGTATTCTTGGTTTTTGCTTCTTTCTTTTTGGACTTTGTGGATTTTGTTTTTGACCTTTTTGATCTTCTGAGCGTTTGAGTTTTTGCCTTTTTTCTTATTTGGATTTTGGACTTTGTACCTTTTGGATATTTTTATTTTACCTTCTGAGCTTTGAATTATTCTTTTTGTTTTTTCCCTTAGATTGTACATAGTGTAAATAAACTGTTTTTGATACCTTTCTACTTCCGCCTCATGCCTCTGCACTTGAGTCATTCCCCTGGTGGCCTAGTGGGGGGTTTGCTGGATTATCACACCAGCGAACCAGGTTCGAATCCCAGCAAAACCCTAACAGAAAGACTCCGTCATGACCGACTCAGCAGAGGCTTCTGCATCTGTCTACCCGGCCAACCTTCAGGGAATGATGGCTGCGTTAACACGCCTCGGATCCACCATGGACACTCATGGATGGACTCTCTCAAGCCAACGTGAGACCCTTGCTCGCCACGAGGTACTGCTTCAGCAGACTGGGAGAACCCTGGCACAGCTGACTTCTCTGCCCGCATCTCCTCCGCCTGATTCTGCTCCTGCTCCAGTGCCTCCTGCCATGCTGCCTTCTTCACCTCGCAAACCCAGCCTTCCTGCACCACAGAGATAAGATGGTAAGCACAGTGAGTGTTGAGAGTTCCTTACCCAGTGTCAACTCACCTTTGAGCTTCAGCCTAACACCTACATTACGGATCGCCGCAAAATTGCCTTTGTGATAACCTTGTTAGCTGGTAAGGCGCGAGCCTGGGCTACTGCTATCTGACAGAGACAGGGACCTGAGTGCTCTGATTTCCAGTTGTTTACTGAGGAGATGCTGCATGTCTTCGATCAAGCAGACATCAGTAAAGACGCAGCCAGAAAGCTCATGTCCATCCGGCAAGGGGGAAGCATCGCAGACTACGCCATCTCGTTCCGGACGCTTGCAGCAGTAAGTGGATGGAACGAGACTGCCCTGGTGTCAGCCTTCCACCATGGTCTGTCTGACCCCATCAAAGACGGTCTGGCTTCTATCGGATGCCCAAGTGACCTCGAAACACTGATCTCACATTCTACTCATCTGGACAACAGGATGAGAGAATGCCGCCAAGTCCTGAGCCTCCTCGGCCTTCCTGCCTCTACCTGGAGCCTGTCTACCTCTTCCAGTGACTGTCCAGAACCCATGCAAGTGGGCCATACTTGCCTCTCCGCATCTGAGAGGGAGCGCAGAAGGAGGGACAAGTGCTGCATCTACTGTGGCAAGCCTGGTCACTTCCGAGCATCATGTCCTGAACTCTCGGGAAAAGGACCGCCCCCGTCCAGCCGAGGGAGGGTTGTGACGGGGCCTACCCTCTCTTCCGGACTCCCTGGCCAAGGAATCTACATCCCGGTCTCCATCTCCTGGGGTGAGTCCGTCCACTCTTGTCAAGCTTTGTTAGACTCAGGGGCGGCTGGAAACTTTATGGATATTCACTTTGCCCAAAGTATCAATGTCCCGACTGCACCTCTTGAAGTCCCACTGTCTGTGTCTGCCCTGGATGGCCAAGCCTTAGGTGATGGAAGAGTCACCCAAGTAACTTCTCCAGTCTCAAGGTCACAAGGAAGAAATATCCCTGCACCTGATTCCTTCACCTGAGTTCCCAGTTATTCTAGGTCTCCCTTGGCTTACCCGCCACAACCCTCGTATAGACTGGGTCACTAGCCAGGTTGTGGAGTGGGGTCCTGCTTGCTATGCCTCTTGTCTGCTCTCTAGCTCTCCTGTGTCTCCTGCCGAGCCTCCTGATCTCACCGAGTTATCTCAAGTTTCCACAGAGTACTGGGATCTTAAGGAAGTTTTCAGCAAGAGCAGAGCCGCCGTTCTTCCTATGACTGTGCCATCGACTTGCTCCCTGGGACTACCCCTCCTCATGGCAGACTGTTTTCCCTCTCTCAGCCAGAATGCAAGGCCATGGAGGAATACCTCAAAGACGCCCTGGTCTCTGGGTTCATTCAACCCTCCACCTCACCCGCTGGTGCCGGCTTCTTCTTTGTCAGCAAGAAGGATGGGGGGCTCCGACCATGTATTGACTACAGGGGCCTGAACAAGATCACTGTGCGCAACCGATATCCCCTTCCGCTGATGTCCACAGCATTCGACCTGCTCCAAGGCGCCACCGTCTTCACCAAGTTGGACCTACGGAACGCATACCACCTCATCCGTATCTGACAGGGAGACGAGTGGAAGACTGCCTTCAACACCCCGTCTGGGCACTACGAATACCAGGTGATGCCCTTCGGACTCACCAACGCACCAGCTGTTTCTCAGGCCCTAATCAACAACGTCTTGAGGGACATGATTAACTTGTACGTTTCTGTCTACCTCGACGACATCCTTATCTTTTCCAAGACCATGCAGGAGCACCGCCACCATGTCCGCCAGGTTCTCCAGAGGCTGCTACAGAACAATCTGTTCGCCAAGGCCCAGAAATGCGAATTTCATGTTCCCGAGGTCTCCTTTCTGGGTTTTATTGTACAGACAGGCCAACTCCAAATGGACCCAGCCAAGACCCTGGCCGTCCGGGACTGGCCCACTCCCAAGTCCGTCAAAGAGGTTCAGCGGTTCTTAGGATTTGCTAACTTCTACCGCAAATTTATCAGGAACTTTAGTTCTGTAGCAGCACCCATGTCGGACCTCACCAAAGGGACAGGTGGATCTTATGTCTGGTCTCCTCAGGCGGAAAAGGCGTTCAAAGGCCTCAAGGACTGCTTCTGCACAGCACCCATTCTGGTCCTCCCGGACACCTCCCAACCATTCATCGTGGAAGTGGACGCCTCAGACAGTGGTGTTGGCGCGGTGCTCTCTCAACGTTCAGAAGGAAAACTGCACCCCTGCGCTTACTTCTCCCACCGCCTGAGTCCTGCGGAGTCCCGGTACGTTGTGGGGGATCGAGAACTGCTAGCGGTCAAACTGGCCCTTGAGGAGTGGAGGCACTGGCTGGAGGGAGCGCAACACCCATTCCTGGTTTGGACGGACCACAAGAACCTGGAGTACCTCCAGCAAGCCAAGAGACTGAACCCACGACAGGCTAGGTGGGCCCTGTTTTTCAGTCGGTTTGACTTCACCCTATCGTACCGCCCTGGCTCCAAGAACACCAAACCTGACGCACTGTCCAGGCTGTTCTCTGACAGTAACAGGGAGAGTGAAGTTGGGCCTATCATCCCTATATCCCGGATTGTGGCTCCTGTCTGCTGGGGTATTGAGGAGACCGTTCGACAAGCTCAACGCCGGGACCCTGATCCTGGGACGGGGCCACCGGGCCTCCTGTACGTCTCTCGTCAAGTCCGGGCCAAGGTTCTCCAGTGGGGTCACTCTTCCCCTCTCACTGCCCACCTGGGAGCTCGGAGGAACCTGGACTTCCTGAAAAGACGCTTCAGGTGGCCTAACATGGAGAAGGAAGTGAGGTCATTCGTCCTGTCCTGTGAGGTCTGCACCAGAACCAAGAACCCGCGACAGCGTCCCCAGGGTCTCCTGCATCCTCTGCCTATTCCCCGGTGTCCTTGGTCCCACGTGGCGGTCGACTTCATCACGGGTCTCCCTGAGTCTCAAGGTAACACTGTCATATTGGTCATAGTGGACAGATTCTCCAAGGCCTGCCGCTTTATTCCACTGTGCAAACTCCCCTCTGCCCTTGACACTGCTAAATTGTTTTTCACTCATGTCTTCCGAGTTTTTGGTCTCCCTCAGGACATCGTCTCTGACCGGGGGCCCCAGTTCTCCTCCTGAGTATGGCACAGCTTCTGCAAGAGCATCAGGGCCACTGCCAGCCTCTCCTCTGGGTTCCACCCCCAGTCCACCGGCCAGACGGAGAGGCTCAAGCAGGACCTGGAAACCACCCTGCGAGGCCTGGCTATGGATAACCCGACATCGTGGAGCACCTGGCTGCCATGGGCAGAGTACGCCCACAACACCCTGCAGTCATCGTCCACCAAGCTGTCGCCGTTCCAGTGCCAATTTGGGTTCCAGCCACCTCTGTTCCCGGTCCAGGAGGAGGACGCTAGGGTGCCCTCGGTCAACCATTACGTGAGACGATGTCGCAAGACCTGGAGCAAGGTCAGGAGGACACTCATCCAGACCTCCAGTACCAACCAGACTCAGGCCAACCGCCATAGGAGACCTGCCCACACTTTCCGCCCTGGACAGCGGGTTTGGCTGTCCACCAAGGACCTTCCGCTGCAGGTGGAGAACCGCAAGCTTGCTCCTCGCTACATTGGCCCCTTCAAGGTTGTACGCAGAGTTAACCCTGTCTCCTACCGGCTCCAGTTACCACGTACGCTAAGGATCAACCCCACATTCCATGTTTCCCTGTTGCGGCCCGTACTGATGTCCACGTATGCCCCTGCTCCTAGGAACCCCCCGCATCTTCCAGGGTCAGACTGTGATCACCGTGCGCCGCCTGCTGGACTCCCGCCGGGTTCGCGGGGGCCTCCAATATCTTGTGGACTGGGAGGGCTATGGCCCTGAGGAGCGCTGCTGGGTCCGAGCTCGGGACATACTCGATAAAGAACTTTGTTGGGACTTCCATTCGGCCCATCCTGATCGTCCTGGGAACGTCAGGAGACGCTCCTGGGGGGGGGGGGGGGGGGGGGGGGGGGGGGGGGGTCCTGTTAGGACTGGGACTGTTTTGGCCTCTAGAGGCCACTGTTATTTCCTTTTCTGGTCATGTTTGTTTTGGGCCTCTAGAGGTCACCACTGTGTTCTGTGTTTTGTTTTTGTCTTATTGCCTGTTTCCTGCCCCGCCCTGTCCTTAATTAGTTTGTGTATAAATACCCCTCTGTTTGTTCCCTTGTCACGGAGTCTTTTTCCTGTGTTATGCTGTTAGTGCTAGTTCTCTCTGTCCCATGTACCTTGCCTGTGTCTTTGTATTCTTGGTTTTTGCTTCTTTCTTTTTGGACTTTGTGGATTTTGTTTTTGACCTTTTTGATCTTCTGAGCGTTTGAGTTTTTGCCTTTTTTCTTATTTGGATTTTGGACTTTGTACCTTTTGGATATTTTTATTTTTGGTTTATCTTCTGAGCTTTGGATTATTCTTTTTGTTTTTTCCCTTAGATTGTACATAGTGTAAATAAACTGTTTTTGATACTGTGGCAGCAGGGTCTAGCATCAGTCTGTGACAGGAGGGCGGAGTCAGGGAAGGTAAGTGGCAGAATCACTACACCTGTCGTTAATTAATGTGTTTGTGTGTCTTCCCAGTGACCGCGCCCTATTTAAGGAGAGAGAGCGAGAGCAGAGGGAGCTCTCTCTCCACAACCAGACGGCTGATGTGTGTGCGTGTGTCTGAGTGTGTGGGAACATATATTTAATGCTGAAAAGCTGAATAAAAGAGAGTTTGTGAAATCAGTTCTGTCCTGCCGTCCTTCTGTGCTCCACCCACCTACATGGACTGCTACAGTGGTGCCGAAACCCGGGACCTGAGCACAGAAGACAACAGCCCCATGGAGTCCTCCACCTTCGCCGACCTGATCCACGCCCTCGCCACGGCCCAACAGAGCCAGCACCAGGCGCTGCTCGCACTCCGAAAGGAGCAAGAACAACGGTTCCAGACCCTGGTGCTGGCGCAACAGGAAGATCGTCGGGCGTTCTGGCACCTCCTCGCGTCAGCGGGGTCCACCATCTCCACCGCCGCGGGCCCTTCCCCCCTCACCCTCACGAAGATGGGCCCGCAGGACGACCCCGAGGCATTCTTCACGCTCTTTGAGCAGGTAGCAGAGGCCTCAGGGTGGCCGGTGGAACAGCGCGCGGCGCGCCTCCTCCCCCTGCTAATGGGAGAGACGCAGCTGGCCGCGCTACAGCTCCCCGCCGACCGCCGGCTGGCCTACGCGGACCTTCGCCGGGCCGTCCTCCAGCGGGTGGGACGCACCCCGGAGCAACAACATCAGCGTTTCCGCGCTCGGCGCTTGGAGGAAGTCGCCCGGCCATTTGCGTTTGGCCAGCAACTCCGGGACACCTGCTGGCAGTGGCTGAGGGCCGACAGTTGCGATGCCGAGGGACTCATCGACCAGGTGGTACTGGAACAGTTCGTCGCGCGTTTACCAGCGGGGACCGCAGAGTGGGTCCAGTGCCACCGCCCGGCGTCGCTGGATCAGGCAATCGAGTTGGCGGAGGATCATCTGGCGGCTGTCCCAGCGGCAGGACAGCAGATGGCATCTTCTCTTCTCTCCTCTTCTCTCTCTCTCTCTCTCTCTCTCTCTCCCCCTCCTCCTGTGTCCTGTCCTCTCCCCGTTCCCCCACCGCGGGGGCCGGCACCACCCCAGCCGGCCTGCCGCACCCGCAGTGCCCTCCCGTTTCTCCCTTTTGTGTCTGTCTCTCTCCCACCTCAGGTGAGTGAGCCCCAGATCACCGGTGCAGAGGGAAAGCCCGGGCCGGTTTGCTGGCGCTGCGGGGAGCCAGGCCACCTTCAACAGCAGTGCACGGCGATGGAGGTGGGTGCGGTGGTTCGGATCCCCGACGCGCCAGAGGCCGCCCTTGATCGGGCCGGAGCATATCGCATACCGGCGAGTATCCAAGGGGATACATATCAGGCGTTGGTGGATTCTGGTTGTAATCAGACCTCAATTCACCAAAGCCTGGTTCAAGACGAGGCATTGGGGGGAGCACAAGGGGTGAAGGTGTTGTGTGTGCACGGAGATGTTCACTGCTACCCTTTGGTGTTGGTCCACATTATTTTCAGAGGGGAGAAATTTATAGTGAAGGCGGCGGTTAATCCTCGCCTTACCCACTCTTTAATTTTGGGGACTGATTAGCCGGGATTTTGGGGTTTAATGACACGCCTAGTAAAGAGTGGGTCCTGCCATTTGACAGGGGGAGGTCCCGGTGTCGCTTTGGCGGGAGCAGCTGTCACAGAGCCATCTACGTCATCTCCACGTCAGAGTGAGGAGCCGCCGGCTTCTCCTCTCTGTATTGGGGAATCCCTCACGGATTTCCCATTAGAGCAGTCGCGAGACGAGACTCTGCGGCATGCGTTTGACTAAGTGAGAGTAATCGATGGTCAAACGCTCCCGCCAAATGCCACCCCGTCCTTCCCCTACTTCGTGATTATGAAGGATAAATTATACCGAGTGACGCAGGTCACTCAAACTAAAGAGCGAGTCATGCAGCTTTTAATTCCAAAGAGCCGCTGGGAATTGGTATTCCAGGCGGCTCACTTTAATCCCATGGCTGGACACTTAGGGCAGGATAAAACACTAGCCCGAATAATGGCCCGATTCTATTGGCCGGGGATTCGCGGCGATGTCCGTAGGTGGTGTACGGCGTGCCACGAATGCCAGTTAGTAAATCCAGCAGCCATTCCAAAAGTGCCTTTGCGCTCTCTACCGTTAATCGAGACCCCGTTCGAAAGAATTGGGATGGATCTCGTCGGGCCATTAGATCGGTCAGCACGAGGGTACCGCTTTATATTAGTTCTGGTGGACTATGCAACGCGATACCCGGAAGCCATGCCTCTTCGCAATATCTCAGCACGCAGTATTGCGGAGGCACTCTTCCGTGTCATCTCCCAAGTTGGAATCCCGAAAGAGATTCTGACTGATCAAGGCACCTCGTTTATGTCACGAACACTGAACGAACTGTATGGGTTATTAGGTATTAAGCCGATCCGCACCAGCGTGTATCACCCACAAATGGACGGTTTAGTGGAACGGTTTAATCGCACCCTTAAAAACATAATTAAAAAATTTGTAAGTGAGGACGCGCGTAACTGGGATAAATGGCTCAAACCCTTGCTCTTTGCAGTGCGAGAGGTCCCCCAAGCCTCCACAGGGTTCTCCCCGTTTGAATTATTATCTGGGCGTAAGCCGCGCGGCATTTTAGACGTGCTGCGAGAAAATTTGGAGGAGGGACCTTCACCAAGCAAAAATGAAATTCAATATGTTATTGACTTGCGCGCAAAACTCTACATACTCACACACCTAACCCAGGAGAATTTGCGGCAGGCCCAAGAACGGCAAACCCGCCTGTACGACAAGGGTACGCGCCTTAGAGAGTTTGCACCGGGAGAGAAAGTACTCGTACTGTTGCCCACATCGAGCTCTAAATTAGTCGCCAAGTGGCAAGGACCCTTTGAGGTCACACGGCAAGTCGGGGATGTCGACTATGAGGTGAAGCGAACGGACAGGGGTGGGGCGCTACAGATTTACCACCTCAACCTACTCAAACTCTGGAACGAGGAGGTCCCCGTGGCATTGGTGTCGGTGGTTCCGGAGAAGGCGGAGCTGGGGCCGGAGGTTCAAAAAGGAACATTAGCATCACGTCCCTCTCTGGTCCCCTGTGGAGACCACCTCTCCCCGACCCAACTCGCGGAGGTTGCCCAGTTGCAAACCGAGTTTTCGGACGTGTTCTCACCCCTGCCTGGCCGCACTAACCTCATAGAGCACCACATTGAGACGCCCCTGGGGGTGGTAGTGCGTAGCCGCCCTTACAGGTTACCCGAACACAAGAAAAAGGTGGTTCGGGAAGAACTCGAGGCCATGCTCGAAATGGGCATCGTCGAGGAGTCCCACAGTGACTGGAGCAGCCCGGTGGTCTTGGTACCCAAGGCCGATGGGTCGATCCGGTTCTGTGTGGACTATAGAAAAGTCAACGCGGTGTCTAAATTCGATGCATATCCAATGCCTCGTATTGATGAGTTGCTCGATCGGCTAGGCACGGCTCGTTTTTACTTGACACTGGATGTAACAAAGGATTATTGGCAGATCCCCTTGACTCCATTATCCCGTGAAAAAATGGCCTTTTCCACACCTTTCGGCTTACACCAATTCGTCACACTTCCTTTTGGGCTGTTTGGGGCGCCCGCTACGTTTCAGTGGCTGATAGACAGGGTCCTCCGCCCCCACGCCACCTATGCGGCCGCGTACTTAGACGATGATATTTATAGTAATGACTGGCCGCGGCACCTACAACACCTGAGGGCCGTCCTTAGGTCGCTGAGGCGGACGGGTCTCACGGCCAACCCGAAGAAGTGTGCGATTGGGCGGGTGGAAGTACGGTATCTGGGCTTCCACTTGGGCAACGGGCAGGCGCGTCCCCAAATTAACAAGACTGCAGCAATTGCGGCCTGCCCGAGGCCCAAGACCAAAAGGGGGGTGAGACAATTCCTGGGGCTGGCTGGTTATTATCGTAGGTTTATACCTAATTATTCGGACATCATCAGCCCGCTGACTGATCTCACTAAAAAGGGGGCACCAGATCCGGTCCAGTGGACGGAGCAATGCCAGCGGGCTTTTTCTAAGGTTAAGGCTACACTGTGTGGGGGGCCACTTTTACACTCCCCTGACTTTTCTCTCCCCTTTATGGTGCAGACGGATGCGTTGGACAGAGGGCTGGGGGCCGTTTTGTCCCAGCAGGTGGAGGGGGAGGATCGGCCCGTCTTGTACATTAGTCGCAAGCTGTCGGTGCGTGAAGGGCGCTACAGTACCATCGAGAAGAGTGCCTGGCGATCAAGTGGGCGGTCCTCGCCCTCCGGTACTACCTGCTGGGACGCCCTTTCACCCTCTGTTCGGACCATGCGCCCCTCCAGTGGCTCCACCGCATGAAGGATGCCAACGCGCGGATCACCCGTTGGTATCTGGCACTCCAACCCTTTAACTTCAAGGTGATCCACAGGCCGGGGGCGCAGATGGTCGTGGCGGACTTCCTCTCCCGTCAAGGGGGAGGGGGGGAGTCGGCTGCGGGCCGGACGGCTGCCCAGCCTGAGTCGGGCGGTGGGGGTATGTGGCAGCGGGGGCGTGGTCTAGCATCAGTCTGTGACAGGAGAGCGGAGTCAGGGAAGGTAAGTGGCAGAATCACCACACCTGTCGTTAATTAATGTGTTTGTGTGTCTTCCCAGTGACCGCACCCTATTTAAGGAGAGAGAGCGAGAGCAGAGGGAGCTCTCTCTCCACAACCAGACGGCTGATGTGTGTGCGTGTGTCTGAGTGTGTGGGAACATATATTTAACGCTGAAAAGCTGAATAAAAGAGAGTTTGTGAAATCAGTTCTGTCCTGCCGTCCTTCTGTGCTCCACCCACCTACATGGACTGCTACAGATACCTTTCTACTTCCGCGTCACGCCTCTGCACTTGAGTCATTCCCCTGGTGGCCTAGTGGGGGTTTGGTGGATTATCACACCAGTGAACCAGGTTTGAATCCCAGCAAAACCCTAACACAGCCATGAACTGCCAAAATATAAACAGCACATTAAGTGTCCCACCAGGGACTCTAACACTCTGGACCATTGTTACACTGTTTTAAAGGACTCATACCACTCTGTCCCCCATACAGCCTTGAGACTATCTGATCAATGTATGGTTCATCTTATCCCGTCCTACAGGCAGAAGCTGAAATCTGCTAAGCCTGTAGTTAAGATGGTGAGGAGATGGTCCGATGAGGCCAAAGTGGAACTACAAGCCTGCTTTGACTGCACTGATTGGAGTGTTTTTGAGGCTGCAGCCTCAGACCTGCATGAACTGACTGATACTGTGACATCTTACATCAGTTTTTGTGAGGATGTGTGTGTGCCTACCAAACCCTTCCACAGATACATATACAGGGTTTATTGTTGTTGTTCCTGTACAACAACAATAAACCCTGGTTCACTGCAAAATTCAGGCAGCTTCATCAGAACAAAGAAGAGGCCTACAAAAGTGGAGACAGAGTTCTGTATAATCAGACCAGAAACACACTGACAATGGAGGTGAAAGCAGCTAAGAGGAGCTATGCTGATAAGATTAAAAACAGCCTTTCAGCAAACAATCCGATGTCAGTGTGGAGAGGCCTGCAGAACATTGCTAACTATAGGAGACCATCCCCCAACACTGCAGTGAACCATCAACTGGCTGACGAGCTGAATGTGTTTTACTGCAGATTCAACACATTCACACCTCTCCCCCTTCAGTCATTAAAGATCCATTTACGCCCCCTGCCATTCTGCCACCCCCCACCAGCACTCAAGATCTGTGAAGAGGATGTCTGTCACCTTTTCCACTGACAGAAGATCAGGAAGACACCTGGCCCAGATGGTGTGTCACCCTCTTGTCTGAAGGTCTGTGCTGACCAGCTGGCTCCCATCTTCACCCAGATCTTTAATAGATCCCTGGAGCTGTGTGAAGTCCCCTCATGCTTCAAACGCTCCACAATAATCCCGGTTCCTAAGAAAACCAATACCACAGGACTGAATGACTATAGGCCTGTTGCCCTCACATCTGTAGTCATGAAGTCCTTTGAGAGACTGGTGTTGTCATACCTGAAGGACATCACAGACCCCCTGCTGGACCCTCCGCAGTTTGCCTACCGGGCAAACAGGTCAGTGGATGATGCAATAAATATGGGTCTACACTACATCCTGCAACACCTTGACACTGCAGGGACGTATGCCAGGATCCTGTTCATGGACTTCAGTTCAGCATTCAACACCATTGTTCCAGACATCTTCCACACCAAGCTCACCCAGCTCACTGTGCCTTCCTCCACCTGTCAGTGGATTACAAACTTCCTGACTGACAGGAAGCAGCAGGTGAGGATGGGGAGCATCATATCCAGCACTCAGACTATCAGCACTGGTGCCCCCCAAGGGTGTGTGCTCTCCCCACTGCTCTTCTCCCTTTATACCAACGACTGCACCTCAAGAGATCCGTCTGTTAAACTCCTGAAATTTGCGGACAACACAACAGTCATCGGTCTCATCCGAGATGGTGACGAGTCTGCATACAGACGGGAGGTTGAACGGCTGGTCTGGTGGTGTGGTCAGAACAATCTGGAACTGAACACACTCAAAACTGTGGAGATGACAGTGGACTTTAGGAGGACCCCCCCCACCCACCCTGCTGCCCATCACCATCACCAACAACACTGTGACTGCTGTTGAAAGCTTCAGGTTTCTGGGTTCCACAATCTCTCGGGACTTGAAGTGGGAGACCAACACAGTCACCATCATCAAAAAGGCTCAGCAGAGGTTGTACTTTCTGCGCCAGCTCAGGAAGCTCAACCTGCCTAAGGAGCTGCTGACACAATTCTACTCTGCCATCATTCAGTCTGTTCTTTGCTCTTCCATCACTGTTTGGTTTGGATCGGTCACCAAACAGGAGAAGAACAGACTGCAATGGACAATAAGGTCTGCAGAGAAAATTATTGGTGTCAACCTGCCCTCCGTCCAAGACCTATACCTGTCCAGAGTCAGAAAACGGGCAGGTAACATCTCTGCGGACCCATCACACCCTGGTCACAATCTGTTTAATCTTCTCCCTTCAGGGAGGCGATATAGATCACTGTATGCAAAAACAACCAGACACAAAAATAGTTTTTTCCCTCAGGCTGTTTCTGTGATGAACAGCTAAAATCCAGATTTATATATCAGTAATATCACTTGCAAATATCTGCACACTCATACTGTCATTCTGTGCTCACTGTTACTTATATTTATACTTATTTATATTTACTACTTCATCTTTGCACTATGCACCATATTGCACCAAAAGGGAAAATCCTTTGTGATGAACAGCTAAAATCCAGATTCATATATCAGTAAAATCACTTGTAAAATATCTGCACACTCTTACCGTCATTCTGTGCACACTGTACAGTTTATATTTATATATTTCATACTTGACTTACTTGGATTACTTTGCACTATGCACCTATTGCACCGTTTGTTTGTTTGTTTGTTTGTTTTGTGTATACACTTTTTCTGTTTTGTACTATGAGAGCTAAGTGAAACCAGAGTCAAATTCCTCATGTGTCCACATACCTGGCAATAAAAGTGATTTTGATTCTGGTTCTGATCACAATGAACCAGGAAAGCATCTTTCAGATAGTCCATCAGCGCAGTCCACCGAATTGACCATTGCTTGTTTGATCTTTCCAGAGGTTGATTCCAATTCCCTTTGATTTCAAGCCAGGCGAATTTGCAGTTTACACAAAATAGTGCTCCATTCTAGGCCTGTTGGTCGATACATTTTATCCAGTTGAGCTGTATCCTCAGTGCATCAATGCATGATGTTAATCTGTGGGTCAGTCATTTCCTTTGTCATGCTGTTCATTTCAGCACATTTATACATCTCAACTTGTTCTTGTGTGCCAGGGAAAGCCACCATAGAAAGCAACAATGGTTCTGTCTTTGCCTGTTCTCTTTTTGCCCATTGTCTAGTCACCCTCGCATTCTCTGTAGACTCCTTATCCACAACCTGTCCTTCTGGAGCATGTGATTCAAAAGAATCAATTTCGCTCTTCAATTCCACCTGGCATATTTGAATGGTCCACTGTTGAAGTTCCTCATCATTCATAGTCATGGAGATCACCACACCACCAACTACTCCCCCACTCGGTTGAGGATAAGGAGGTGGCATTACAGCACCCAAAGCAGCGGACAGCTATGCTACAGCACCCAGGGAGCAGTTGGAGTTAGGTGCCTTGCTCAAGGGGACTTCAACCATGATACAGAGGGAGGGGAAAGTGCTGTTCATTGACTTAACTCCCCTCACATTTTTTCTCACTGGTCCCAAGAATTGAACCGGCAACCCTTCAAGCTCAAGGCTGCTTCACTAACCTTCAGTCCGGGAGCCATGGGGTCGGACCCGGAATTTTTGGTTAAAGTTGTTTTTTTTTGCTTTATCTTATAGATTTGAGGTAGCTCTTCAAGATTTAAGAGGGTGCCCGGTGATATCCCTTGGGCAATTTAATATATTAACCCTTTAATGCCCTATATGCCCAAATAATGGAAGAAAATACAAAAAAATTAATCAGTGTAAATACTGATATTAAATGCACCAAGTTGGCTGTATCTGATAGGTATTCACATTTTTCTCTATAGTTGTCATTCAAATACATCAAATGTGGATTAATTAACCCTTTCATAACTTTTCCAAATTAGCGATTTTTATACAAGTATTACATAAACTCTACAGTTAATACAAAATAATGATCAATATCTATGTAAGAACTATACAGCATGCAAAAGAACTATATACAGCATGCACACACACACACACACACTAATGACCAATAACTATGTAAAAGAACTATATACAGCATGCATACACTCACACCAATGATCCACTATGTAAACGAACTATATACAGCATGTATACACTCACACCAGTGATCCACTATGTAAAAGAACTACAGCATGCAATAGAACTATATACAGCATGCATACACTCACACCAGTGATCCACTATGTAAAAGAACTACTGTATATACAGCATGAAATAGAAATATATACAGCATGCATATACATTCACACCAGTGATCCACTATGTAAAAGAACTATATACAGCATGCAATAGAACTATATACAGCATGCATATACACTCACACCAGTGATCCACTATGTAAAACTACAGTATGCAATATATCAAGCATGCAAAATGGCATTGGGGCAATTCCATGTAAATGTCAACCTCACCATGCAAGAATAAAGCAACATGTAATACATCAAAACCACTCCCAGAGATATCACCTAGGCCTGTATTTTACAGATGTGAATAAGTTGAACCAATTTGTCACAAGAATTGTTCCCTTCGCCTTAATATGTCAGTCTTTCTTTCTTATAATGTAAAACCCAAGCTAAAATCAACTTTGATCATGTACAATTCTATATTATTGCCACAAGCCACAGAAATGTATGCTAAAATCCACAAAACAGCAAAACAATAGCCATCCTAAATATTATTTAAGAACTTTGATAGTTTTAGCTGATATTTAGAGAGTTTTTCAAAGGGTTATAGTGGTTAAATTGCTGATTTTCTAAACGTATGCCATGTCTATTTCAGACGCGTCACATCCATAACAGAATTTCGTCACATCCATAACGCTGACTTTTCCTTCCGAAACTCTGCATGAAATACAAAATATTTTAAACAAAGATTATTTAATATTCACCTTGGACCCCTCTATCAAATGGATATCTCCATTTCGACATTAAGTTTACAATTTCACAGAGTTTGATAAAAATGTACAGTCACCCAAGAAAAGTGATACTTTTTCTGTCACATCCATAACGCATCTTTTATTGGCATTTTCTGGCATGCCCTAGATGTACTATGGGAATTGTTCTTGTTCTATCACTTCTCCAGTATGGTACAACCTTAAAATATGCAACACCTGTTTAAATACTGGGAGACAATAAAACATGCACTGGGTCATTTGTTGCCATTTTGAGTTCAAGTGTCACGTCCATAACGCTGGAATTGCTCATATACAGCATGCGCACACACACACAAGAATAGCAAAAGATACTGATTTTCAATTAACCAAATTGGCTGTACAGTATTCACGCTTTACTGTCATTCAAATTAGTCAAACGTGTAATTGACCCTTTCATAAATTTGCAAAATTAACAATTTTGATACAAGAACTACAGTACATAAAGCATGTACGTGCATGCATGCATGCACACGCACACACATACACATGCACACACACTAATGAGCAATAATTATGTAAAATAATTACATACAGTATGCAAACACACACAAAACACAAAAACTATTTAAGGAAAGAACTAAGAGTTCAGATGAAAAAAAAAACCCTCTAAACCCTTTGCCATTGCTTAGTGTCTGTAAAAATATGCTTATGTACTGGATGCCAGCTAGTACAGAGGAGAATGTTAAGTAAACCTTACTCCCCAACATTTTAAAAGTCGTGCTAGTCAGTGGAAGAGCAATGTGGTTTGGAGTGGGGGTGAATCGGGGACAATGCCCTGAATTTTACTAGGGAACCAGGAACATTACTATTTCAACAGTCAATATCGTAAAAATAAGCAATCTATTAGCTTAATGTATTAGCTTAAGGAAACCTTACTGCCCAACGTTTTAAAAGTCGTGCTAGTCAGTGGACTGGCTAGTGCACATGACTCTCAGTCCACAAGCAGTGTGGTTTGGAGTGGGGGTGAGGGTAAGGTTAACAGACTTTTGAGATGATAATCGGGGACAATGCCCTGAATTTTACTAGGGAACCAGGGACATTACTATTTCAACAGTCAATATCGTTAAAATAAGCAATCTATTAGCTTAATGTATTAGCTTAAAAAAATCAGTGACTAGCATTTACTAGGTGAGATTTGGGTGTGCTAGCCAGTGTTGTGAAACTATGGGTCTAGTTCACTGGTGAGCAGTGAGTACATGTCACTGCTCTTTCATGATTACAGTCAAATAGTTTCTCTGCTTAGCTTATGCGTGCTGTGATCTTTTGGGGGCAGTGTGATTGACAGAGTTAGCAAGATAGCTACACAAGTTGGCTTGAATTAGCTAATTGTGTCCCTCATATGCCCCTGCAGAAGTAAACACAAGGATGACAATGGAGTGTATGCCTAATAATTTAAGGCTCGCATTAACAACCAAAGTAATAGAGTAATAAAGGGCTTTTTGGTATAAGCCCCACCCCCAATTGCATGGCCACACCCCCAACCATGGCTGGAACCCCACCCCCAGGCCTTAAACTCATCCTATTATGTTAACAAACACAAAAATAAGTATGATATATAGACTTTGGTGAACATAAAGTGAAGAATGTCAAAATGTCAGAATTTAGGCTATGACTGCAGCACATCCAACAATTAAGGGCCAATATCCGGAATTGCCCAAGGGATATCACCGGGCACCCTCTCTTATCTTAATGAGTAGACCTTGGACAACAACAAACAGCAAAAAAAAAAAAAAAACTTTAACCGACGAAGCCAGGTTCAGCCAAATTTGGGCCTTTGGCTCCCGGACTAATACAACTGTGCATGACCATTACAGAGGGCTGCCCTCCCATAGGCAGCAGTACAGTGCCCTGCAAGCTTGGCAAAGTGCAATGTAAAGAGAAAAAGGGGAAAGACACACACTTAAACAAGCTTGTCCCAGTCACTCAACCATGCCACTGCACTGGTCTTAACCACAAAGCATATTCGAGTGGAGTGAAATTGTGCTCACCTTGGGGGAAAAAAATGCAGCCTATTACCTATTCGAAGTTTCCTGGGATCTGGGTGAGTGGAGCGCTCATCCATGTTTAATCGCACCAAGTGAGATATTAGGGACTGTTTGTGATGCCAAAAATGTGGAAGAAAATACCTTCTGTAGATAATCAGAGTAACTCATGCTCAACAATTTGACTCCAACATACAATAGGTTTATTTCCAGTAACAACCTGTGAGCAATCTCTGACCAGCCTAAGTTTTACATGATATTATGTGGGATAAACATTATAACATTCAGGAGATTGGTTACAAAGAAAGGACTACTTTCCCACTGATAAAATAATAATTAGATTTACATGGATTACCATAAAATTATACTGAATTATCATATAGGAGACAAGAAACAGGAGCTGCATGGTGGTTAATGGTTAGCACTGTTGCCTCACAGCAAGAAGGTCCTGGGTTTGAGCCCAGCGGCTGATGAGGGCCTTTCTGTGTGGAGTTTGCATGTTCTCCCCGTGTCTGCATGGGTTTCCTCCGGGTGCTCCGGTTTCCCCCAAAGACATGCAGGTAAGGCTAATTGGTGGCTCTAAATTGACCGTAGGTGTGAGTGTGAATGGTTGTTTGTCTCTATGTGTTAGCCGTGCGATGACCTGGCAACTTGTACCCTGCCTCTCACCCACAGTCAGCTGGGATAGGCTCCAGCTTGCCTGTGACCCTGTACAGGATAATCAGCTACAGATAATGGATGGATGGATGGATGGATGGATGGATGGATGGATGGATGGATGGATGGATGGAGACAGGAAACAACCCATACTTGGTCACCAAATGTTGTCTTAACACTGAGATATGTGTTTACACATGTACAGCGCCCTCCACCATTATTGGCACCCCTGGTTAAGATGTGTTAAAAGCCTTAAAATAAATTCAATTTTTATTGCAGAAGCATAATCTCACACTGAAAATTGTAGAAAAATGTAACCCTTAACTCAAGTGAATTTAAAAAAAAATCCCTCACTAAGAAATAATTATTTTTCATAAAATCATCGGTTCCACAATTATTGGCACCCATAATTCCTAGAAAATAAATGTAATTGAAGCATTTGTCATTTCTACTGTAGTTTATAAAGTTGATCAGAGTATCTAGGAACCTTTAATTAGTAATTCATCACATCCTGTTACCCCGGGGTATAAATACGATGTGACACAGAGGCCTATTTCTCTTATCCACTCTTCAACATGGGAAAGACAATAGAACACACCATTCAAGTAAGGCAGATGTGTGTCGACCTTCATAAGTCAGGCAATGGCTACAAGAAAATAGCCACTTGCCTACACCTGCCCATATCTACAGTCAGAGGAATCATCAAGAAGTTTAAAACAACCGGAACAGTGGCAAACAAGCCTGGATGAGGATGCAAGTTTATCTTGCCGCCACGCACAGTGAGGAGGATGGTAAGAGAAGTAAAAAGTTCTCCAAAGCTCACTGTTAGAGAATTGCATCAAAGAGTAGCATCTTGGGGTCACAAAGTCTCCATAACAACCATCAGGCGCTATCTACTATACATGCCAACAAGCTGTTTGGGAGGCATGCACGGAAAAAGCCTTTTCTCACTTACAAACTGTGGCAGTGGGGGCGTGGTCAAGCGCCGGTCTGTGACAGGAGGGCGGAGTCGGGGAAGGTAAGTGGCAGAATCGCTACACCTGAGTGTAATTAACCTGTGTTTTGTGTGTGCTTTCCCCAGTAAACCACGCCCTATTTAAGGAGGGAGAGTGAGATCGGAGGGGAGCTTCCCGAGAGGAGACTACAGTGTGTGTGTGTGCGCGCGCGAGTCTCCGAGTGTTGGTTTTGAATTGTCCGACTGAAAAGTACTGGTATAAAAGCCTGGTATTCACCCTGATCTTTGTCCTGCCGTCCTCTGTGCTCCACCCACACATTATTTCCGCTACACAAACATAAATGTAAACGTCTGGAGTTCGCTAAGCGGTATGGGAACTTCAACTGGGACCGTGTGCTTTGGTCAGATGAGACCAAGATAGAGCTTTTTGGCAACAAACACTCTAATACATCACAAAAGATGAGTATGCGGAAAAGCACCTCATGCCCACTGTGAAGTATGGGGGAGGATCGGTGATGCTGTGGGCCTGTTTCTCTTCCAAAGGAACCTTGTTAGGGTGCATGGCATCATGAACTCTTTGAAATACCAGGACATTTTAAATTAAAATCTGGTGTCCTCTGCCCGAAAGCTGAAGATGGGTCATCACTGGGTCTTTCAGTAAGATAATGACCCTAAACATGTGACCAAATCTACACAAAGATGGTTCACCAGACACAAAATCAAGCTCCTCCAATGGCCATCTCAGTCCCCAGATCTCAACCCAATTGAAAACCTGTGGGGTGAGCTGAAGAGGAGAGTGCATAGGAGAGGACCCAGGACTCTGGATGATTTCGAGCAGGGGTTTTCAAAGTGTGGGAGAGTCAGCCCCCCCTCGGAGAGCAAATAAACAACCGCGCCCCCCCCTTACAATTTTTGTTGTTGCTATACTTAATGTTCCATTCGTATTTTTAAAAAATGGTTGTTGTACACATTATTTTTTTCTTTTTCACATTTTAAACATCTGTGCTTTTTAAAACATCTTGTTTTACACATTTTAAACATCTCATAGCATCGTTAGCTAGCACCTCTTGGCAGACAACACACTGTGGCAGTGGAGCATCTTCAGATCCAGTCCATGAAAATCCAAACTTTAAATAATCATGGTCATACTTCCTTCTTTTTTCAGTCCCCCAGGATTTCGCGGGCCTTTTTTGTGATTGTTGCGGGCTAAAATGTCTGATGTTGCGGGGGTTTTCCAAAAAAAAATTGCGATGAAAGTTGCGGTGTTTTTTAGGTTTTTGTTGCGATTACATTGTGGGAGGAAGTGAAAGTTGCGAGAAATTGTTGCGATTTTCTCTTTTTGTGATTAAAATTGAGTGATGTTAAATATTAAGTTATTACTGAAAAACTATTGATTAAAAAAACAAAGAGACTGAGAAATGGTCCTATAAACAACTTTACCAATATAAAAGATTACCAGGACTACAAAAATGCAGAAAAATAGGCTTTACTTATCCAAATGCACCTGTTGGTTCTAAAGTTAAAGTGCAGAGAACCTCACAGCACAACATGAAGTTACCTTCAAATATAATATAAATGCCTCAGCTTTCATATAAGAAAAAAAACTATTAATACTAGTACTGTGTACAGTCAGTCTCTCCTGAAGACTAAATTAAACAATAATTATAAACTAATTAAATAAATGGCTCAGGCTTCATAGAAGAAAAAAACAATTTGAACAGAATCTCACAGTATGATGCTGAAGCTGCCTAAACAATGGAAAATAAAATACCATTTTGGCAAAAATGTTGGCATCCATTAATTTCTTGTATTAAGTAAAAAAAACTAAAGTGCACACAGTCCTTCACTGTAAACATCACACACTTTCAGTGTTGCCAGATACTGCTGACGTTTTCCAGTCCAAAATATGTTCAAAACCCGCCAAAATGCACTTGAAACCTCCCAATCTGGCAACACTGCGCGCATGCTGCTTCTCTTGAACACACGGAAGTAAGGCGGAAGGTAGTTTGTCAACGTCACCTCAAGACGACGCCAATGATTGGTCAAATTTGCGGGAAAGTTGCGGTGATTGGAT
This sequence comes from Neoarius graeffei, assembly GCF_027579695.1. Classification (NCBI taxonomy): domain Eukaryota; kingdom Metazoa; phylum Chordata; class Actinopteri; order Siluriformes; family Ariidae; genus Neoarius; species Neoarius graeffei. The sequence goes on from NC_083583.1 coordinate 65,980,637, forward strand.
ATAATTGCAACACCGCCCTGAATTCGCGGAGATTGGTTGAATTTGCACTGAAGTTGCAAATCGCAACATCCTGGAGGCTCTGTTTTTTTGCTTGGCCCAGACTCTGTCTCCTCACTCACTGTAGCTTTAGGTACTAAAAATCGATCCATTTTGTCTCTCATGTTGCGCCCCCCCGAAGAACTCTGACGCCCCCCAGGGGGGGCGCGCCCCACACTTTGAAAAGCCCTGATTTAGAGAGATTGTGCAAAGAGGAATAGTCGAATATCCCTCTCTCTGTATCCTGTGAAATGTTATGAGAATATTAAGTGCTGTCTTGTTGGCAAAAGGGAGTTGTACGAAGTATTAACATCACGGGTGCCAATAATTGTGCCACATATGATTTCATGTAAAAGAATTATTTCTTAATGTGGGATTTTTTTCCCCACTGAATAAATGCACTTGAATTAAAGGTTGGATTTTTCTCTTTCTTTGCATTGTTGTCCTATATTATTTTTAAAAAAATATTAGAAGTCTAAGAACATATCTTAACGAGGGGTGCTAATAATTGTGGAGGGCGCTGTATTTTCAATCCATCTAGGAGGTGGAAACATCACAATAAGTCCAAACTGCATGACATTTCTCTTTCTTTTAGTATCTTCCAAACTTGACAGACTTAAAGTTATGGTCCCAAGAAGTAAAATCCCCTCCACACAGCTGTACCTACTCAAGATAAAAGAGACACTACAGAGCTTTTCTCCAACCAGGGATTACATAAAGTCTTATTACATATGATTAACTTCAGTGAATAAGAGAAAAGAAAAAATACTGAAAAAGGCCAAATAAAGTATGAAATTAAATGAAATTAACTCAATTACCACTGAACCTGCAAAGCCTTTCAGTGTCTGAGCACTTGTAATGATGAATAAAGAATAACTTATGTTGAGGTTGAAAATGGGCCATGGCTAAGAATTTTGGTTCATGCAGTTAAGCAAATGTGCGCACTGGCTGCAATATCCTGGCTGCAGGGGTGTTAGACTGGAGTTCTGATGGCGGCAGGGTCGTGCTTATAGTATATGTAGTTGGTAGTAGGCCAAAATTCTATTCAAGATGTATATAGACCAAGTTTTTGATTTTTGTCTCATACATTACTGATTTTGGCTAAAGCAGCTCAGTTGGGAGAGTACTGGACTGAATATTGAATAAATATCAGTGAAAGCTGTAAAGTTTTAAATAAGGTTCTTAATTATTGTAGAAAGAAGAGGGTTAGCTGAAATAGCTCAGTTGGGAGCATATTAGATGGAAGATCTAAAGGTCCCTGATTCAGTCCTGTATTTTGGTATTGTAGAGAGTGTTTTGAGTATGTTTTAGTCTATGACCTATGGAATAATTGCTTGCTTTTCGGATAGCGATCAGAATATCGCAGCAATCAGCTGGTGAAAACAACCTGTTCAAAGTATCTTGCTTCCATGGTGTAATGGTTAGCACTCTGAATCCAGCGATCTGAGTTCAAATGTCAGTAGAATCTACAAAGCCTTAATTCCAATCTCTGTATTACAGTAGACAGACTGTCTGAATTTAATTTTTTGTTTTGGTCAAGTAAGCTTTCATGTCCCAAACCCTTTGTTACCATCAATATGGACCAAATGAGTATGGGCCAGTTCTGCAATTTTGGGTCTTTGGTTTATTGCAGTATTATCATAGCTTGAATGATATTGGTCATTATATATCTGTATTCAGCTTTCGAAAAGTAAAAATACAGAAGAGCTTGGTTTTGTGGTGTAACGGTTAGCAACTCAGGACTTTGAATTCAGTGATCAAAGTTCAAATCTTGGTGGAACCTGCAAAGCCTTTCATCTTCCAAACCCTTGTAATGATGAATAAAGAACAATTTTTTTTTGTTGTTTTGAAAATGAAAATAGGCCATGGCTGAGAATTTTGGTCAATGCAGTTATTTTTAGTATGAGAAGTCAAGAATACACAAGACATCACCTAGACAAACATTAACAGAGAAACACCACCACAAACAACAACACAAACACAATAAAGAGCACCAGTAGTCTACACCTTACTCACAGCTCAAAGTTACACAAACAGGAACAAGATGAATCTTATTCTAACACTTACTTATTTACCACATGGCAACATGGAGCTTTAGTGCAGGTTTTACAAAAAATAATAAGGCAATCATTCATTCATCTCAGGTCACCACACTAGCTATATTACTCCGGCCCAGTGTTGTGCCCAGGCTCCTGCCGGGTTGACGAACTTCTCAAGGTCCTCCTGTGTGCATCGCTCTGGTAGCTGCGGGCAGACAAGTAGGTATTTCATCGTCTGCTCTGCTCCACAGTCACATGTTGTTTGTTCATCTCTGTTGTGTCCCCATTTCTTCATTAGGACTCTACATCGTCTAGTTTCAGTTCTAAGATGGTTTAGGCATGACCATATCAGCCATGCCTCCTTGGATCCTGGGGGAAGGCATTCACTTGGGCTCAAGTTCAGTTTGTGAGGAGCTGTCTGGAGGTGGTCTGTCCACATAGTCAACCTTTGATTGTGAGCACTGCCATTAAGTGCTATAATGGAATGTAGAAAACTGTGTCTTGATTTGAGTCTCTTATGTGCTGGTTCATGCTGAAAGAGTGGGTGAAGAGGATTATTCTCTTGTTTGAGTTTCTCCATCTGGGCTGAGACTGCTCTTCTAATGTGTGGGGGTGCAATACCACACAACAGGTAGACGTCGTCAACTCTTGTTGGTCTTAGGCATCCGGATATGGTTCTGCATGTGTCGTTTAAAGCTGAGTCCAGTTTTGTGGTATGGGCTGATCTGCTCCATATGGGGAATACATATTCAGCTGTAGAGAAACAGAGGGCAAGAGCTGTAGTACGGATGGTTTTGGCATCTGTACCCCACTTGGTGTTTGCAAGCTTCTTCAGGATGCTGTTCCTGGCTCTGACTTTTGCCCTTGTCTTCATGATGTGTTCCTTGTATGTGAGAGACCGGTCTAGGGTAGCACCAAGGTAGACTGGCTTATGGGTATATTCCAGCCATTTACCCTGCCATCTAACCCTAAGCCGTCGATCTGCATTTCTGTTCCTTAGGTGAAAGACGCTTACTTGGGTTTTGTCAGGGTTAGCCCTTAGGTGGTTCTCAGCATAGTATGGGGTTAGGTCTGCCAGGGCATTACTAAGTTTTGTTTCCACTCCTTCAAAGGATCTTCCCTGTGCGGCAGTGCTACGGTCATCAGCATAGAGAAAATTCCTTGTGTCTGGGTGTATTGGTTGGTCATTTGTGTATATGTTGAAGAGCAGATGGGTGAGAACGCTTCCCTGGGGGAGGCTGTTTTTCTGTCTGCGCCATCTGCTGTGGTTACCATTGAGATCCACAAAGAAACATCTGTTGGACAGCATGTTCTGGATCAATTCTGTCAACTTCACATCCTTTATCATCTTGTAGAATTTCCTGGTGAGGATCCTGTGATTGACTGTGTCATAGGCAGCAGAGAGATCAACAAAGACAACTCCAGAAACTAGTCCTTTCTCGTACCCATCTTCGATGTACTGTGTGAAATTCAAGAGCTGACTAGTACAGGACTTTCCCGGTCTGAAGCCTGCTTGCTCTGGAATGAGGAGCTTGTTCACAAGTGGGGCAATGTGGTTTAGTAAGAGTCTTTCAAAAAGCTTGCACATGTGGCATAGCAGGGAGATGGGCCTGTAACTCTTTGGGCTTGCTGGGTCTTTACCAGGTTTCAGTAAAGTGACCACTCTGGCTTTCCTCCATAACTTTGGAATACTGTTGGTACTCATGCACTTGTTAAACATGTCAAGTAGACATTTGGGTGCACCAGGTCCAAAATGCTTGATCTGCTCGCAGAGGATATCATCAAGACCAGTTGCCTTGTTATTTTTCAGTGTCTTGATGGCATTACACAAGTCGCTCATACTGAAGGGTCTTGTGTAGGCTAGGGTCCCTTGAGAGCACGGAGCATCAGCTTTTGGGAGCTTGGCTCTTCTTGGGTGGTGCTAAACAGTCAGGTTTCCCTGACTGTTCACAAGAAGTTGGTGGGCAACTTTGTCAGTAGTAACTTGTGGTCTTGGTTGGGTCTTTGTGTAGTCATTGCTGAGGATCCGGATTTTTTTCCAGGCTTTCCTGCTGCTGTGGGTCATATCTGTTGATTGTATGAATTCTTGCCATTTCGTCCATCGGTTTATCATTATGGCATTTGTCAGGCTTTCACCACGTTCCAGTGTGTCTGCAGAGAAAGGATCGTTCTGGAAACATCTTATGTAGTCATTGTACAGTGCCTTGGACTCATCCGTCAGGCCTGGGGTGTAGCTGGTCCAACATCCTCGGGGGATGTTTTGCTGTGAGGATTTTTTTTATCATTTTGATGAAGGTGTCATAGTGGGTTGGGAAGGCAGATAGGTCCTGGATGTACGAGTTAAGGTCTGTGGCAAACTTTCCCCAGTTTGCCTTTTTCAAGCTGAACTGCCGGTGGAAGGGGACTGTTCGAGATATGATGGCCGCATTGACTTTAAGTCCAATGGGGCAGTGTTGGGAATGTGGTATTGGGTCAAGCACAACCTTTTCAATGGCAATGTTGTTGGAGGCAAACACCAGATCAGGGTTGTATTCCCGTCTTGATCTAGAGCTGTTGAAGGAGAGAGGGAACTTTTGGCCCTTTTCCACTACCCTTTTTCAGCTCACTTCAGCTCACGTCAGCCCAACACGGCTCGCGTTTCGACTACCTCAGAGCAGCACGACTCAGCTCACTTCAGCCTTGCTCAGCACCCAAAACTCGCACCGTTTTGCAGTGGGGCTGAGGCGAGCCAAACCGAGCTGAGTGAGGCTAGGGGTGTGAGGAGACACTCCCCTGTGCACTGATTGGTGAGGAGGAGTGTCCCCACATGCCCACACACGCCCCGTGAGCACGCTGGAAACCACCATCTGTAAACACCGTAAACCCGGAAGAAGAAGAATTATGACAAATTATGCGCCGCGCCTCATCAACGCGCTCTTGCCAGTATCTGTTGGCGTTGTCGATGACAACAAGCCACAGCACCAAGACCAGCAACACTAACGACTCCATGTCCTCCATGTTTATTGTTTACTATCCGGGTCGTGAGACTACCACTTAAAAGATCACTGATGTCACTGTTTGCGCCGCCTAACGACATCACGTGATGTCCACCCACTTTCGCTAACTCCACCCAATGTGTCCACCCACTTCCAGCCAGCACGGTTCAGCGCGGTTGTAGTTGAAATGCAATGCCAACAGCCCCGCTCAGCTCGACTCAGCCCAACTCAGCACCGCACGGCTCAGCCCAACTCAGCCGCGTTGGTAGTGGAAAAGGGCCATTTGTGTCATGTACAAGAGACATCTGATTTGCATCCACCCAATTTTCCACTAGTTCCCCATCTTCGTTGGTTTCCCCATAGCCCCAGGTAATGCTGTGGCTGTTGAAGTATCCGGTAACTATGCTGACCCAGCCATCAGTAACTTCACAGGGGAGGTTGAAAGTTTCACTTGGTGGTTTATAGACAGAGCTGACAGAGATCCCCATCAGCTCGATGGTCAGAACTTCAATGTTGTCATTGTCTGATAGAGAGAAGTTATCCACAGTCAGTCCGTCATGTACAAATATTGCACTTCCATACTGGTCATGTGGTCTCTCAGCAATGAGGGTCATTCCAGGGACATGTGGGCAAATTTGTGAAGGCCCGCAATGTGTCCCCTGGAGGCAGAGAATGTCACAATTGTTGCTCACACACAGTTCAGCCAGGAGATCTTGCTTAGCTCCTGTCAGACCTTCCGTGTTGGATGAGATAATGCTCAATGCCGGTCCTGAAAAGGACCCATGTTTGTGACATCGAGGCCGATCAACAGGTTGGTCATTGGTAACCATGTTGGCTAGACAGGGTGGTGGTAGTAGTAATAATAGCAGTAGCATAATGTAATAGAAGGATTCGCAGGTAACTGGTGGGATACCTCCTTCTATGACCCCCAATGAGGCAGTGTCACAGACAGATGAGAAAACATGCTAGTTTGGTGGTGAACAAAATAAAGACAAGCATGCAAGCCTCATCTGTCAATGAGGCAGTGTCACAGACAGATAAGGCTTGCATGCTCGTCTTTATTTCATGCACCACCAAACTAGCATGTTTTCTGTATGTGTAATGTAAATTTTGTGTGACATCAAAAGTTACATACAAAAAACAAAACTAAACACTCAAATCTAATCGGAGCAGTCAGACCTAAAGGGATTTGCAAAAATGCAATTTAAATCGTATTTCAAACTACAAACGAATGTGGTTTGAAACGGATTTGTAAAAATCTGATCTCATGGGTTTTGGCTGTTCACACTTACTACATATGATCAGATTCCAATCAGATATGTACATAAATTGGATTTGGACTGAGAGTCTGAACATAGCCTTAGTCTATGACCTGCAGGATTATTAGAATCAGAATCAAGTTTATTGCAAAGTACGTTCTCACATACAAGAAATTTGCTTTGGTGATTGGTGCTTGAACAGTTAAGATAGAAGAATTTAGCAAAGACAAATATACAAATTTGAAAAGTGTATGAAATATTTAAGGGGTACAGTGGTGCTTGAAAGTTTGTGAACCCTTTAGAATTTTCTATATTTCTGCATAAATACGACCTAAAACATCATCAGATTTTCACACAAGTCTTAAAAGTACATAAAGAGAACCCAGTTAAACAAATGACACAAAAATATTATACTTGGTCATTTATTTATTGAGGAAAATGATCCAATATTACATATCTGTGAGGCAAACGTATGTGAACCTTTGCTTTCAGTATCTGGTGTGACCCCCCTGTGCAGCAATAACTGCAACTAAACATTTGCGGTAACTGTTGATCAGTCCCGCACACCAGCTTGGAGGAATTTTAGCCCATTCCTCTGTACAGAACAGCTTCAACTCTGCAATGTTGGTGGGTTTCCTCACATGAACTGCCTGCTTCAGGTCCTTCCACAATATTTCTATTGGATTAAGGTCAGGACTTTGACTTGGCCATTCCAAAACATTAACTTGATTCTTCTTTAACCATTCTTTGGTAGAATGACTTGTGTGCTTAGGGTCATTGTTTTGCTGCATGACCCACCTTCTCTTGAGATTCAGTTCATGGACAGATGTCCTGACATTTTCCTTTAGAATTCACTGGTATAATTCAGAATTCATTGTTCCATCATTGATGGAAAGCCATCCTGGCCCAGATGCAGCAAAACAGGCCCAAACCATGATACTACCACAACCATGTTTCACAGATGGGATAAGGTTCTTATGCTGGAATGCAGTGTTTTCCTTTCTCCAAACATAATGCTTCTCATTTAAACCCAAAAGTTCTATTTTGGTCTCATCCATCCACAAAACATTTTTCCAATAGCCTTCTGGCTTGTCCACGTGATCTTTAGCAAACTGCAGATGAGCAGCAATGTTCTTTTTGGAGAGCAGTGGCTTTCTCCTTGCAACCCTGCCATGCACACCATTGTTGTTCAGTGTTCTCCTGATGATGGACTCACAAACATTAACATTAGCCAATGTGAGAGAGGCCTTCAGTTGCTTAGAAGTTACCCTGGGGTCCTTTGTGACCTCACCGACTATTACACGCCTTGCTCTTGGAGTGACCTTTGTTGGTTGACCACTCCTGGGGAGGGTAACAATGATCTTGAATTTTCTTCATTTGTACACAGTCTGTCTGACTGTGGATTGGTGGAGTCCAAACTCTTTAGAGATGGTTTTGTAACCTTTTCCAGCCTGATGAGCATCAACAATGCTTTTTCTGAGGTCCTTTAGAAATCTCCTTTGTTCAAACATGTGTTGTGGAGATCAGACTTTGATAGATCCCTGTTCTTTGAATAAAACAGGGTGCCCACTCACGCCTGATTGTCATCCCATTGATTGAAAACACTAGACCCTAATTTTACTTTAAAATTAACTGCTAATCCTAGAGGTTCACATACTTTTGTCACTCACAGATATGTAATATTGGACCATTTTTCTCAATAAATAAATGACCAAGTATAATATTTTTGTCTAATTTGTTTAACTGGGTTCTCTTTATCTACTTTTAGGACTTGTGTGAAAATCTGATGATGTTTTAGATCATATTTATGCAGAAATATAGAAAATTCTAAAGGGTTCACAAACTTTCAAGCACCACTGTATATGCATGAGTTGTTGAAGTCCAAGTTGTACAGTATGTCCCAAAATGTGCAAAAATAGATTACATGATGAAGATGGAGAAGAGTCATGACATGAATGTTTATTTTATTCATTAGTTTATTTGATAGGGACAGTGCACATTCATGAACAATAGTATAAAACACAATGTAAATATGCCGGAGTAAGCATAATTGCTAGTACCTAGGCAGGTAACATAAAACAGAATGAGATACAAATACACATACAATACTACACTAATTAAAGACAAATGCAGAATGTGCAAGAAGACGGAAATATGTGCAATGGGTTAAATAAATAACCAAGCTGTGCAGTGTGTGCCGGAATGTGCAATAAAAGTTCACAGAATGAAGATGTATGACATGACCTTGAAATGTGCAAAATCGCAGTTCAGAGACAAAGTGCATTAATGTCACAGATTGAAAGTGTGAGGTTCGAGTCAGTGGGGGTCTCTGACCTTATTGATGAGGCCAGCTGCAGTGGGGAAAAAGTTGGCCATGGTGTGAGGTTTTGGTTTTAATGGACTGCAACCTCCTACCAGAGGGGAGTGATTTAAAAAGTTTGTGCCCAGGGTGAGAAGGATCGGCCACAATCCTTTCTGCTCTCCTCAGGGTCCTGGATTCGTACAGGTCCTGAAGAGACAGAAGGTTGCAGCCAATTGTCCTCTCAGCAGAGTGAATGATGCACTGCAGTCTGCCCTTGTCCCTGGCAGTGGCAGCAGCATTCTAGATGGTGATGGAGGAGGTGAGGATGGACTCAATGATGGTGTTGTGTAAAAGTGCACCATCATTGTCTTTGGCAGATCAAACTTCAACTGCCACAGGAAGTACATCCTTTGCTGTGCTTTCTTGGTGAGAGAGCAAGTATTCATCTCCCACATCAGGTCCTGAATGATTATAGTGCCCAGGAAGTGAAAATACTCCACAGAGGTTACTGGGGAGTCAAACAGGGTGACGGGGTGGGTGTGGCAGAGCTCCTCCTGAAGTCTACAATCATCTCCACTGTCTTTAGAGCATTAAGCTCCAAGTTGTTTTGCCTGCACCAGGACACCAGATGGTCAATCGCCCACCTGTAGGCAGACTCATCCTCATCAGAGATGAGTCCAATGAGGGTGGTGTCATCTGTAAACTTTAGGAGCTTGACAGGCTGATGACTGGAGGTGCAGCTGTTGGTGTACAGGAAGAAGAGTAGAGGAGAAAGGACACAGCCTTGGGGGGATCTGGTGCTGATGGTTCGGGAGTCAGAGACATGTTTCCCCAGTTTCACGTGCTGCTTCCTGTCAGACAGGAAGTCAGTGAGCCACCTGCAGGTGGAGTCAGGCACTCTCAGCTGGGAGAACTTGTCCTGCAGAAGAGCCGGGATGATAGTGTTGAAGGCAGAACTGAAATCCACAAACAGGATCCTAGCATAGGTTTCTGGGGAGTCCAGGTGCTGGAGGTTGAAATGAAGAATCATGTTGACAGCATCGTCTGCAGATTTGTTGGGTCTTTAGGTGAACTGCATGGGGTCCAGGAGCAGGTCAGTGATGGCTTTAAGGTGGTAAGGCACAAGGCACAAGGTCTTCACTTGCTTAGAAGTTACCCTGGGGTCCTTTGTGACCTCGCCGACTATTACACACCTTGCTCTTGGACTGATCTTTGTTGGTCGACCACTCCTGGGGAGGGTAACATTGGTCTTGAGTTTCCTCCATTTGTACACAATCTGTCTGACTGTGGATTGGTGGAGTCCAAACTCTTTAGAGATGGTTTTGTAACCTTTTCCAGCCTGATGAGCATCAACAACACTTTTTCTGAGGTCCTCAGAAATCTCCTTTGTTCGTGCCATGATACACTTCCACAAGCATGTGTTGTGAAGATCAGACTTTGATAGATCCCTGTTCTTTAAATAAAACAGGGTGCCCACTCACACCTGATTGTCATCCCATTGATTTGAAAACACCTGACTAATTTCACCTTCAAATTAACTGCTAATCCTAGAGGTTCACATACTTTTGCCACTCACAGATATGTAATATTGGATCATTTTCCTCAATAAATAAATGACCCAGTATAATATTTTTGTCTCATTTGTTTAACTTGGTTCTCTTTATCTACTTTTAGGACTTGTGTGAAAATCTGATGATGTTTTAGGTCATATTTATGCAGAAATATAGAACATTCTAAAGGGTTCACAAACTTTTAAGCACCACTGTATGGTCTGAATTCAGGGGTCTGTGTTCAAATCTCAGTGGAACCTGCAAAGCCTTTGTTCAAGGTTCTATACTAAAGCACTAAACTGTCTCAACTGAGTATATGTCTGTGCTATATAAGCTTTCATGTTCCAAATACTTGTGAATACTGACCCAAACAGAGCTGAAAATTCTTTGTTCTCTATTTTCCTTCAAATCTTTAGGAATGTTTGTATTAGCTAACAAGCTAGAAGGTGCTAATTATTGGGAGACCATTCAGGATGAGAGATCGGAGTATAGAAGTGCACAAGGAGTTTAACAAAACCTAACAAATACTTAGTTAAAATACATTACCCACAGTCCACAGAAATATCAATACCTTTATTTCAAGTGTCTACAAAATGCAGAATTATTTTGAATAATGTTGTTTGTGTTAGCATGCTAAATTCATCCGACAACTGTCTTGTACAACACAACAAATGTAATCAAGGCCCTCTTTTGAAAGTACATTGAAAAGAGAAGAAGGATATAATCAAGTGCCACTTGCTGAAAAAAACTTTGTCTTTTGTACTCCATTTGCCTTTTGTACAACATGTAGATTATTTAAATAATTGTATGCCCTTCAGATTTTGCAATTGTAACACTTTCCCTGATGTGGGTAGAGTACAGAAGCACAGCAGGCTATAGGCAGATAATGTTTACCCACACATTTATTTAAGCTTTTCAGCTTCACTTGCTCACTCTAGGACACACGCACGTATATACACACAGTCATATTCTGGTCCTGGGGGCTCCCTTCTCTGCTCTCCCCTCCTTTTATGCTCCACTATCACTGCAACAAACACACACACACACACACACACACGCACGCACATTAATTGACAACAGGTGTAATGACTTGGCCATTCACCTTCTCCGACCCCGCCCTCCATTCACAAATTGACGCTTGGCCACGCCCCCGCTGCCACATACCCCCACTGCCCAACTCAGGCTGGGGAGCGGCCTGCAGCGGACTCCCCCCACCCCGATGGGACAGGAAGTCCGCCACCACCATCTGCACTCCCAGCCTGTGGACCACCTCGAATTTAAATGGCTGGAGGGCGAGATACCAATGGGTGATCCGCGCGTTGGCATCCTTCATCCAGTGGAGCCAGGGCCGTTGACAGCTTTGGCTGGGCCCGGGACAAAATAATCTGAGTGGGCCCCCCCCCCAAATAATCTGAGTGCCCCCCCCCCCACACACACACACATACGCGCGCACGCACATCGCCACACAGCAACCACCCACACCCAACCCCTCTTTTCACAGTCTCCATTCACTCCAACCCTTAAATAACAGGTATTCCAAGCCCATTATAACAGTCAACCATTTTATTTCAACATTTCAACATATTTACAGTTTGAACATTTCCTTAGTCTGCAACTATTCAGGTGCGAAATGCAATGCGCCGGACTTTTGCTGTGGCAAAGTCGTCAATAAGGTCATTGAATTCCAGCTTCTTTGCAAGTTCGTGCTCTATAGAGAGCATAGCCAGCCCATTGAGCCTCTCCTGTGACATGTTTGAGCGCAGGTAGTTGATAAACCAAAATGATTGTTTACGGAATGGAACTGGGCCTCAATGAGAATGGAGTTATGGCTTTCCCAAAATCTGAACATAGAAGCATCACCACTAGTGATGTGTACAGTGAGTTTTTCAGTGTATTTTTTTTGGTCTTTTTTTTCATAAACGTCCTTTCCGTACTCGATTTAGAATGTTGCAAAAAAAATTGACACCCTCCCAACCACGTAACATTAGCCTATCTGACCTGGGGGCTGACACGTTTATTACAGATAAACCAAAAGGATTACAACGTTCCCTGGATATAGAACTGGACCGAGAAGATTTCAAAATCTTAACGTGTAAGCAACAACAATAAAACAGAGGTTGTTTTATTCATTTAGGGCTTATTAGGCTACTTTCATTAATTGCGCTTTTCATACAGGCCTATCATTTTTCACTTGAGCAAGGGAATTGTTTGAAGAGTATCCAGTGTAAGCGAAAGTTTAATGTTTTGCAACAGACTAACCTCAAAACACCCCATTTATAGCCCATTCGTTACATTAAACTCTATCTAGCTGGCAATTTCACATGCCGTCGTATCTACACGGGATGATTTCCAACAAAATAAGGTTTAATTAACAAGAGACAGCGTTCCACGGGCTTTCAGCTAACCGGAGTCCAGCTCAGCGCAGCTCAGCAAGCATGCCTAAAACATTTGGATATGATTGCCACATACATATACACATACAAACAGCCACTCAAATCTCCACTGCCAAGCCTCTACCTCTCCAACGCCAGATCCATGTAAACAACACGGACGATTTGGAATTACCTTATTCTATTCTATAATCGGCTGGTCAGTGCTATACTCAATACTTAAGTGACTTACCCGTCCAGTGAGGATTATTTTGTTTACAAGATGCCACATCTGAGTCGCTGACAAATCCTGAATTTCTGTAAAGATAACTGTGCAGAGATTTATAAGCACGCAGTGCTTCACCACTGAACAGCGAGGGAAAGTTAATGAGGTAATTATACACGTCCGGGTATTCCGCTGGCAGTTCAAAATCCGGTCGTGAAAACTCCGCCCGGAAAGCCATAAGGGTCACAAATCTGTAGATCGTTTATTTTAGACATATATCTAGTTATCTGTTCATTAGAAAAATGAGCCGTGTAGTCCGTCGGTTGAAATTGATCCATTCTGTACACGAGTGCAGCAGTATTCAGCTGTGTTTTTGACCGACAAGATGGCGGTTGTGTACTTTCCGGTCACGTGACTGCAAGAGCTCTATAGTGCCGTGTTATTTGGCGCCTTAATCAAAGACCAAACCATTTCTGCATTAGGGGTGGTACGTGGGTTCTTGAATCTATTTTCGAAGACAATAAAGGCAAAAGAACCAGAAATCATTCATTGAATGCAAATATAGCACATTTTTCTCCCCAAAATCAACACATTTTGAAATGAAACAGAATGATTAATGGCATCTTCATGAGGGACCAGTTCTGGGCCCCCCCTCATGCCTGGGCCCGGGACAAAATACCCGGTTGTCCCCCCCTGTCAACGGCCCTGAGTGGAGCCACTGGAGGGGTGCGTGGTAAAAACAGAGAGTGAAAGGGCACCCCAGTAGGTAGTATCGGAGGGCGAGGACCGCCCACTTGATGGCCAGACACTCCTTTTCAATGGTGCTGTACTTGCTTTCACGCATCGAGAGCTTGCGACTGATGTACAGCATGGGACACTCCTCACCCTCCACCTTCTGGGACAAAACGGCCCCCAGCCCTCTGTCCGATGCATCAGTCTGCAAAATAAAGGGGAGAGAGAAGTCAGGGAAATGTAAAAGTGACCCCCCACACAGTGCAGCTTTTACTATAGTGAAAGCCTGTTGGCACTGCACCATCCACTGGACCGGATCTGGTGCTCCCTTTTTAGTGAGATCAGTTAGTAGGCTGGTGATGTCCGAATAATTAGGTATGAACGTACGACAGTAGCCACCTAGCCCCAGGAACTGTCTCACCCCCTTTTTGGTCTTAGGCCTCGGGCAGGCTGCAATTGCTGCAGTCTTGTTAATTTGGCAATGCACCTGCCCATGACCCAAGTGGAAACCCAGATACCGTACTTCCACCCTCCCAGTTGCACACTTTTTCAGGTTAGCTGTGAGACCCGCATGTCTCCCCAACTCTAGGACAGCCCTAAGGTGTTCCAGGTGCTGCGGCCAATCATTGCTATAAATAATGATGTTGTTGAGGTACGCTGCTGCGTCGGCGGCGTGAGAGCAGAGGATCTTGTCCATGAGCCACTGGAACGTAGCAGGAGCCCCAAATAACCAAAAGGAAGCATGACAAATTAGTGTAACCCAAATGGTGTGGAAAAGGCCGTTTTCTCTCGGGATAGAGGAGTCAAGGGGATCTGCCAATATCCCTTCATCAGAGCCAGTGTCGAATAAAAGCAAGCAGTGCCTAACCGATCAAGCAACTCCTCAATGTGAGGCATTGGGTATGCATCAGATTTAGATGTCGCGTTGACTCTTCTATAGTCCACACAGAACTGGACTGACCTGCTGGTCTTGGGAAGCAGGACCATCGGGCTGCTCCAGTCACTGTAGGATGCCTCAATTATGCCCATTTAAGCATGGCTTTGAGTTCATCCCGAACCACCTTTTTTGTGTTCGGGCAGTCTGTAAGGGCAGCTACACACCACCACCCCCGGGGGCATCTCAATGTGGTGTTCTATGAGGTGGGAGCGGCTGGGAAGGGACGAGAACACATCAGAAAATTCCTTCTGTAACTTGGCCACCTCCGTGAGTTGGGCCGGTGAGAGGTGGTCTCCACAAGGGACCAGAGCGTATCGTATACCAGTAAGTGTGCAAGGGGATACGTATCATCCATTGGTGGATTCCGGCTGTAATCAGACCTCAATCCACCAAAGCCTGATGCAAGGTGAAGCATTGGGGAGAGCACAAGTGGTGAAGGTTCTGTGTGTACACCGGGATGTTCACAACTACCCATTAGTGTCCGTCCACATTCTATTTTGGGGAGAAAAGCATAGAATAAAGGCGGTAGTTAATCCTCGTCTCACCCACTCGCTGATTTTGGGGACTGATTGGCCAGGGTTCAAAGAATTGATGGAACACATAGTAAGAGGTGGGTTCTGCACATCATGGGAAGATCCCGGTGTGGCATTGACTGGGGAAGCTGTCACATCAACACCACGTCAGGGCGATACGAGAAGTGAGGAGCAGCTCGTCCCTCCTCCCTCTCTCAGGGATTACATTGAGGATTTCTCGTTAGAGCAGTCATAAGACGAGATACTGCATCATGCGTCTGACCAAGTGAGAGTAATCGATGGTCAAACTCTCCAGCCAAGCGCGACACCTGCCTTCCCATATTTTGCTATAATTAAGGATAGGTTGTACTGAGTGACACAGGGCACTCAAACTGGTGAACAGATAATCCAGTTGTTAATCCCAAAGAGCCGTAGGGAACTTGTATTCCATGCGGCTCACTTTAATCTCATGGCCGGACACTTAGGGCAGAATAAAACACTAGCCCAAATAATGGCCCATTCTATTGGCCAGGGATTCATGGGGACATTCGTCGGCAGTGTGTGGCATGCCATGAATGCCAATTAGTAAATACGCCACTCCAAAAGTCCCTTTGCACCCTCTCCCTCTAATCGAGACCCCTTTTGAGAGAATTGGTATGGATCTCGTTGGGCCATTAGATCGGTCAGCATGGCGATATTGCTTTATTTTAGTTCTGGTGGACTATGCAACGTGATATCCGGAAGCGGTGCCTCTTCGCAATATCTCAGCATGCAGTGATGTGGAAGCGCTCTTCCATATTATCTCCTGGGTTTCAGTACCACTGTAATGCTTTCCCTGATGTGGGTGGAGTATAGAAGCATGGCAGGCGGGAGATAATGTTTACCCACACATTTATTTAAGCTTTTCAGCTTCACTTGCTCACTCTAGGACGCACGCACGTACACATACACAGTCATGTTCTGGTCCCGGGGGCTCTCTTCTCTGCTCTCCCCCTCCTTTTATGCTCCACCATCACTGCAACAAACACACACACACACACACATTAATTGACAACAGGTGTAATGACTTGGCCACTCACCTTCCCTAACCCTGCCATCCATTCACAAACTGACCCTTGGCCATGCCCCCGCTGCCACAGCAATTTTCTAGTTATATTCCAGTGCCTTATGGAGCACAGATTTGGAGACTGCCAGTACCAATCTACCCTTCTTTATCTTGATGTGATTGTGTTTTCAGATACTGTCCAGCAACAATTAGAGATAATGTTTGTCTGGCTCCAGAAAGGCAGATGCTATTTACACCCAGGGTGTCAGTAGCCAAGAAAGTTATTTGTACCTGGGGTAGATGGCGAAAGTGACTATTTACATCTAAGTGTATATAGCACCATCCAGAGACAAGACAAGCACCCAGGTGTCTGTAGCCAATGCTGCTATTTATACCCTAAACTTAACCATTTGTAAATAGCCAAATAGCTAATTCAGGTGTAAATAGCTTAATAGCTGCCATATGACCAGTTTCATCTGGGTGCAAATAGACACTCCCCTATGGAATTACAAGAATTGCAAGTTGAGGATTGAAGATTGCAAGTCAAATTATCCAAGTGCTTTTTTTTTTCTCCCAGCACCAGGGGAGATACTTGGGCTATGTGGTCTTGGCTATGGTGGTGGCAGCTGACCCTACTAAAATCAATGTTTTCAAGTGGTGGAAATGGCCACTTCATCTTGCATTTCTGGGATTTTCATGTTATCACCACCATTTTGTGGAAGGTTCTTCTAAGCTTGTGGCACCCTTGCACCACTTATACCCCTTTTCCACCAAATCAGTTCCAGGGCTGGTTCAGAGCCAGTGCTCTTGCTGGTTCACAACTCGTTCAACTTGCGAGCCAGCTGAGAACCAGTTTGCTTTTCCATAGTTCACGGTGCTAAGCGGAGCCACGTCATTACGTCGCTGTATACGTCAGTTACGTCGCTGTATGGGTCAGTTACGGCGCTATGTTTACATAAACCTTGGCACGAATATCAAAGCAAAAACAACACGGAAGAAGCAGCAGCGGCAACAACAATAATGGATGACTTCGCGTTTGTACAGCTGCTGCTTCTCGTCGCTTAAAAATGGTGATCTTTCGCGGTCTTGTTATTGTTGTTGGTCTTAACAACTCCGCCCCCCCGCTGATGTAAGCGGTTCTTTCCTCTGGCCCAGCAGAGAGTTGGTGCTAGCCTGGAACTGGTTTTTCTGGCCCCAGAGCTAGTTCTTTGTCAGTGGAAACAGAAAGCCCGGTTCCAAACTAAGCACTGGCCCCGAACCAGCCCTGGAACTGCTTTGGTGGAAAAGGGGCATTAGTGGGAAAGCTTATTAGACCCCCCCCCAATTCCCCTTTCAGCAGCTTGAAGGTGTGCAAGCACCCATTCCAATCAACGAAGGAGTGATTTACCTCTGCCAATTTCCAAAAGCCTTTTATTCTTTTGGACGATAGCTGTGGGTGGTTGGGATCAATGCTTTTTTAGGAGCATAAGGGAAAGGTGCAGCCCAGGCCAGCAGAGGGCTTTGGCCTACAGAGAGAAGTATGGACAACTTTAGCTCCATGAAGCTCCTGATGCATAGTTCTTGTGTTGCTCCTCCTTCCACAGGCAGTTTGGAACTCTGTAGTGAGTGTGCAACAGAGGGCAAGGCACATTATGTGCCTTAGCAGGGCAACATGGTGGTGTAGTGGTTAGCACTATCGCCTGACAGCAAGAAGGTTCTGGGTTTGAGCCCAGTGGCTGATGGGGGCCTTCATGTGTGGCGTTTGTGTGTTCTCCCCGTGTCTGCTCCGGTTTCCCTACAGTTCAAAGACATGCAGTTAGGTTAACTGGCTACTCTAAATTGCCCATATGTGTGGGAGTGTGCACAGAAAGGAACTGGCCACCCTACTGCTGCAATTCTGGCCAAGTCAACCAAACATGGTTCGCCTCAAGTCTGGATAAGGTTTGGCAGTGACGACAACAATGTGCTTTAGTATTTGGTGGCCCCATTCTCTGAGTTTGCATGGGTTTGCTGAGCTGTTGTTGCTCCTAGACATTTCACAGTAATAGCATTTACAATTGACTGAGTCAGATCCACCAAGGCAGGAATTTCACAAACTGATTTGTGGCAAAGGTGGCACATTATGACATTGTCACATTTAAAGTAACTGACGTGCTCAGTAACTTTAAATGTATGGCCCAGTCTACTGCCAGTGATTGCCTGAGAGATCACATGGCTATGTGCTTGATTTTTATGCACCTGTTAGCAATGGGTGTGGCTGAAATACCTAAACTCAATTATTAGGGATGGTGTCAACATACCTATGGCTATATATAGTGTATATTTTACAGGCTTTTAGCAGACGCTCTTATCCAGAGCGATGTACAAGTACAAAAGTCAGGTATAAGAAGTGCTGAACTTCTAGACAAGAAAGTGCTGAACAAGTGACAGTAACATTTACTGTAATACACTGTTGAAGTAACAATCAACAAACAGGCAAAGAAAAGAAGCCAACTCTACAAATGAGTTGACAAAGTACAAATAAATAAAGAAAAATAAAACCCCAACGGCTAACAAGTGTCATCATGACCAGGCTAGACAGCTTTTAATAATAATAATAATAATAATAATAATAATAAGCATTCTCCAAACAAATACAAAACACATAAAAATACATCTGAAAAATGTTCAAAACTGATGTTCCAGCCAGTCTCTTTTAGAGGATGTTTATTGTTAACATTTAAAAGTTTGGTTTCAGTGAGCAAATACACAGTTCAAACACATTTTGTACAAGGGTGCTTCACAGCAATCTGAAAGTGCAAACAGAGTGAGCAAAAAAATAAATAGAGCAAAAAAAATTGACAGTTTGTATAAATTTTTATCTTTATATTTCATTTTATTTTAAGATACATATATTCAAAACATGTAAACATTTACACAGTTTAAGACGACAAATTTATCTTATTTTCACATTTCATTTGAACACATGACAAATTTTTGCGTTATTTCTGCTCTATGAGGAGCCTTTTTTAAAATCGGTCAACAGCAGCATGCCAAATATTCAGAATACTTACACTGCATATGTTACAAGCAGTAGTTTTTATGACTAATTAGCCCAATTTCATATCAGGAAATATTACGACATTCATTCGCCAAACTGTGGACTACCCAACTCAAGGCATAAAATTAGTTTATACATTCAAAATCAAACTTGTTTGTTATAATGCAAAACAAAAACCACAAATGGTAGTTCTGTAATTTGCTCAATAAACATTCAGCATTTCTTATTAGTTGGCTCAGTTGACTTGCTTTATTTAGCAGTTAACATGCAGGATTTAGTCCTACTATATGAAAAGTAATTAATAAATGACTATAAATAATATAAAGTTCTTTTGCAAGAATGATGTCAGTTTATAAAGTATTCCAAGGAACTGATTGCTTTGTGCTTTTTCTGTTAGAACTAGTTATAAGAGTAGGTTATGGGTGGTGAGCCCAGAGTGTGACAGTCTTGTCTGCAGAAGAAGACAGGAAAGAAATGTCTCTTGTGTGCCACCGGCATTGGATCACTTTGTCCTTGTGTTCACCAGCCACCACTACTGGCAATGGCTTCGTTAGGTCTCCTGGGAGTAATAATAATAAAAATAAAAGTTCCAATAGTAAAACATATGAATTTAGACATGCTGTCCACATACTAGGGTCTTAAATGACTGAAATTCTGTTACACCAAAACAAAGGAAATAATTTGGTGAAATATAACAAATACGGGCGGCACGGTGGTGTAGTGGTTAGCGCTGTCGCCTCACAGCAAGAAGGTCCTGGGTTCGAGCCCCGGGGCCGGCGAGGGCCTTTCTGTGCGGAGTTTGCATGTTCTCCCCGTGTCCGCGTGGGTTTCCTCCGGGTGCTCCGGTTTCCCCCACAGTCCAAAGACATGCAGGTTAGGTTAACTGGTGACTCTAAAATTGACCGTAGGTGCGAATGTGAGTGTGAATGGTTGTCTGTGTCTATGTGTCAGCCCTGTGATGACCTGGCGACTTGTCCAGGGTGTACCCCGCCTTTCGCCCGTAGTCAGCTGGGATAGGCTCCAGCTTGCCTGCGACCCTGTAGAACAGGATAAAGCGGCTAGAGATAATGAGATGAGATGAGATAACAAATACGAATCCTGCTACCTGATTAGTGGTCAAAAGACTATTATATTATATACTTACACACACACCTGCCATAACATTATGACCACCGACAGGTGAAGTGAATAACATTGATTATCTCATTACAATGGCACCTGTAAAGGGGTAGGATATATTGGGCAACAAGAGAACAGTCAGTTGCTGAAGTTGATGTGTTGGAAGCAGGAAAAATGGGCAAGCGTAAGGATCTGAGCGACTTTGACAAGGGCCAAACTGTGATGGCTAGATGACTGCATCTGAGCATCTCCAAAATGGCACACCTTGTGGGGTGTTCCCGGTATGCAGTGGTTAGTACCTATCAAAAGTGATCCAAGGAAGGACAACCAGTGAACCGATAACAGGGTCATGGGTGTCAAAGGCTCATCAATTCGCATAGGCTAGGCCATATGGTCCAATCCCACAGAAGAGTAGCACATACTGCTGAAAAAGTTAATGCTGGCTAAAACAGAAAGGTGTCAGCTGAAAGGAGAAAGCTATGTTCCCCGATGTGTGCGCGCGCGCGCACGCACGCACGCACGCACGTTAGACTCACTGAAAAGTGAATATTAAAAATAAAGCGCACCTTGATCTGCCGTGCCTGTTCCCAGTTCCTCACTGCCCCAACTCAAAGTGTTACTCTGGTGCTGAAACCCAGGAGTTGCTGAACAAAGAGACCAAACCAGTCAGGGAGCTCCTCCAGAGAGACACTCACCAATGACTTCCAGCACCAGCGCTAAGAACTTGTTGCGCTGTCCGTCAAGCAGAGGCAGCGCTTCCAGGCCCTGTTCGAAGCCCAGGTGAAGTACTAGCAGGTGATATGGAGCTTGGTGGGTACTCTAGCAGTTGGCCAGTGTTCCTATTCAGCTGGTCAAAAGAGGGCTGCAAGACAACTCAGAAGCCTTCTCAAACTGTTCAAGTGTGTCGTGGAGGAAAGCTTTTGGCCAAACTCACAGTGGGCAGCTCACCTATTGCCACTCCTGTTGAGGGAAGCACAGCTCCTAGCTCAGCAGCTCCTGGCCAACAACATGCTGGAGTACCTGGACCTGAAGCAGGCTATACTGCAACGGGTTGGCCATGGCCGAGAAGAACTTTGCCAGTATTTCTGTGCATTGACCTACAGTGAAGTTGGCTACCCGTTAGATTTCACACATCAGCTCCGGGACAAGGAAGGAAAAGTATGCTTATGGCCTATTTTAAATATTACACACACACACACACACACACATATACACAAAGGCACAAAATCAACCTGGATAGAGTAATAATACTATAATACATGAACCACCAGTGTAGTGTATTTCGCATCAATAAATTGTTGTATGTCTTGTGACAATGATACCAATAATAAGATATGCATTGTAGCTACAAATACATATTTATTCCTTCAACATCGCATGCCATGGGCCAGAAATAACACCACAGCATTTACAACCCCGATTCCAAAAAAGTTGGGACAAAGTACAAATTGTAAATGAAAATGGAATGCAATAATTTACAAATCTCAAAAACTGATATTGTATTCACAATAGAACATAGACAACATATCAAAAGTCGAAAGTGAGACATTTTGAAATTTCATGCCAAATATTGGCTCATTTGAAATTTCATGACAGCAACACATCTCAAAAAAGTTGGGACAGGGGCAATAAGAGGCTGGAAAAGTTAAAGATACAAAAAAGGAACAGCTGGAGGACCAAATTGCAACTCATTAGGTCAATTGGCAATAGGTCATTAACATGACTGGGTATAAAAAGAGCATCTTGGAGTGGCAGCGGCTCTCAGAAGTAAAGATGGGAAGAGGATCACCAATCCCCCTAATTCTGCGCCGACAAATAGTGGAGCAATATCAGAAAGGAGTTCGACAGTGTAAAATTACAGAGTTTGAACATATCATCATCTACAGTGCATAATATCATCGAAAGATTCAGAGAATCTGGAAGAATCTCTGCATAAGGGTCAAGACCGGAAAACCACACTGGGTGCCCGTGATCTTCGGGCCCTTAGACGGCACTGCATCACATACAGGCATGCTTCTGTATTGGAAATCACAAAATGGGCTCAGGAATATTTCCAGAGAACATTATCTGTGAACACAATTCACCGTGCCATCCGCCATTGCCAGCTAAAACTCTACAGTTCAAAGAAGAAGCCGTATCTAAACATGATCCAGAAGCGCAGACGTCTTCTCTGGGCCAAGGCTCATTTAAAATGGACTGTGGCAAAGTGGAAAACTGTTCTGTGGTCAGACGAATCAAAATTTGAAGTTCTTTATGGAAATCAGGGACGCCGTGTCATTCGGACTAAAGAGGAGAAGGACGACCCAAGTTGTTATCAGCGCTCAGTTCAGAAGTCTGCATCTCTGATGGTATGGGGTTGCATTAGTGCGTGTGGCATGGGCAGCTTACACATCTGGAAAGACACCATCAATGCTGAAAGGTATATCCAGGTTCTAGAGCAACATATGCTCCCATCCAGACAACATCTCTTTCAGGGAAGACCTTGCATTTTCCAACATGACAATGCCAAACCACATACTGCATCATTTACAGCATCATGGCTGTGTAGAAGAAGGGTCCGGGTACTGCCAGCCTGCAGTCCAGATCTTTCACCCACAGAAAACATTTGGCGCATCATAAAATGGAAGATACGACAAAAAAAGACCTAAGACAGTTGAGCAACTAGAATCCTACATTAGACAAGAATGGGTTAACATTCCTACCACTAAACTTGAGCAACTTGTCTCCTCAGTCCCCAGACGTTTACAGACTGCTGTAAAGAGAAAAGGGGATGTCTCACAGTGGTAAACATGGCCTTGTCCCAACTTTTTTGAGATGTGTTGTTGTCATGAAATTTAAAATCACCTAATTTTTCTCTTTAAATGATACATTTTCTCAGTTTAAACATTTGATATGTCATTATGTTCTATTCTGAATAAAATATGGAATTTTGAAACTTCTACATCATTGCATTCCATTTTTATTTACAATTTGTACTTTGTCCCAACTTTTTTTGGAATCAGGGTTGTACCCGTATTATGGTGGGCCTGGTGGACAGCAGTAAACTAGTGCCTTCACTTTACGTTACTATTTAGTAACGATCGAATCACAAACTTGATGTCAAACACTTGTCTGATTACATCTTTCACATGCGTGCGCGTGGTGCCATTAGGAATAATTAGCATGCACCTGTTCCTGATTAGAGTGCAATCGTATTGCATACATATAAAGACTCTCAGTAACACACACACTTTGCGAAGTATATGCCCTGTTCCCTGCGTCTGATGTTACCAAGCCTTGTATTTTGTATTGCTTTTCTGGTTTTGACCCAGTTTGTGATTTTGGACTGCGAGTCTTCTATTTCCTCTGATATCTTGTCTGCATCTCACTTGATTACTGCCTGTTTTTCGACTCTGCCTTTGTCAGTGTTTTGGATCCGTTTGCTAGCATGCTTTCAATAAAACTCTTCCTACATTTACAGCCATCTACTGCCCTTACATGAGAGAAACGCAATTGTTCAACAAGCTACTGGACTAATAAAACTGTTTTAACTAGTTTTATATGAAATTGTTGTGAATATCTTCTGTAAAATGTATTAGTAATTAATCCCATGTTATTTTTAAAAAAGTAAATTAAAAATAAGTGCTGGATAAAACCCATCTATCTTATGTAAGTAAGATGTACCGGTATACATTTCACTGTCCGGGGATCAAATGTTTGAGATATGTTGCCTTGCACATAACCCCTTCGGACATAATGTGTACAACTGTACACATGAAGTTCCATAGCATTTTTCCTTGTGTCCAAAGGGATTAACATCAGGTACCCTGTGGTGTTACACATATGTTGTTCATGTGTATGGATGGAGGGGTGTCATATGGTTGCAAAGGCCATCCAAAATCAGTTCGATGCATCACCATATTAAGTATGGAGCTTCGCTTCACACGTTTTGTGCGCAGGGAGCTCCGCTATTAGGACAAGTTCAAATGAACTATATTCACCTCTCCAAAGTTATGCAAGTGGTTTGGTAATCATCATAATTAATACAGAATAAAACGTCATAACATACACCTAATGAACATGTGCCGCAACAACAGGGAATGAAGTGTAAAAGGATTGTTAAAAATAAACGAAATATATTGTCAACTCCATAAATATTTGGACATCGACAAATTTACTGTTATTTGAGCCATCTCTCAAAGTACACTGGAGCTGGAATTAAATAATGCACACTCACTGTCCACTTTATTAGGAGCACCTGTACAGTCATGCAGTTATCCAATAAGCCAATCATGCCACAGCAGTGCAATGCGTAAAAAGTCATGCAGAGTACAGGTTAAACGCTTCAGTTAATGTTCACATCAAACATCAGAATGGGAAAAAAAAAGTGATCTCTGTGACTTTAACCATGGCATGATTGTTGGTGCTAGATGGGCTGGTTTGAGTATTTCAGAAACTGCTGCTCCCTTGGGATGGATGGATTTATTTATTTTCTTTCTTTCTCTTTCTCTCTCCCTCTCATTTACACAGAATGGTGCAAAATACAAAAACACCCACAGATCCCACACACCACTGAGTGAGCAACAGTTCTATGGGTGTTAATGACTTCTTCATTAGAGAGGTCAGACAAAAATGGACTGAAGAGAGTGGACTGAACTACCAGGAAGGATACAGTAACTTAAATCTAGCATCTCAGCGTGTACAAAACATTGAATCTGAAGGTGGATGGGCTATAACAGCAGAAAATTACAATTTTCCACTCATGTCAGCCAAGAACAAGAATCTGAGGCCATCATGGGTACAGACTGACCCAAATTGGACAGTTGTTCAGCGAGTCTGTGCCAATGATCATCCATCCATTATCCGTAACTGCTTATCCTGTGCAGGGTCGCAGGCAAGCTGGAGCCTATCCCAGCTGACTATGGGCGAGAGGCGGGGTACACCCTGGACAAGTTACCAGGTCATCGCAGGCCAATGATCAGCAGTTGCTAAAATACTCAAACCAGCCTGTCTGGCACCACCAAGTATGTCTAAGGCCAAGTTTACATTAGACCGTATCTGTCTCGTTTTCTTCGCGGATGCACCGTCCGTTTACATTAAAACGCCCGGAAACGCCGGGAAACGGGAATCCGCCAGGGTCCACGTATTCAATCCAGATCGTGTCTGATCCGGTGCTGTGTAAACATTGAGAATACGCGGATACGCTGTGCTGAGCTCTAGCTGGCGTCGTCATTGGACAACATCACTGTGACATCCACCTTCCTGATTCGCTGGCGTTGGTCATGTGACGTGACTGCTGAAAAATGGTGTGGACTTCCGCCTTGTATCACCTTTCATTAAAGAGTATAAAAGTATGAAAATACTGCAAATACTGATGCAAATACTGCCCATTGTGTAGTTATGATGGTCTTTAGGCTTGCCATCCTTCCACTTGCAAGTGGTAAGTGACTTGCGCACAGCGGCTCAGTCCCGAATCACTGCTCATGCGCTTCACTCGCGCACTCTGTGAGCTGCGCAGGGCCGGAGTGCGCACCCTCCAGAGGGCACTCGCTGTTCAGGGCGGAGTGATTTGGAGTGCAGCCGCTGAGGAGGAAGCGATGAGCCGCACTGACACATTTCAACTTGCGTGCCGAAAGTCATGTGATTAGCGTATCCGTGTATTGGCGTTGCTGTGTGCACGCGAATCGTGTATTGGCGTTGCTGTGTGCATGCTAATCGTTTTTAAAAACGTTAATCTGATGATCCACTGATACGGTCTAATGTAAACCCCACCATAGTTAACACGTTACAGAGATCACATTTTCCTCCACATTCTGATGTTTGATGTGAACATTAATTGAAGTTCTTGATCTATATCTTCATCATATTATACACTGTGCTGCTGCCACTTGATTGGTTGATTGGATAAGTGCATAAATTAACATGTTCCTATTAAAATGACTAGTGTATAATCTATATGCGCAGACTCTGTTTTAATTTGAGAGTATACACATCAAAATTGTGTGAACTGTATAGGAATTGCAGCACTTTATACATGTACCCCACTTGTTTTTTTTTTTTTTAAGTGGACCAAAAGTAATTGGACAAACAAAAAATAATAAAAATTCAGGTGTTTGACTTGGCCATTGTAGAACATCCCACTTCTTTGCCTTAAAAGAGTCTTTGGTTTCTTTCACAGTATGCTTCAAGTCATTGTCCATCTCTAGTGTGAAGCGCCATCCAATGAGTTTTGAAGCATTTGACTGAATCTGAGCAGATAATATAGCCCGATACACTCCCTACTTTTATCGGCAGTCACATCAATGAATACAAGCAAACCATCCCCACTGGCAGCCACACATGGCCATGCCATAAGATTAGATGGTATGCTTTGAATCATGAACAGTTCTTTCCCTTCTCCATAGTATCCTCTTCCCATCATGCTGGTACACGTTGATCTTTGTCTCATCTGTCCATAGGATGTTGTTCCAGAACTGTACAGATATTTTTAGATGTTTTTGGTAAACTCTAATCTGATCATGATTTTTTTTTTTGAGAATTAGCAATATTTAACTTCTTGTGGTAAATCATCTGTATTTAGAATGTTAGGACAGTATGGAAAATGCACAAAAATAGAAAGCAGTGATTTCTAAATTTACTTTGACTTGTATTTCATTACTATGGACCCAAGATATTTCATGTTTTGTTGATCAACTTCATTTCATTTGTTAATATACACCCATTCCTGTGTTTCGGGCCTGCAACACATTCCAAAACAAAGTTAGGACAGAGCAATTTAGGGCTAGTAAGGAGATAAAACAATGAAATAATGATGTAATTTGAGACATGTGATGTCAATCAGGTGATCATAATCATGATTTGGTACAAAAATCAGTATCCAGGAAAGGCCGAGTCTTTAAGGAGCAATGATGGGCCGACGATCTCCAGTTTATCAACAAATGTATTTGAAAATTTATTGAAATGTTTAAAAACAATGTTCCTCAAAGAAAAATAGGAAGGGATCTGGATATTTCACCCTCTATCATCATTAAATGATTCAAGGAATCTGGAAAAAGTTTGGTGCATAAAGGGCAAGAGCACAAGCCTAACCTGAACACCCATGATCTCTGATCCCTCAGATGGGACTGCATCAAGAACCATCATTCACCTATAGCCGATATAACCACATGGGCTTAGGATTACTTTGGCAAGCCTTTGTCAAACTCTACAATATGGCATTACATCCACAAATGCCAGTTAAAACTTTACTGTGCAAAAAGAAGACTTATGTTTACTGTGTCCAGAAGCCCCACTGACATCTCTAGGCTTGGAAGCATCTGGGATGAACCACCACACAGTGGAAACATGTGTTCAGATGAATCAGTATTCCAGGTTTTTTTTTTTTTGGGGGGGGGGGATGGACACCATGTGCTCCAGACCAAAGACAAAAAGGACCATCTAGACTGTTACCAGCAACAAGTCCAAAAGCCAGGGTCTGTCATGGTATGGGGTTGTGTCAGTGCCCATGGCAAAGGCATCTTAAATTTCTGTGATAACAGCATTAATGCAGAAACTTGCATTGAGATTTTGAAGCAAAACATGCTGCCTTAAAGACAACACCTTTTCCAGGGATATTTCAACAAGAAAATACAAAACCATTCTGCACACATTACAAAGGTATGGCTGCAGAAGAAGAGGGTGCCTGTCCCCTCTGTCCCCATAGAAATGCATGGCAATTTTTGAAATGAGAAGTATGACAATGACCCCACACTGTTGGACACTTTTTGTAGCAGTTGTAAGACGGGTCATTCCACGTCAATTCAACTGGGGCTCGAGCACTTGGGTCTCAAAAGATTCTGAAAAAAATCACCAGATGTACCCATGTTACCTAGGAGAAACACTGTACATTTATTTGAATGTAAGATGTATACTTTCCATGTTACAGCCAGTTTTACTGGGGGAGGGGGGTGTCAATTTTGTTCAGACTTTTTTTTTTTGTCAAAGTTCACAAGCCCATAGCTCAAGAACTAAACCATGTAGGAGGCTCAAATTTTGCATGCTGGTACATAAATAGGAATAGTATGTAGCAAAACTGTCATTTTGGGTCTGGATGATCCTGCATGGTCATAGCACTCCCTCAAAGATGATCAAAATTTTATTGGAGTTTTTGGCTGTGCTCTGTTTAGGCCTTCAGAAGACATATTTTTACCCAACATAGGCTCTTGATTTTTTTCCCTTATTGAGATAAGTAGAAACACTCTCAAAAAAAGCAATAAACAGAAAGGAAACTCTATCAGTGTTTGAACAGAAGACCTCACAAGTCTGACAAATCATTCTGGATGTCATTTTCAGAGCACCGCAACACCTTGTGGGAATGTGCGCAGATTTTTTAAATATTTTTTTCTTTATTCTCCATGATCCCTTCTTTTTAAAAACAGCAATTTGGCTTGTCTTACTCGAATATTTCTTTTTTATTTTCCACCCTGAACATGGGTAAAATGCACCATTGAGAGCAATATGTTTTCTATAACATTAATGTAAAGAGTAAATAACCAAAGGCCAATTTTGCCCTGACATGATCACCTGAGAGTGCCTGTGCAGGGGTGGAGGTATCCTTTTCAATTTCAATGATTTTAACCACAGGTGCCCCTAAAATCACTGAATCATTGAAATTTTAATAATTTTAATAATAGTTTTTATTAGGGCGGCACGGTGGTGTAGTGGTTAGCGCTGTCGCCTCACAGCAAGAAGGTCCGGGTTCGAGCCCCGTGGCCGACAAGGGCCTTTCTGTGCGGAGTTTGCATGTTCTCCCCGTGTCCGTGTGGGTTTCCTCCGGGTGCTCCGGTTTCCCCCACAGTCCAAAGACATGCAGGTTAGGTTAACTGGTGACTCTAAATTGACCGTAGGTGTGAATGTGAGTGTGAATGGTTGTGTGTCTCTATGTGTCAGCCCTGTGATGACCTGGCGACTTGTCCAGGGTGTACCCCGCCTTTCGCCCATAGTCAGCTGGGATAGGCTCTAGCTTGCCTGCGACCCTGTAGAAGGATAAAGCGGCTATAGATAATGAGATGAGATGAGTTTTTATTAGGTAAAGGACCAGATCTGGAGGGTCCTTGGGCATAAAGTGCTTTCGTAAACTAGGATGCATGGATGCTGTCACCCCTCCACTCTTACACATTCACTCTGGTTTATTGACACTGGAGTGGCTGGCTGCTTTATGTCCCAAGGCTCCCTCACGTCTGTGTTATCTTCTGGCTCGCCCTTTCAGTTATGCTGTCATAGTTAGTCTTGCCAGAGTCCCTGCTTACACTCAGCACACAATGTACACTGTTCTTAACCATCAAATGACAACAGGCATGCCTAAAAATCTGCATTTCTCTCTCTTCCTCAAGTTACACACATCAATCCTGAAATACCAGTGATGCTGGTCTCTCCTGCCCTTTGGACCTGCCTGAGCCATCCTGATGCCATACTTCCTGCTAGAGTTCTCATCACTTCACTCCTGCAAGAATGGCCCCATATGTTTTTGGTGGTCCCCAAAAACAAACTTCAACTTTTTAAAGGTGCTACTTCATTTTCTTGTTCCACTTGGGGAAAAAATAAATTGGGTAAAATTTCAAGTGATTTGAATAATATTAACCTCTGTCACATGAGCCCTGTTTTTTTGCATGGTTAATAACATGTGTTTTTAGGCCCTGTTTGATCTAAACAAATATGTGAACAGTGGCACATAATATTGTTTTTATTTGTCTTGGACTCCTGTTTGTCATTTTTCAATATGTATTGCTTAGGTGAACATGCACATTGCTTTTTGTTGGTTTTCGCAAATATGCTCAAATAGTATAAATTTCAACCCATGTGTGGCAGTGGTTAGAATAGTCGTATCAAAATAAAATTTTGCACAAAATGTTTTCTCAGCAAGCCGAACAACTTAGTGAGGAAGCACCTTAAGAAAGTCAAATTTTTATTTTTGGCATATGTTTGAGGACCACCCTAATGTACAGCCCTGATCCATCCTGATGCTCCATTTCTGGCTGACGTTCTCATCACGTCACTCCTGCAGAGGATGGCCCCATATAGACAGTCTAAAGATACACTTAGAAGATGGCTCTGGACACTTATACTTGCGTACTACTGGCAGTTAGTTTCAACTAAAGAACTAAATCAACTGTTCACTTCACCAGTATCTGAAAATTAAGAGATGCTAGTGCTTAAGACTATACAATACACTGGGAAATTTTGATGGGTTCTCAACTACAAGTCTGGACAAAATCAGATTTTTCACCTCCCCCAACTACAGACTTAGGTGGCACATGCACATCCTGCCACAACACACCTTTCTCTGTTACCATATACTTTTAAACAGGAAGCAATGTGACAAATTAAACCAAACCATGTGCAGGGGTGGAGGTATCCTTTTCAATTTCAATGATTTTAACCACAGGTGCCCCTAAAATCACTGAATCATTGAAATTTTAATAATTTTAATAATAGTTTTTATTAGGGCGGCACCAGTTTTCCTGTGGATCAGAGACTATTTGGTTTGACCACATTCAGGTACGCAAACCTTTTTCATATTTGATCAAATTATAGACTTTTCAGTGCTTGGCATTCAGCATGTAAAAACAGCCAAGTGTTAAGGTCAGTGTCGTCTTGCCTACCTTGTAGATCAGTAATCATGACTTTGCTGTCGTAGGAACCTGTGAGCAGGTAGTGAGCTCCAGGAGAGAAACGGACAGAACGAATGTCACTGGTGTGGGGATTGTATGCCTGAACTATTCGACCCCCTCTGATGTCATACAGCATACAGCGGCTATCCTCCAACCCTGCAGCCAGGAGCCGCCCAGTCGGGTCCACTGCCACAGAGGCCACTGCACTTCCTGAGTTAAGAACCATCAATCTCGTCACACATAATTCCTTTGCCACCACTGATACACAAATGCATACAGTTAGGCCCAAAAATATTTGGACAGTGACACAAGTTTTGTTATTTTAGCTGTTTACGAAAACATATTCAGGATACAATTATATAATCAATATGGGCTTAAAGTGCAGACTCTCAGCTGTAATTTGAGAGTATTCACATCCAATTTGGAGCAAGGGTTTAGGAATTACAGCTCTTTAATACGTAGCCACCTCTTTTTCAAGGGACCAAAAGTAATTGGACAATTGACTCAGAAGGCTGCAAAAAAAAAAACAACAAAGCTGCATGGGCTCTTCCCTCGTTAACCTGTCATCAATTAAGCAGTTAAAAGGTCTGGAGTTGATTCCAGGTGTGGCGTTTGCATTTGGAATCTGTTGCTGTGAACCCACAACATGCAGTCAAAGGAGCTCTCAAATGGAGGTGAAACAGACCATCCTGAGGCTGAAAAAAAAGAAGAAATCCATCAGAGAGATAGCAGAAATGTTAGGAGTGGCCAAATCAACAGTTTGGTACATTCTGAGAAAAAAAAAAAAAAAAAGAGTGCACTGGTGAGCTTGGGAACTCAAAAAGGCCTGGACGTCCACGGAAGACAACAGTGGTGGATGATCGCAGAATCCTTTCCATGGTGAAGAAAAACCCCTTCACAACATCCACTCAAGTGAAGAACACTCTCCAGGAAGTAGGTGTATCAGTATCTAAGTCTACCAAATAGAGAAGACTTCATGAGAGTAAATACAAAGGATTCACCACAAGGTGCAAACCATTAATCAGCCTCAAAAATAGAAAGGCCAGAATTGACTTTACCAAAAAACACCTGAAGAAGCCAGCCCAGTTCTGGAACCGTATTCTTTGGACAGATGAGACTAAGATCAACCTGTACCAGAATGATGGGAAGAAGAAAGTTTGGAGAAGAATTGGAACAGCTCATGATCCAAAGCACACCACATCTTCTGTAAAACATGGTGGAGGCAGTGTGATGGCATGGGCATGCATGGCTTCCAATGGCACTAGGGTCACTTGTGTTTATTGATGATGTGACAAAAGACAGAAGCAGCCGGATGAATTCTGAAGTGTATAAGGATATACTTTCTGCTCAGATTCAGCCAAATGCAGCAAAGTTGATTGGACGGCACTTCACAGTACAGATGGACAATGATCCAAAACATACTGCAAAAGCAACCCAGGAGTTTTTTAAAGCAATGAAGTGGAATATTCTGCAATGGCCGAGTCAATCACCAGATCTCAACCCAATTGAGCATGCATTTCACTTGCTCAAGACAAAACTTAAGGCAGAAAGACCCACAAACAAGCAACAACTGAAGACAGCTGCAGTAAAGGCCTGGCAAAGCATCATAAAGGAGGAAACCCAGCGTTTGGTGATGTCCATGGGTTCCAGACTTCAGGGAGTCATTGCCTGCAAAGGATTCTCAACAAAATATTGAAAAGTAACATTTTACTTAGGGTTATGCTTATTTGTCCAATTACTTTTGAGCTCCTGAAATGAGGAGCGTTTGTATAAAAATAGCTACAGTTCCTACATGTTTAATCATATATTTTTGTTCAACCCCTTGAATTAAACCTTAAAGGCTACACTTCAATTCTGTTGTAGTTGTTTCATTTCAAATCCAAAGTGGTGGCATGCAGAGCCCAAATCATGAAGATTGTGTCACTGTCCAAATATTTCTGGGCCTAACTGTATATACTTGTATGCATTCACTGTCTAGCATCATCCTGGAAAGACAAAACAAGCATCTTAAATACAACCCACCAGGTCCATGCAGGGCACTCCTGACCACTTTCACACAGCTGGGTACACGCAGGTCCCAGAAACGCACAGTCTCATCCTGAGAGCCAGATGCTACCATCCAACCGCACCATGTATAGAGGGAGAGGATGTGCCCTAATATTGCACACATTACGTTCATCCATAAGACATCTTTGCCAGAAAATGTGAAACTTTTGCTGCTATATGAATACTGTAAACATGCACGTGTGTGTATACCTGTATGTCCAGTAAGTGCATGTAGGCCTAGTCCTCTTTGGCAGTCAGTGGTATAGATGTTGCAGTCACCTGCTCCAGCACTAATAAGAATAGCTCCACCAATCTCTGGACCCTCCATGAATGCCAGGTCACGAATGGTCCCATCATGCATACTAAACTCCAGATCTGGCCCTGTGTGCATACAAAATGCACAGTTTTGAATAGGGTCCACAATGGAAACAGTGCAGCAGTTTGTAAAGTTAATTCTTTAGTCAGTGCAGTGCGACATATTAACAAATCTGAAAATCAGGACTGTTTTCTGTACTTGCATTTGTGTTGAGTATCTGTGCCTGCCCCCCCACAACAGTGCAGGGATTTATTGCTTTTCATTGATTGAGCTGTTGTAGCCATAAATTACTCTTTTTTCTACATTTAAAAATTTTTTCTCCTTAATTTCACTTAAAGTGAAACAAAACCACAAAATCATGAATCTTCTGTAGCTAAATACAAAATGGTCCATATTCCTAGATAGGTTGTACAATGCTTTTAGTTGGACTGTTGATGATGCATCAGAAATGTTAAATCAAGTTAAATATTGCTGAAAAAAAACATTACTGTGGTAAACAAAATCTGAAACATTAAACTGTTTCTCCTAAATCCACGAGGAAAATCACATTAAAAAAAAAAGTCTGTTCCTACTCAGAGACTGCACCATTTTTAGCATTATCCATATGTCCTGGCTTAGCCTGCATGGTGTTTGGATAAAAAGGTTAGCCAAGTTCAGCACAGGTACATGAATCTGGTACGTCTCATTCTGCACTGGGAACAATGACAATATTTGGGATTTTGGTTCATTTTATGAACTGTACTCTTTTGTCAAGTGGAAAAACATTATTTGGAGTGCTTTCACATATGCAGTATTTACTCCATTTGAATTGAATTCTGGTGCGTTTTCCTCTTTGGTGTGGTTCATTTGTGCCACACAGCAACCATGCTTAAGTGCGGACCAAAATAACTTGTGCAAGACCATCTTCATGAGGTGGTCTCAGTACGGCTCCAATCAAAATCTAGTACGGCTCGAGTGCAGTGAGAAAATGATTCAATCTTGAATCAGTCCTAATGCAAGAAGTGAACCAAACATGCCATGTATTTTGGGTTCCAGGCAACATTTTTTTTCTGTAGATATGAGCTGCTGATAAGAGCTATGAACCACAAACTGAACCAGAGGACAGAGCTAAGTGCTGCAGAAATGTGATGTTATGTGCGATTGGAACTCATCTCATTACCTCTAGCCACTTTATCCTGTTCTACAGGGTCGCAGGCAAGCTGGAGCCTATCCCAGCTGACTACGGGCGAAAGGCAGGGTACACCCTGGACAAGTCGCCAGGTCATCACAGGGCTGACAGACACAGACAACCATTCACACTCACATTCACACCTACGGTCAATTTAGAGTCACGGGGGAGACACGGGGAGAACATGCAAACTCCGCACAGAAAGGCCCTCACCGGCCACGGGGCTCGAACCCAGGACCTTCTTGCTGTGAGGTGACAGCGCTAACCACTACACCACCATGCCGCCCCACGATTGGAACTAACATATAAAAAGAAAAAAAGAAACAATGGATGTAATACACAAAATTAGTTATTTCTGTAATTATTTCGCAATATACTGAGTGTGGCTCCGTGTTCTCTGTGCTCAGGTAATTTTTGATGATGATTTGTTTACTTTTTTCCTTTGTCATATTCCAATGACCAATGAATGAAGGGATGTTACACATATATTTTCAGCTCTTCATGCTCATCAGCCAGGGTTTTTTATTCCACTTTTTTTGGTTTATTAATTATGTGCAGTGAGAAAACAAACCAAAAATAGCACACCAGCCTAAAGTATCTGGTTCACTCTTATTCGGACTCAGGAACCAGACTAACAGGTGTGAAAGCACCCTTAGTCTTTCCATAACAAGTGAAAAATAATGAAACAACACTTGAATTTTGCCATTTTCACCTGTAGCATTGCAGGTTTCAGCATTGAAAGGCAGGACTTTGACATATTTGTCATTGGAGCCTGTAGCAAGAAGCTGGCCACATGGACTCCAGGCCACACAGTATATGGAGCCTTTGTGGTGCTTGTTGCGTTTGAAACAGACTTCAGGCTGCCTCACTGGACTTTCTGCACTGTGAGATAATACACAATATTTTAAAGCAGCATATGTATAATTCCACCCTTGAATAATAATAATAATAATAATAATAATAATAAAGCACTTAAACTGTGCTTTTGAATAAACTGAATATTTTTGAATAGGGCTGTTGCTTACTGAATATACAGTAACAAATTTCTAATGCAACTTGAAGATCACAAGTACCTAAAGACAAATGTGCTGTGGCTTTGCTGCCTCTGAACTGTAGTTGTATGTTCACATAATTTCTGGTAAACATTTTTAATAGACACCCAAGTATCACAATTTGTCTTGCGTTAGTGTCCGTTTCCTGTCATTGCCATGTTATTATTGAAATCAATGTCCAGATGGATATTACCGTGTCCTTGTAAATGCTCCATAATGTACAGAGAACTAGCTTATTTTGATACCTCACACTAAGGTCCTGTGGGTACATGCACACACGCAAGGTTTTGGAATTAGAGCCGATAGCATAGAGAGTTCCAGAAGGATGAAATGCAACGGCTCGCACAGCTTGTGTGTCTTCTAGTATGTGCACTGCTATGAATGGGGACTTGGGCTTGTCATCCTGAAACACACTATCATCACACCAAAGGTCATATAATTCACAGGGAAGAAATTTTATAACAATATAACATTATAATTAACAGTGATTCCACGAAATCAAGTCGTACATGAGCTGACAGCAGATGAGGTACATAGTGCCAAGTTGGCTATAATCCATGTACAACGAGATTGAGTGGAATAACCATTTTATTCTATCCACATTCACCGGATTTTGAGAAAGAGATCTTTTTTTTTACAAAAAACAAATTGATAAAACTTTATACAAAACATCTGACAAAATCGTTTCCACTTAGAATGCAAACAAACTGATGAAATGACAGGAGCAATTTGTGAAAAATGTAATAATAATAATAATAATAGGGGCGGCACGGTGGTGTAGTGGTTAGCGCTGTCGCCTCACAGCAAGAAGGTCCGGGTTCGAGCCCCGTGGCCGGCGAGGGCCTTTCTGTGTGGAGTTTGCATGTTTTCCCCATGTCCACGTGGGTTTCCTCCGGGTGCTCCGGTTTCCCCCACAGTCCAAAGACATGCAGATTAGGTTAACTGGTGACTCTAAATTGACCGTAGGTGTGAATGTGAGTGTGAATGGTTGTCTGTGTCTATGTGTCAGCCCTGTGATGACCTGGTGACTTGTCCAGGGTGTACTTTGCCTTTCGCCCGTAGTCAGCTGGGATAGGCTCCAGCTTGCCTGCGACCCTGTAGAACAGGATAAAGCGTCTAGAGATGAGATGAGATAATAATAATAGAAAAATTAAAAAAAGATACGTTCTTAACAAACACTTTAATTCCATATTTTGTTGCCTTTTTGGGGTTTTGTTTTCGAGTAGAGTTTTTATTTCATCCTCAGTTGATTCAGCAACACGCGCTGCCGTTTTGTTTTTCTCTATTCATGGTATATGAGCCTAGTATATATCCTAGTAGTAGAGTAGCCAATCAGAGCGCACGATTGCTCATATCCAGTGAATGTGGATAGAATAATTAGGATTATAATTTCATAATGATACCAAATATTATGTTTAAGGTGTTTCCAGAGGCCATAGATGCTTAGATGATTAAAAGTCCCCTCACCTCTGGCTGACCAACACTGGAGACTCCTCTAGTGAAGGCATGCCCCGAATATCTCCTCTCTGAGGGGTGCTGCTGGTCACACCAGTTTTGCTTTTGCCTGTTCCATCGGATTCGGGTGTACGTGTGTGCTGCGCTTCAGACTGTGAGCCATTACACTGTTGGGCCAAGGCTTGCATGTTCTCCCCCAAGTCTTCCATCCCTACATTTAGCTCCTCCAACTTTTGGATGGACCTGTAAAAATACAAGCCCAACAGCATGCAAAATGGAAGCAGGATGAAGAACTGCTCTGTATCTATACATAATCAATGAAACAGGTTTCAAACATAACGTGCTGCTTTATTTAATAGTTAATAAAATAGCACTAAAATATACATTTTAAGAGGTTTTAGTGCCACATTTCTCACAGTCCAAGCAGTACCTAAATCTGTCCGCAATATCACAGTTCACTCAAATAGAACCAAATAATCTAAACTTTTTTTTTTTTTAGCTCTTGCAATTCTTATGGCATTGCATCAAAAACTTTTTACATGCGTCTTAACTATGTGTCCACAGGTTCTTAAGATTTAAAGCAGCATTTAGTCATGAAAAAACATGTAATAAATAAATAAATAAATAAATAAAAATACTAAAACCTGTTGGTGTGAGCTGCTGTAAGTCAAACCTGTAATACTAATTAATGGGCAGAGTTGCAAGACTTGATCTGGTAAAAGGTTTTGGACTTTGGATGTCATCTCAGATAGGTCATTTGTCAACATGCTAAAACCTTAAAAATAAGTCTGGCTTCACACAGCCAACCAATAATGGAGAGCTAGTCAGTTGATTTGTTAGCCATTCACACAGATCAATTCTGAGCTGAAATAGGCAAATCCTAGACGTACAGATTTGGCGGTTACAAAAGAAAGAGATTTGGCTAACTCACATTGAGATAACTCAACCCCAAAGGAGGTTGAATCAGGAGTGTGTACACATTTAAAGGCAGTTCAAAAGTTAGTTGATCTTTGAAAAATGTGATAAATTATGGCTTGCAGAAAAGAACGTTTTTAAAATTATTTAAAAAAAAATACCCCTCCTAGAACTGCCAGCTTAT
Source organism: Neoarius graeffei (assembly GCF_027579695.1). NCBI lineage: Eukaryota > Metazoa > Chordata > Actinopteri > Siluriformes > Ariidae > Neoarius > Neoarius graeffei. Next base: position 66,018,521 of record NC_083583.1, read on the forward strand.
TGTGGTGGAGGGGTTTGTGTGCTTGAATGATCCTAGGAGCTATGTTGTCGGGGGCATTACGCCCCTCTTAGGGTTTCCCAAGGCAGACAGGTCCTAGGTGACAGGCCAGACCAAGAGCAGTTCACCAAAACCCCTTATGGAAATTAAAAAAAATAAATAAATCAAGGACCGTGACGTTGCCCGGTATGGCGCAGCCAGAGCCCCACCCTGGAGCCAGGCCCGCGGTTGGGGCTCGTATGCGAGCACCTGGTGGCCGGGCCTTTGCCCATGGGGCCTGGCCGGGCTCAGCCCAAAGCAGTGACGTGGGCCCGACCTCCTGTGGGTTCACCACCCACAGAGGTAGCCGTAGGGGGCCGGTGCAGTGTGGAATGGGCGGCAGTGAAAGGCAGGGGCCTCAACGACCTGATCCCTGAACACAGCGGCTAGCTGTTGGGACATGGAATGTCACTTTGCTGGGGGGGTAAAGAGCCTGAGCTTGTGCAGGAGGTTGAGAGGTACCGGCTAGAGATAGTCGGGCTCACCTCCACGCACAGCTTGGGCTCCGGAACCCAGCTCCTCGAGAGGGGCTGGACTCTCCACTTCTCTGGAATCGCCCACGGTGAGCGGCAGCGGGCTGGTGTGGGCTTGCTTATAGCTCCCCAGCTCAGCCACCATGTGTTGGAGTTTACCCCAGTGAACGAGAGGGTCGCCTCTCTGCGCCTTCAGGTCGGGGAGAGGGCTCTTGCTGTTGTTTGTGCCTACGGGCCGAATAGCAGTAGAGTATCCAGCCTTCTTGGAGTCCCTGGGAGAGGTACCGAGAGGTGCTCAGACTGGGGACTCCATTGTTCTACTGGGGGACTTTAACGCTCATGTGGGCGACGACAGTGACACCTGGAGGGGCGTGATTGGGAGGAATGGCCTCCCCGATCTGAACCCAAGTGGTGCTTTGTTATTGGACTTCTGTGCTAGTCATGGTTTGTCCATAACAAACACCATGTTCAAGCATAGGGGTGTCCATAAGTGCACGTGGCACCAGGACACCTTAGGTCGGAGGTCGATGATAGACTTTGTTGTCGTTTCATCTGATCTCCGGCCCTATGTCTTGGACACTCGGGTGAAGAGAGGGGCTGAGCTGTCAACTGATCACCATGGTGGTGTGTTGGATCCGCTGGCAGAGGAGGAAGCCGGACAGACCTGGCAGGCCCAAACGTATGGTTAGGGTCTGCTGGGAACGTCTGGCCGAGCACTCTGTCGGGGAGGTCTTTAAATCCCACCTCCGGGAGTGTTTCTCCCAGCTTCCGAGGGAGGCGGGGGACATTGAGTCTGAGTGGACCATGTTCTCTTCCTCCATTGTCGATGCGGCTGTTCGGAGCTGTGGCCGCAAGGTCTCTGGTGCCTGTCGTGGCGGCAATCCCCAAACCCGGTGGTGGACAACGGAAGTAAGGGATGCTGTCAAACTGAAGGAGGAGTCCTATCGGGCCATGTTGGTCTCCGGGACTCCTGAGGCAGCTGACTGGTATCGGCAGGTCAGGCGTACTGCAGCTTGGGCATTTGCGCAGGCAAAAACTCGGAACTGGGAGGAGTTCGGTGAGGCCATGGAGGAGGACTATCGGTCAGCCTCGAGGAAATTCTGGCAAACCGTCTGGCACCTCAGGAGGGGGAAGCAGTACTCTGCCAACACTGTTTACAGTGCAGGTGGGGAGCTGTTGACCTCGACTGGGGATATTGTCAGGCGGTGGAAGGAATACTTCGAGGATTTCCTCAATCCCACAGTCACGTCTTCCATTGAGGAAGCGGAGGCTGATGACTCAGAGGTGGACTCGTCCATTACACAAGCCAAAGTCACTGAGGTGGTTTGCAAGCTCCTCGGTGGCAAGGCACTGGGGGTGGATGAAATCCGCCCTGAGTATCTCAAGTCTCTGGATGTTGTGGGGCTGTCTTGGCTGACACGCCTCTGCAACATCGTGTGGCGGTTGGGGACAGTGCCTTTGGAGTGGCAGACCAGGGTGGTGGTCCCTCTTTTTAAGAAAGGGGACCAGAGAATGTGCTCCAATTATAGCAGAATCACACTTCTCACCCTCCCCGGGAAGGTTTACTCCAGGGTGCTGGAGAGGAGAATTCGGCCAATAGTCGAACCTCGGATCCAGGAGGAACAATATGGTTTTTGTCCTGGTCATGGAACACTGGACCAGCTCTATACCCTTCATAGGGTGCTCGAGGGTTCATGGGAGTTCGCCCAACCAGTCCACATGTGCTTTGTGGATCTGGAGAAGGCATTTGACCGTGTCCCTCGTGGTATCCTGTGGGGGGTGCTTTGGGAGTATGGGGTTCAGGGCTCTTTGCTAAGGGCTGTCCGGTCCCTGTACGAATGGAGCAGGAGTCTGGTTCGCATTGCCAGCAGTAAGTCAGACCTGTTCCCAGTGCATGTTGGACTCCGGCAGGGCTGCCCTTTGTCACCGGTTCTGTTCATAATTTTTATGGACAGAATTTCTAGGTGCAGCCAGGGGCTGGACGGAATCCTGTTTGGGAACCACAGGATTTCATCTCTGCTTTTTGCGGATGATGTTGTCCTGTTGGCTTCTTCAAACCAGGACCTTCAGCATGCACTGGGGCAGTTTGCAGTCGAGTGTGAAGCGGCTGGGATGAGAATCAGCACCTCCAAGTCCGAGGCCATGGTTCTCGACCAGAAAAGGGTGGCTTGCCCACTTCAGGTTGGTGGAGAAGTCCTGCTTCAAGTGGAGGAGTTTAAGTATCTCAGGATCTTGTTCACAAGTGAGGGAAGGATGGAGCGTGAGATCGACAGGCGGATCGGTGCAGCCTCCGCAGTGATGCGGTCGCTTTACTGGTCCGTCGTTGTGAAGAAGGAGCTGAGCCAAATGGTGAAGCTCTCGATTTACCGGTCAATCTATGTTCCGACTCTCACCTATGGTCATGAGCTTTGGGTAATGACCGAAAGAACAAGATCGCGGATACAAGCGGCCGAAATGAGTTTCTTTTGCAGGGTGGCTGGGCGCTGCCTTAGAGATAGGGTGAGAAGCACAGTCACTCGGGAGGAGCTCGGAGTAGAGCTGCCGCTCCTCCACATCAAGAGGAATCAACTGAGGTGGCTCGGGCATCTCTTTCGGATGCCTCCTGGACGCCTCCGTGGGGAGGTGTTCCAGGCATGTCCCCCCAGGATGAGGCCCTGGGGAAGACCCAGGACACGCTGGAGGGACTATGTCTCTCAGCTGGCCTGGGAACGCCTTGGTGTTCTTCCCGAGGAGCTGGCCGAGGTGTCGGGGGAGAGGGAAGTTTGGGCTTCCATGCTCAGACTGCTGCCTCCGTGACCTGGCCCCGGATAAGTGGAAGAAAACGAGATGAGATTTTTAAAAAATATTGACAGAATAAAAATGATAAAAGTAACTTAGCTGCAGCAGCAAAAGAAAGCAAATCGCAGATGGTCGATGTTTAAGATTAATGTTCAGGATCTTGCAGTAATTTTTTAGCTAAAGAATTTCATGCAATATTATATTATGACTTAGATATACAGTCGCTATTTTACTGTTCAGGTCACACATATGCTACACATTCACCATAGGTCTGCGAATTGGTAGTGGTTTCCTGCAACTGCAATTGCATTTTATTTTCTATTTACACTCTCTGGCTACTTTACACCTTGGATTATGCTCCTGTCAGCCAAGAAAATGAAATACAGGGTACAGTGGGGACAGGCTCACCGAACCTGAACAGCTGAAAATTGGAAAAACTTCATTTGGTCTTTATCCAGTTTTCATGAGCCTGTGCCCACAGTACCTTTCGATTCCTGCCCATAGGTGTGACTATCTGAGCTGTGATCCATGGTCAGACGTGAGTAGTATGGCAGCTGCCAGCGGCACTTTTGTATGCCTTCGACCCGGCCATGTTTTGCTGAGTCCTTCGTAATTCAGCTATTCAGCTGCAAGAAAGGATGATTAATCAAACTAACTTGACTTACTGAACCAAATTGTGATGTCTTCTGATGTTGTAACAAAACTGTAACAAGGGTCAACATGTTCTGTGCTCCGAAATGCTTTTCTGCTCATCATGGTTGAAAATTGTGGTTATGTGAGTTACTATAGCCAGTCTGGCCATTCTCCTTTGATCTCTCATCAGAAGAGCATTTCCACCTGTAGAACTGCCGCATTGAATGTTATGGTTTTTCACACCATAGAGATTGTGGTGTATGAAAATCCCAGGAGGTCAGTAGTTAAAACCCTTTACCCCCTAAAAGTGCCCTTGGGGAAGAGATTACATGCGTCTCAGTAATCTCTCAGGGGGTAAAGAGTTAAAGCAGATGTTCAAAGTCCCAGAGAGCTTCTGATTTTTAATTTTAAAATTAACTGAAGCTCTTGACCTGTGCCTGCATGATTTTATGCATTGCGCTGCTGCCATGATTGCATGAATGAGCAGGTATACAGCTGTTCCAATTAAAGTGGTCAGTGTATTTGCATGCTAGTAAGCCCAGCAATTTACCAATTTATATTAATTTATACTAATTAAATGACGTACATATTACTACAGGCGGCACGGTGGTATAGTGGTTAGCACTGCCGCCTCACAGCAAGAACGCTCTGGGTTCAAACCTAGTGGTCGACAGGGGTCTTTCTGTATGGAGTTTGCATGTTCTCCAGAGACATGTTGTTACTGGCTACTCTAAATTGTCCATAGGTGTGAATGTGTATGAATGGTTGAGAGGAGAAAACTTCTATAGTAATCCGGTAGAAGGCAACGGGAAACCACTACTGTAATTCTTCCCTAGAATGATGGCTGAAGCCATCAGAGCAGACCTGCCATCAGGCAGAACACTAAAGAAGGTATTACTACAGATTGAGCTGTAGTAATCTCATCTTAAAAAGTAATATTGAGGAGATGATAGCAGCAGCATGCAATTACTTGTTCCTAATTACTAAAGCTCCAATACTTGGAGCACATCCCAATCCACATACTATAGCAAATTGTAGGTAGTGTCACTACTATTTAAACATATTATTTTGTGGTTTAACTAGATGATCATCTAATCCAGCATCTATGCAGCTTGCTGTTAATGTGGTGCCTCGCCATCTCCCCTCCAACTTTTTTAAAACTTCATATATGATCCCTTAAGAAGAATCCCATTCTAGCAAATCTACTGTAAGTCTTCAGATTTAGTTACCATCCCTCAAAGTCTAATTGAAGGATTTTCACCAGTTTCTATAGTTAATGGGAATGAATACAAATAATGTGCAAAGGAATTTCTTTCTGATGATTAACCCCAGCTCTGCCTCCCAGTATTCCATCCACTCCACCTTAAGCTACTGCTTCAGAGCCATTAATTCTTGCTTTAGCTCATTGTCTTCATTGAATTGGAGCAAGGAGGTGACCATTTTACCTGTTGATGCACACTTCTTCTGCCTGGAGCCGGAATTAGATAAATATAGGCTGTACTGTTTTGATTACATTGTCTTTAGTTCAAGAACTGTACTTGCAATGGACTACACCGAGTTTCCATTATGAAATGAATTTTATGTTTAAACATCTTAACTTAAAAGCAACCACCATTCAAAAGCACAGTTGTTCATCCCCACAGGCAAAATTCCCTCCGTCTGACTTGGTTATATTCAAACATATTTTACAATCTGTTTAAGCAGCTAATGGGACACCCTACTAACACAACATCTGCTCACTCTTTATTCACCAGAAATACAACATATGTTGGCTCTATTCACCACTTAGCATCTGTCTTGTTCATATACGTGTTAGCACATGCGTGTTAGTGTTTGGGTCTGACCTGTTGAGGAAGGTCTGTGTGAGGTTGTGCTGGCTGGCACTTGAGGCCTGACTAGGTTGCTGCACTCCTCCCTCTAGCAACATCTGCTGGTAGAGCTGCATATGCTGCTGCTTCTGCTCCAAATGATGCTGCACACGCAGTCGGTGACGCTGAAACTCCTGCAGCTGTTCCTATAAGTGTGAGGACACACATATACTGTATATAGTTAGTGTAGAGAGACAAACATACTGCCTTCCAAAAAGCACTGGTGTTTGTCTTTGAAACAATTTCAAACCTTAACCTCCAACTTTACTAAATAAAGTTTCAGAAATATCATTATATAACAGAAGAAAAGCACAGAAGCATGTTGATCCTCAATAAGCAATCCAATTCTATAAAAATTGGAAATGCCCAAATCCTTAAAGACTGTAGTGCCAATATAGCAAATGTTAAGCAATTTGGCTTGTTTTGAAAGGATCAGACATATTACCTCGGTCATCTTAACTGAACCAGGAAGTTCTCCAACCTTTTCGAGGGGCTGAGTGGCACAGAGTGCGTTAGGCTCTACTGAAGTGTTCATTTTCTCTTTTTGTGCGTGTGACCTAGAACTGCTGGAGAAAAACAGTCAGCATAGAGCAATGAAAAGGGATCATCGCATTAATAATTCACAAAGCATTCAAGGAGAGCAACAATAGGCCAGAATAGAAAGGTCAGAATGTAAAGTCCACATTCCTTTAACCAGTATGAACTAGTAAAGCTAGAAGACCAAGGTTTTATATGCATTTCACATGACTAATTATATTTTGTTTGGACAAATCTTCAATATTACGTCTATTAGCACAAATCATACAGGTAATAATTATAAGGCAGCATACAGGAATACAAAAAAAAAAAAAAAACCACAACTAATACAAACTAACTGAATTCAACAATGCTTCATACCTGTCTGGTGTCTCCATTAAGATGTTATTGTCTGCTACATTGTGGCTGCTATTTAAGCCAAAGCTAGCAAAAGAGTGTGACATTGGAGCAGTATCTTTTCCATCACCCTCTGTGATTTTCCTCTCCCTTCCTGCCAGGCCATGGGACAGACCATCTAGTGCTGGGTTGAGGGAACGTGATAAGTATGCTTCAGCTGACTGAGGGCGTCTTAGTGGTGAGACTGGGGAAGGTGAAAACTTGGCAAAGAGTGGTGCAAGCAGATCAGTGTGGCCTGCCCGTGTTGGTTTTACCAGCTGGTCCACATGGACATTGAGCATCTTCTGCTCAAAGGCACACGTAAAGGTGGCAGGCGCAAGGTTACGCAGCCAAGAGATCAGGCTCAGGTCAGGTTCATCACAGCCACTGCCACATAGCACATCAATGCCCAGCAGAACCTCAGCCTCACCAATCTCCTCACCTGTTGCCTTGCTTTGGCAGAACTCCACACAACATTCATACAGCACACCCTTAACCAGCAGTTGGAAGAGGCGGTCTGAGCCGGCCCGAAAGCCGGCCTCACTGAGCTTGCGGTCAGCTGGAATGAACTCTGCCACCAAAGAGCCTGCCTCCTCAAAGCAGCGTACACGTGCTGTACTCGGGTTCCAGTCCTTGAACTCAACATGGTGTGTGAGCTGAGGGAGTGTCAACAGCAGGCACAGTTTGCTATAGGCCTCTTTGGATGGGCTTAACTCCTCGAGAACATTCAGACACTTCACTGCCTCTTGCATGGTTAGCTCAATCTGAGCAAACAACAGAAGGTAAAGAAAAGTTACAAAATAGCTAGAATTATGCAGAAACACTGTATTTAAGGGTGAAGCACTGTCTTGACCCACTCCAATAGTTATTCAATTTGTGGATAAACACCCCCAAGTTTTTTGGGCTCCAACTGGGCTAATTTTTTTTATACCTGCTTTACCCCATCGGCACTGACTAAGAAGGCACATATGCGATGAACATGAGCATGGTACATTATTTTTTGATCATCTTTATATATTTGTAGAAACATGGCAGAAAATCTAGTTCATGTTTTATCACCTTGAGGTTGGGTTATTGTAATACCTTGCTGTTTGGAAGTTATGTGCATAAACAAGCTCGACCAGTGGATTCCATTCTCAAGGTTTCTTTCTTGCTGCTGTTGCCTCTGGTTTGCTCATTAGGAATTTAAACATAAATCTACATCCAAATTTCTGTAAAGCATCTTTGTGAGTGTCCTGTGATGACCTGGCGACTTGTCCAGGGTGTACCCCACCTTTCGCCCGTAGTCAGCTGGGATAGGCTCCAGCTTGCCTGCGACCCTGTAGAACAGGATAAAGCGGCTAGAGATAATGAGATGAGATCTTTGTGAGTGTCTACTATTGTATAAATTGATTTGAATCTGTTTATAATGCTTGCTAAATGTAAAATGGCAAAACAATGATTGCAGAGCATTATTGCCTTGAAACTTTTAAAATATAAAAAATTTTCCTATAAGGGCCAATTCAGGTATTAGAACAACAAACTATCGACGGATACAAGAAATCCTTAGCCATCCCATCCGATATTACAACCAGCTGTCACTGAATAAAACAGTTCAACTAATGTTAGCGAGGTTGTTACTAAGCTTACCTATTGACCGGGAGGTAAATGTATTTTCACATACTTGTGGTCTTTAATGTTTATTTTTAATTATTTTTTACATACTTGCAAGTGCTCAAATCTAATCATCACTGGTCTACTGTAACAGCATCTACAAGTTTGAGTTGATAAGTGAATATCACTGAATCTTGAGGGTCAAAAACCATCTACTACCCCAAATCAGAAAAAGTTGGAACAGTATGATAAAACTGAACATAAAACTGTGGCTCCATTTCATTTCTGCTGACTGCCAGAGGCAGCTCTTAAGCACCTGGATGTCCATCACGTGTACGTGCAGGTCGAGTGTTTATATCAACAAAGTCACCTGTGACCTGGGTGACATATGCCCCTTGTCCCAGCACTAAAGGCATGTTCACCCAAGAAGTGACATCTTGGCTCTCTTCTCATGTTGATAAGCAGGGTTTTTTTTTTTCAGGAGGAGTGTATATGCCCCTATGTTTCAGGAGTGACATATGCCCCTTGCCCCAGCACTAAAGGCATGTTCATGCAGGAAGTGACCTCTTGGATTTCTTCTCGCATTGATAAGCAGGTTTTTTTCAGGAGTGTACAGGCATCACTGGTAGTCTTGCAACTCCAGAGGAGTTGGAGCTGCGAACTTTCACCCTCCAAAGACTGCGATTAGCCTTTTATTTGTAAGGTTTTTTTTATTTGTAAGTATTTTATAAAATGTGTTCCACAGGCTTCTGAGCAAGCCATGAATTGTGTTATACGACAACAGGTAAGTAAATATTTTTTTTATTTAAACACTATATGAGTGGATTCAACAGTCTAAGAGGAATAACTAAGTTCATGATCAGGTGGTGTTTCTTGCTTTACTGCTGATCTCGAATGCAATTAACTTGGGTATCGGGCTGGGATCTCCACTCGTAGGTCTCCGTTACAAAATGCAAACTGTGTTAGCATAACAGGCCTTTGTTTGAGAGTTAGATGGTAATTATCCACTTTTATATTAAATTGTTATCGAAGACTGGCTACTCACCTGGATTAATTAAGAAACTACATTTAAGTTAAAGGTTATTCCCTGCAATTTTCATTTATATTGTAGAATTGATGCATTGTTTGTAGGGAAGTCTAATTACATAATTAGTCTGTGTTCATTTATTATTAACCAAGTGCAAGGTGGTTGTTCACCCCTAACTGCAGCAAATACACTTGCTGCACAGTATTTCACTTACATAGCTACCTAGGAAAAACCCTCCGAATAGGCTAGTAATTAGGCTACTGCATCAACCTAGGTCTAGTGGAAGCAGTAGTTGATAATATCTATGATGTGCATTGATTGCCAAGCCCTTCTTGAGCCAGATGATGGCCATGATCAAATGTCCCTCTTGCCTTGAGGTTGAACACTTAAGGCAGGGACTGACTGAGCTGGCATACATGAATTACAGCTGCATGAGTCAAGCACCATAGTCACCATAGTTAGGCTAGCCTAACTAGAGAGCAAAATAAGCTCTCAATTGCCTTCTGCACAGAAGAACAGCTCTGTGTCTCCTACTGCACACAAGTGCAGCAGATCTGAGTCACAGGAGGCCCCCACTAGGGGCAAACACAGGGAAGTAGATCCCCTGGCCCAAAATTTTGATGATTTGGCCTCCGAGTTTGCAGAGATTAAGACCCTCCTACTTAATCTGCAACAACCTAGTGCACAGCCTGCTAGTGTACCTGCTACAGCCGCACAACAATCTCCTTCTGAGGCACTGCCTCCAGCACTCTCACTGGCCTTTGAGATCCAGGAGGAAGATGCCCTCACCACTAAGGCTTCAGAGAGCCGAGTTTTCAGTGGTAGGGGTGTTGAGGAGGGGGTAGAGGAGAGCTCCCACTTCGCTCATCTCAACTCCGAGGAGACAAGCCACAGTTCACTGATGGGATCCAAGAATAGCCAGACATCAGTCAGGCCTGCTGTGAAGATGGCTGTAGAATGTCTGGGGTTGGATGCAGCACCAGCTCAGGTGACTGCTCAAAGTGCCTTTTTCAAGAAGACCTCAATATAGAGCCAGCTGTTGCCTGATGAAGCACTTAGGCCTGATGCACATTGTCCCCGGCTGCAATGCCGTTTGAAAGATGATCTGATTGTAAGGAGCTATGATACAGCAGCTTGTATTGGACATACCGGGAATTCTAGGTCACACCTTATACTTGCCCTGTCCCAGACATTGCAGACCTCTGAGGTTGACCCTTCTGCCTAGAGCCTGAGTGATGCCTCTTTGCAGGCATTCGCCTACATGACCAGAGAGTTGGGTAGGCTAATGTCTTCGCTAACCCTTGCTTGGCGTCAGGTATGTCTGGCCCAGTCTCCGTTTCTGGAACCCTGCAGGAAAGCCCACCACTCTCCTTGTCATTCCGGGACAGCTGTTTGGACTTGCTGCACAGCAAGATCTGGAGCATAGCCTACAGGTTATTACTACAGCAGTTTGCCAGTCTGTGTCATGACACACCCACCGACCCCCCAGACAGAGGCCCTCTGTGGCAATAAATACAGCTCAGACAATACTATGGCCGATAATGCAGCTGAGGGCACAATGCTCAGACAGGTTTTGCCAGTCAACCCATACCCAGCCCCCTCACTTGGTACAGTGTGGCCAGTCTTCTGGCTGTCACCCCTCTAGGAAGGGGTGAGGGGGAAGACAATAACTCTCTCTTCCGTGGTCAGGTGCTTCACCAAGCAGCAGCTCAGGTGCTGGGAAGCGCTTACGTCAGACCCCTGGGTTGTGTGAACCCTGTCACAGGGTTACAGCATTCAATTCAGAATGGTGGCATCATCATGCTGTGGGGATATTTTTCATCTGCAGGGACAGGAAAGCTGGTCAGGACTGAAAGAAAGATGGATGGCACTAAATACAGGGCAATTCTGGAGGAAAACCTGTTTGAGTCAGCCAGAGGTTTGAGACTGGGATGAAGGTTCACATTCCAGCAGGACAATTACCTTAAACATACTGCTAAAGCTACACTGGAGTTGTTTAAAGGGAAACATTTAAATGTCTTGGAATTGCCTAATCAAAGCCCAGACCTCAATCCAATTGAGAATCTGTGGCATAACGAAGATTGCTGTACACCAACACAACCCATCTAACTTGAAGGAGTTGGAGCAGTTTTGCCTTGAAGATAGGGCAAAAATCTCAGTGGCTAGATGTGCTAAACTAATAGAGACATACCTCAAGAGACTTGCAACTGTAATTGCAGCAAAACATGGCTCTACAAAGTATGGAGTTGGGGGGGGGAGATACCTATGCACACTCCAGATTTCTGTTTTTTATCTTAATTATTGTTTGTGTCACAATAAAACAATTTTTACCTTTAAAAGTGGTAGGCATGTTGTGTAAATCAAATGGTGCTAACCCCCCAAAAAATCCATTTTAATTCCATCTTTTCTTCTTCTTTCGGCTGCTCCCGATTGGGGTCGCCACAGCGGATCTTTCATCTCCATTGCTCACTGTCTTTTTAATTCCTTCTTGTAGTGTGACAAAACAGGACAAACAGCAAGGGAGATAAATACTTTTGCAAGACACTGTACTTTCACATTCCCATCATACCTCAGCATAAACAGTTCCTCTGTTTTGCCCTTGACGGCAGGGTTTACCAGTTTCATGTGCTCCAATTTGGAATCTCACTAGCACCAAGAGTCTGTACAAGGTGTGTAGCAGCAGCGCTGCCCCGACTACAGGCCAGAGGGATGCACATTTTCCCCTACCTGGACAACTGGCTGATTTGTTCCAAGTCAAGGGTAGACGCTTTGAGGGGAGATCAGTAAACCCGATTCCATGTCACCAAGCTAGGGCTGAGAAAAATCACGAAAAGAGCTCCCTTATACCCAGTCAGCACACAGTGTTTCTTGGCACCAAGCTGGACTCACAGCTGATGAGTGCCACCCCCTCTCTGCAGCAGATTCACAACATCCTCTAGCTCATCAGTCACTTCAAGAGAGGCAGAGCCCTGGTCTTCAGATCATTTCTCAGACTGCTAGGCATGCTCACAGCAGCCTCATCTGTGATCCCTTTAGGCCTTCTGTCATTGTTCAGCCAGATCTGGAGAGGCCTCAATCTTTGTTTGCACCCCACTCAACACAGATGCAAGCTAGTCAGAGTCACTGCCAGCTGCCTAAGATGCCTGCACCCATGGAAGGGGGAAAAACAAAACAAACAAACAAACAAAAAAAAACACACACACATCTCACCCAGGGTGTTCCCTTAGGGTCCATACCTTCTCGCAGAGAGGTCGTGGCCATGGATGCCTCCTAGCAAGGTGGGGAGCAGTGTAGAATGCAGAACGGTTAAAGGCCAGTGGAGTCCTTAGCAGCAAGAACAACACATAGATGTGTTGGAGCTATAGGCTGTTCTGCTTGCCCTCAAACATTTCCTCCCACTGCTGGTAGGGAAACATGTCCTTATAAGGACAGACAACACGTCTGTGGCCTACCATATAAACCACCAGGGGAGCACCAGCTCCAAACAGTCCTTAAGGATAGCACAACAGCTATTACTGTGGCCCATACTCACCTATTGGGCCTGAGGGCAATACACTTATCAGGCACTCAGAACAGGGCAACAGATCTCCCATCCCGGCAATGCCCACATTCTGGGGAATGGAGGCTACATCCTGAAGTGGTACAAGAGATTTGGCACAGATATGGCAAGGACAGTGTATTTTGCCTCACAGGCAACAACACACTGTCCCCTCTGGTATTATCTAGGGCAGGGCTTTTCAAAGTGTGGGGCGTGCCCCCCCTGGGGGGCGCCAGAGTTCTTCAGGGGGGGCGCAACGTGAGAGACAAAATGGATCGATTTTTAGTACCTGAAGCTACAGGGAGTGAGGAGACAGCCAAGCAAAAAAACAGAGCCTCCAGGATGTTGCGATTTGCAACTTCAGCGCAAATTCAACCAATCCCCGCGAATTCAGGGTGGTGTTGCAATTATATCCAATCACCACAACTTTCCCGCAAATTTGACCAATCGTTGGCGTCGTCTTGAGGTGACATCGACAAACTACCTTCCGCCTTACTTCCGGATGTCTATGTTCAAGAGAAGCAGCATGCGATGTGTGAGACAATGTTTATGTAGGCTTAAATTCTGTTGCTGAAAGTGTGTTATGTTTACAGTGAAGGACTGTGTGCACTTTATTTATTTTTTTTACTTAATACAAGAAATTAATGGATGCCAACATTTTTGCCAAAATGGTATTTTATTTTCCATTGTTTAGGCAGCTTCAGCATCATACTGTGAGATTCTGTTCAAATTGTTTTTTTTTCTTCTATGAAGCCTGAGCCATTTATTTTATTAGTTTATAATTACTGTTTAATTTAGTATTCAGGAGAGACTGCCTGCACACGGTACTAGTATTAATAGTTTTTTTTTTCTTACATGAAAGCTGAGGCATTTATATTATATTTTAAGGTAACTTCATGTTGTGCTGTGAGGTTCTATGCACTTTAACTTTTGAACCAACAGGTGCATTTGGATCAGTAAAGCCTATTTTTCTGCATTTTTGTAGTCCTGGTAATCTTTTATATTGGTAAAGTTGTTTATAGGACCATTTCTCAGTGTCTTTGTTTTTTTTAATCAATAGTTTTTCAGTAATAACTTAATATTTAACATATCACTCAATTTTAATCACAAAAAGAGAAAATCGCAACAATTTCTCGCAACTTTCACTTCCTCCCGCAATGTAATCACAACAAAAACCTAAACACCGCAACTTTCATCGAAATTTTTTTGGAAACCCCCGCAACATCAGACATTTTAGCCCGCAACAATCACAAAAAAGGCCCGCGGAATCCTGGGGGACTGGAAAAAGAAGGAAGTATGACCACGATTATTTAAAGTTTGGATTTTCATGGACTGGATCTGAAGATGCTCCACTGCCACAGTGTGTTGTCTGCCAAGAGGTGCTAGCTAACGATGCTATGAGATGTTTAAAATGTGTAAAACAAGATGTTTTAAAAAGCACAGATGTTTAAAATGTGAAAAAGAAAAAAATAATGTGTACAACAACCATTTTTTTTTAAATACGAATGGAACATTAAGTATAGCAACAACAAAAATTGTAAGGGGGGGGCGCTGTTGTTTATTTGCTCTCCGAGGGGGGGGCTGACTCTCCCACACTTTGAAAACCCCTGGTCTAGGGGAAATCAACAAGCCCTTTGAGCCAAGATGCGCTGGCTCATTTGTGGCCAGATTGGCTACTGTGCACTTTCCCTCCACTACTGTTAATACTGCCCACTCTAGACAGGATTCTCAGTGGGAATCACAAGGTGCTACTAATAGCCCCCAGATGGCCCAAGACAGTGTGGTTCCCAATATTACACAGGTTACTGGACAGGGAGCCGTTGCCTCCCTGTATGACAGGACTTCTTCTCACAGCTGGAGGGTCAAATCTGGCAGCCGAAGCCAGCTTGGCAGCAACTCTGCCAAGGTTTTTGAAGGGCCAGAGCCATTGTTAGGATCCTACAATTCAACAGTTGTGAGGACCATCAACAGCTCCCAGGCACCTTCCACCAATGCACCCTACACCAACAGATGGAAGCTTTTTTCTGAATGGTGCTACGCACAAGATCAGGAACCAAAATGCTGTACCAGTAATTCTCAGGTTTTCTCCAGTACTGCCTTGATGAAGTCTTACAGCCTCCACCATCAAGTTTTATACAGGGGGCTGCAAAAGTAGGTATACAGTAAGGATTATTCCAGTATTATAATAGTGGTGCTAGGTTTCATTTAATACTAACATTTTGTTTTCATTACTGTATACCTACTTTTGCAGCCCCCTGTATAGCTGCCATCTCAGCCATGCATAACAGGGTAGATGGAATGACTGTTGGGACCCATCCTAATTAGCACCCTGGTATAATGATGACACTCGCACATTAAAACAGACCACTCGAAAATTGGAACGTAAATGGCGTCAAACAAAATTGGTAGTGTTCAAATTAGCTTGGAAGGAGAGCTTCCTGAAGTATAGAAAAGCTCTTAGTGCTGCGAGATCAACATATTTCTCCTCCCTAATAGAAGATAACAAAAATAATCCTAGATTCCTATTTAATACTGTAGCAAAATTAACCAGGAATAAGTCCACTATAGACAGATGCACACCTGCAGTATGTAGTAGCAACGACTTCATGAATTTTTTTAATGACAAAATTGAGAATATCCGACAAAAAATTCAAACTACTAATTTAAGGTTAGACAATGAAAGTGACCTTGTAGTTAACAATATAACTGTATCAGATCATCAGTTAGAATGTTTTACTCCCCTAAAAGAAACTGAATTACTTTCATTAATCTCTACATCAAAAGCCTCAACTTTACCGACACATCTATTCAAACAGATAATGCCTGGAGTAATTGAACCGCTTCTAAAAATAATAAATTCTTCTCTTATGATTGGCTATGTACCCAAATCCTTTAAACTAGCAGTTATCAAACCCCTGATTAAAAAACCTGACCTTGATCCCTGTCAGCTGTCCAATTATCGGCCAATATCAAACCTCCCCTTTATCTCCAAGATCCTTGAAAAAGCTGTGGCACAGCAGTTATGCTCATATTTACATAGGAATAACATCCATGAAATGTATCAGTCAGGATTTAGACCTCATCATAGCACAGAGACAGCACTGGTTAAAGTAGTAAACGACCTACTGTTGGCGTCTGATCAGGGCTGTGTCTCGCTACTTGTGTTGCTTGACCTTAGTGCAGCATTTGATACCATTGATCATTCCATTCTTCTGGATAGACTAGAAAATGTTGTGGGAGTTAAGGGAATGGCCCTCTCCTGGCTCAGGTCTTATCTAACTGATCGTTATCAGTATGTTGATATAAATGGTGATATTTCTAGACGTACCGAGGTAAAGTTTGGTGTTCCACAAGGTTCTGTCTTGGGTCCACTGCTTTTTTCTCTATATATGTTACCTCTGGGCGATATTATTCGTAAACATTGTATTAGTTTCCACTGTTATGCTGATGACACACAGTTGTATGTCTCTGCAAAACCTGATGAGAGACACCAGCTTAATAGAATTGAGGAATGTGTTAAGGACATTAGACACTGGATGCTTATAAATTTCCTTCTGCTTAACTCTGACAAGACTGAAGTACTTGTGCTAGGACCACATGCAGCTAGAGGTAAGTTTTCTGATTACACAGTGACTCTGGATGGCCTTTCTGTTTCTTCACGTGCAGCAGTAAAAGACCTCGGAGTGATTATTGACCCCAGTCTTTCATTCGAAACTCACACTGATAACATCACCCGGATAGCTTTCTTTCATCTCAGAAATATTGCAAAGATAAGAAATTTAATGTCATTGCATGATGCAGAAAAACTAGTCCATGCTTTCGTTACCTCCAGGTTGGATTATTGTAATGCCTTACTGTCTGGATGTTCCAATAAGTGTATAAACAAGCTCCAGTTAGTTCAAAATGCCGCAGCAAGAGTCCTTACTAGAACTAGAAAATATGACCACATCACGCCTGTCTTATCCACACTGCATTGGCTCCCAATCAAATTTCGTATTGATTATAAAATACTACTATTGACCTTTAAAGCACTAAATGGTCTCGCACCTCAGTACCTGAGTGAACTTCTGCTCCTCTATGACCCGCCACGCCTACTTAGATCAAAAGGTGCAGGCTATCTGCTGGTACCTCGTATAGTGAAGGCTACATCAGGGGGCAGAGCCTTTTCTTACAAAGCCCCACTGTTATGGAACAGCCTTCCAAGTAATGTTCGGGAATCAGACACAGTCTCAGCATTTAAGTCTAGGCTGAAAACATATCTGTTTAGTCAAGCCTTTTGTTAATGGTGTTTATGAGGTAAAGGAGTAGATCTGGAGGGTCCTCAGACATAGAGTGTTTTGGTAAACTGGGATGTATGGATGCTGTCAGTCCCCACTCGCTTGCTCACTCGAGTTTGTTGACGGTGTAGTGGCTGGCTGCTTTATGTCCCGGGGCTCCCTCATGCCTGTGTTACCTTCTGGCTCTCTCCTTTTAGTTATGCTGTCATAGTTAGTTGCCGGAGTCCCTGCTTGTACTCGGTGCAATATGTATACTGTTCCTACTTATTCAGGCGACATTGGGCATACCTAACCACCTGTGTTTTCTTTCTCTCCCCCCCACCCCAAATCTGTCCCTCTGAGTTACATGGAGTCAACAGGAAATCTTTTGGTGGAGACGGTGGGGACCTCGACTGGCTATCGTAGCCTGCAGGGAATCGGCCGTCAGACATTCTGTCGCATGTCCCAGACCCGGTGAAATGTAACTGAATTGTCTTGGCCAGGCCTAAGGGTCCCATCTGCATCTCATCATTGCTGAGGAGTGTGCTCCCATCACCCAATCAAGCATCCAGCCAGAGCAGGTCATGATATATTTTTTACCATATTAACATGCCATTGTGTGTTATGCCTGATGTAAAGACTCTCGTCTCTGCGAGCCTACCACACAGATTTAATACTTGTCATTTTTAGGGCATACCTAACAACGTGTTTTCTTTCTCTCTCTCTCTTCCCCCCCCATCTGTCCCTCTGAGTTACATGTTGATCCTGGGATTGAGATGCTGGCCTCTTCTGCCCCTCGGACCTGCTTAATCCATCCTGGTGCCCTGTGTCTGGTCGGAGTTTTATCGCCCCACTCCTGTGAAGGACGGCCCCATGAGGACAGTTGAGGGTTATACCTGTTAAAACTGTTAATATTATAGTCAGGCTGTCTGTTGTTGCCCAAATGAGGATGGGTTCCCTTTTGAGTCTGGTTCCTCTCGAGGTTTCTTCCTCATGTCGTCTGAGGGAGTTTTTCCTTGCCACCGTCACCACAGGCTTGCTCATTGGGGATAGATTAGGGATAAAATTAGCTCATGTTTTAAGTCGTTCAAATTCTGTAAAGCTGCTTTGCGACAATGTTTATTGTTAAAAGCGCTGTACAAATAAACTTGATTTGATTTGATCCTCTTTTGACACGCTTTCTTAAGGGTGCACAAATGCTAAAACCACCTCAGAGAAACCCAGTACCATCTTGGAATTTGCCCTTTGTATTAAAGGCACTGTGCCAACCCCCATTTGAACCTCTAGAGAGGTTGGAATTGAAGTATTTGTCTATGAAGACAGCCTCTCTCTTAGCCATGGCTTCGGCCAGATGCGTAAGCGAGTTGCATGCCTTATCAGTGAGCCAAGAGTGCGGACATTGGAATCCTGGTGACACAAGGGTAACCTTATGGCCCAGCCCTTCCTTTCTCCCAAAGACCTTTTCATCTTCTTACAGAAACCAGCCCCTCAGTCTGGCACCTTTTGAGCCCCCAACTCAAGAGGATGAGCAGGGGTAGGGTGCATACTTAGTGTGCCCAGTGCAAGCATTAAATACTTATATTGACACCACTGCTGACTTCCGGCAGTCAGATTCACCGTTTGTCTGTCATACAGGGCATAGGCGAGGTCATGCCTTGTCCAAACAGCGGCTGTTGAAATGGATTGTAGATGCTATTGTCTATGCCTATGGGGCAGTGGTCTCTCAATCCCTCATGTGAGGGGTCACACAATGAGGAGTGTGTCTGTGTCATGGGCAGCCCTACGAGGGGTTCCTCTTTCAGATATCTGTGCAGCTACATCACGGACATCAACCTGCACATTTGCAAGATTCTATAAGGTTAATGTGGTCTCACACAACCCACTGGCAACAGCTACTCCTTCCTACTCCTTCACAGCTCTCTTAAGTAGATCTTCCTCATGACCTTGTTGGTATTAGTCATCCAGGTGCTTAAAAGCACCGCCTCTGGCAGTCAAGAGAAATGAAATAGAATGATGGTTACATACATAACCGCGGTTCTATGAATTTCAGATGATCACAAGAGCTTGGCAGTCACTCAGAATACTTGCTAAGAGGTCACTTCCTGGGTGAACGTGCCTTTAGTGCTGGGGCAAGGGGCATACGTCACCCAGGTCAGAGGTGACTTTGTTGATACAAACACTTGACCTGCACATACATGTGATGGACATCCAGGTGCTTAAATCACCACCTCTGGCAGCCATCCGAAATTCACAGAACCGTGGTTACATACATAACCATTGTTTTGCATTGTCTTGTTGAAATATCCCAGGAAAAGATGTCATCTTGAAGGCATCATATGTTGCTCCAAAATCTCAATGTACTTTTCTGCATTAATGCTGCCATCATAAATTACCTTTGCCAAGAGCATTGACACAACCTCATATCATGACAGACACTGACATTTGGACTTGCTGCTGTTAACAGTCTGGCTCGTCCTTTTTGTCTTTGGTCCAGAGAACATGGTGCCCATTTTCTTAAAAAAACAAAAAACCTTGGAGTACTGATTCGTCTGACCACAATACACATTTCCACTGTGATAGTCCATCCCAGATGCCTCTGAGCCCAGAGATGCTGAACATAAGGTTTCCTTTTTGCACAGTAAAGTTTTAACTGGCATTTGTGGATGTAACCCCGTATTGTGGTGCTTGACAAAGGTTTGCCAAAGTAATCCTGAGCCCATGTAGTTATAACAACTACAGATGAATAACAGTTTTTGATGCAGTTCAGGTTTGGTGATCAGCTTAGACTTGTGCCCTTGCCTTACACACTGAAATTCCTTTAGATTCCTTGAATCTTTTAATGATGATATACACTGTAGAAGGTGAAATATCCAAATCCCTTCCTATCTTTCTTTGAGGAACATTGTTTTTAAACATTTCAATAATATTCTCACACATTCGTTGACAAACTGGAGATCCTCTGCCTATCTTTGCTCCTCAAAGACTAAGCCTTTCCTGGATACTGATTTGTAACCATGATCTGGTACAAATCACCTGATGACATCACCTGTTTCAAATCACATCATTATTTAATTGATTCATCTCATTACTAGCCCTAAAGTGCCCTGTCCCAACATTTTTTGGAATGTGTTGCAGGCCTGAAGTGCAGGAATGGATGTACAGTGCTCTCCAAAATTATTGGCACCCCTTGTAAAGATTGGGGGGTTCCACCTTTTGATTAAGTAGCTTCATTTCCTACTGAAAAAAAATTGTGAAAAAAGCTAACCTTGAATTGAAGTAAATTTATTCTGAGGAAAAACAAATCCCTCATCAAGAAATAAATGGACAACCCACATATGCCACAATTATTGGCACCCCTGACCCCTGGAAATCATAGTGAACACAATGTATCTGAAGTGCGCAAAAAATAAATAATTAAAAAAAAAGCCTTTTCTATCAAACTGGATAGACCTGGAGTTTGCGAAATGCTACTACAAATTTGACTGGAACCATGTTCTATGGTCTGATGAAACAAAAATGGAGCTTTGTGGCAATAAATACTCAAAATGGGTTTAGTGTAACCCCATCCCAGCTATCCCAATATTAACAAATGAAGTTGACCAGACAAAACGTGAAATATCATGGGTTTTTACTGTCTGCAATAAAATACAAAGTAAATTTAGAAATCACTGCTTTCTTTTTTTATTTGCCTTTCCATACTGTCTGAACTTTTTCTCATTTGGGGTTGTACATATTCCTTTTCTATGACATTTTATCAACTGTAGACACTGGGGTGATTCTAACAAAACTTGACAATGATGACACATTATCTCCACAATGGCCGCTACTCTTCATCACCGTCCAGATTTCTCATCACAATTGCACATGAATGTCAGATCACAGTTCTCAGAAACAACTGTCTCCTAAATCAAACTGCAATGTTGATACTCAACCCAAAATACAAACAAACTCACGTTTTGAGGATCATTTGATGCAGACATGGCATTATTCACACAAAGCGCTTCCAGGAACCTCTGTTTCAGAATGATGTAACGAAACCTTTAGGAACAACAGAAACACATAAGACAATAACATACAGCTATGGAAAAAAATTAAGAGACCTCTTTTAATAGTGGTTACCATTTTCTAATTTTTTCCACAGCTGTCGGTAATAGATTGTACCACTATATGTATATGAAATTATGTTCCTTCACCTCTTTTTGTCAAATTTGTCTATATTCTCCAGTGGTTGAATAAACTGAAGAACCTCCTCCCACTGTCCATCTAATATCAGCTGCCTAGGATGAACGGAAAATGAGAATGTCATCATCAATGTGAACTCAAATAAAGTAACAGGTAGGTTATACAGTTCATGAAGGAGCAATGCATAAGAGCAGTATAAACAGATGCCTGCTTTACACATTTGAGATTAAGGAAAAGTGAGTCAAATCAGTTTCTTAACACCAGTCCTATTTATCCAATCAGTTGCAAGCTGAAACCCACCTGAGAAAGAGCATATCATCCGAGTAGAGGCCATTAATAACACCGCTCTCTTTCTCCAGGGCGAGCATGCTGATATGAAGCTTTCGGCAGCTGAGGAAATCCAGGATGAGCTTGATGATCTCTACTTCCTTGATGTTAATCGTCTCCTCTGCTGTCATGGTGTCCAATTCTGTTAAAGTACACGTGGAAAAAAAAACCCTATTTTTCATAAAGCAAATCTACAAAAACTAGATTAGCATAATGCCAACAATAGATTTTTACTATTGAGCATTTACTATTTCATATTTCATGCAAAATTTCCTTTCAGAGAATTAAACTTTTCTTGTCAAGTTGCAAGTGATGGTGAATAAAAGAAAAATCAACTAAATTATGATGTATGAAGCAAAACACAATTGAGAAATCATGTACACTATATAGTGAAAAATATGTGGACATCTAACCATCACAATCTTATGTGCTTGCTTGCTGAACATCCCATTCTACAGCTTGTACCCCTTTGCTGCTGTCACAGCTTTGACTCTTCTGGGAAGGCTTTGAATAATTTTTTTGGAGCATAGTTGTGGTGATTTATCCATTCAGCCACAAGACCGTTAGTGAAGTCAGGTTTCCAATTTTGTTGCAACAGTTTAGAAAAGAATCACATATGGGATAAGATGGTCAGGCATCTACATACTTTTGGCCATATACTGTATGTTATGTTGGATAGGAATTGACAAAATGCTGTAATATCTATACTATACAGCTAAAAAGTATGTGGACATATGACCATTACACCCATATATGGACCTTCTCCAAACTGTTACCACAAAAGTAGAAGTACACAATTGTATATTGTAATTATCTTTGGATGCGGGGCGGCACGGTGGTGTAGTGGTTAGCGCTGTCGCCTCACAGCAAGAAGGTCCGGGTTCGAGCCCCGTGGCCGGCGAGGGCCTTTCTGTGCTGAGTTTACATGTTCTCCCCGTGGGTTTCCTCCGGGTGCTCCGGTTTCCCCCACAGTCCAAAGACATGCAGGTTAGGTTAAGTGGTGACTCTAAATTGACCGTAGGTGTGAATGAGTGTGTGAATGGTTGTCTGTGTCTATGTGTCAGCCCTGTGATGACCTGGTGACTTGTCCAAGGTGTACCCTGCCTTTCGCCCGTAGTCAACTGGGATAGGCTCCAACTTGCCTGCGACCCTGTAGAACAGGATAAAGCGGCTAGAGATAATGAGATGAGATGAGATCTTTGGATGCTGTAACATTACAATTTCCCTTCACTGGAACCAATATTCCTTTTCAATCAACAGGGAATGAGTTCTGTTCTGGTTCATGCACCAAATTTTCAACCATTCAGAGCATTTTGACAAAAAAAAAGTTCAGAACTTGAAATGGTGGTTCCCAGCTGGAACCAAAATATAGTTGGTTTGTCCAACACGAACCATGATGACATCAGTGGGTGTGTCATTAGTTTGGAAAGGAAGCAGAGCGCAGCAATGGAGAACACAATGGAAAAGGAAACGTCTCATCTCATCTCATTATCTCTAGCCGCTTTATCCTGTTCTACAGGGTCGCAGGCAAGCTGGAGCCTATCCCAGCTGACTACGGGCGAAAGGCAGGGTACACCCTGGACAAGTCGCCAGGTCATCACAGGGCTGACACATAGACACAGACAACCATTCACACTCACGGTCAATTTAGAGTCACCAGTTAACCTAACCTGCATGTCTTTGGACTGTGGGGGAAACCGGAGCACCCAGAGGAAACCCACGCGGACACGGGGAGAACATGCAAACTCCGCACAGAAAGGCCCTCGCCGGCCACGGGGCTCGAACCCGGACCTTCTTGCTGTGAGGCGACAGCGCTAACCACTACACCACCGGGAAAAGGACACATCTTCAGGAAAAAAAAGGACCAAAAACAAATATCTGCAGTAACAGAACAAAAGCTCAGAGGTAATCGATGCGCACCACCATCTTGCTATGACGGTTTACTCCCATTGTGCAACACCCTCCGTTCATGGTGCATCCTTGATTACAACAGTTCCACTCAAAACTGGTGAAAACACGGGCTGGTTCATTAGCTGGCACCAAGGTTCATTGGTTCAAGAACCTGTTCCTTCTTGGTCGAAAAGGGACCCAAACCTGTCCCAGCATGACAAAGTCCCTGTGCACAAAGTGAGCTCCATGAAGACATGGTTTGCCAAACTTGGAGCTGAAGAGCTCAAGTGTAGTAGATGTTTTGTAGATGAATAATCACAAATCCCCACAGCCACACTCCAGAATCCTGTGGAAAGCCTTCCCAGAAGAGTGGAGGTCATTAAAATGGGAAAAGGGGACTAAATCTCGAATAGGCTGTTCAACAAGCAGATATGGATGTGATGGTCATGTGTCAGCATGTTTTTGGCCATATAGTGTGTTTAGACTAGTAACATAATAATTTGCTGATAAATTGTAATATATATTTTACTTACAAATCTGCATGTGTGCATTCCACAGAACAGTCATGAAACTCAGTGTAATGCTTCTGTGCCTCTGTCTAACCTCAGCAGTGATGTATTGTGATGGGATGGGATGGGATGGTGGCACCGCAGATTGTGTACAACACAGAACGCTACAAATGACGTCACTGGCAGCTTCATCATCATATTACACAGACACAAATGAAGTGGCGTGATCAGCCGTCGGCTTAATGATGAGATTATTCAGTACCCTTGCTAGTCATCATCATTCAGTGGCGTTATTCAGTGGCCTTACCTAAAATGTCGAGTAGATGCTCGGCATGCACTGGAGCAGGAAACCTGACACGCGTCTTAAGCTTAGCTGTATGGAAGGCCAAATGTGTCAAAAACGCCTGCTGCTGATGTCCCCGCCCACTCAGCATCTCCGCCAGGAATGCCGATAATCCACCAATCACAGCAATGTGGGCGTTCCCCTGAGATGAGTGAGAAACTGGATGAGTACTAGGCTGTGTCCAGACTCCCTGGTGTCTACACACTATAGAGTTTTCACTGACATCACGGAATTCCGGGGAACGCCCCCCCCCAGCCGCCATCTTGGGGGGCAAACAAAACAGACCATCGCCACTACCTGCTACGTTATCTCGGACGAATTTATGAAGTTATATAGTCAGTTTTCTAAAATAAAGATCAATGTCGGCAAAATCAAGCAAACAGAAGTATATAGATACATTAGACGACATCTCACGACAACGGTATGCAGCCAAACTGGCCTTGATTGGGGGAATTGACCCCTACGAAGTGGACAAAGATGCATTTTCAAGTGACTATGCAGGGCTGCCAAAGCCTGAAACTGCCAAAGCCTGCTCCAAAGCCTGAAACTGACTTCATCAAACTTTAAAGGCTGTCTGATATATACAACTTTATATATTCACAGCGCGCCTTTTGGCGGATGCCGCCTGAATCGCGCAGATCCGATTTTTTTTTTTTAGGGGGGGCGTTGGAGTGTCTGATTATAATTTCAAAGTAAATTCTGTATTAAAATTACTAAATAAGCAAATCCGTTACAGTCCATGAAACAGGAAGTATAAGGATGAGAAAAAAAACAGTTTAAATCGGAAAGCTGCTCACATTTGCGCAGTCCTGCACACTGCTCGGGCTGCGCAAATGTGCACAGCTTTCCGATTTAAACTTTTTTTTTCTCATCCTTATACTTCCTGTTTCATGGACTGTAACGGATTTGCTTATTTAGTAATTTTAATACAGAATTTACTTTGAAATTATAATCAGACACTCCAACGCCCCCCCTAAAAAAAAATCAGATCTGCGCGATTCAGGCGGCATCCGCCAAAAGGCGCGCTGTTTGCATCCCAAACACAAATCAAATCATATAGAATAGACCGAAAATGTTTTTCAAAAATTACCCTTGCATGAGTGAAGTGATAAGTTTCAAATAGAAACGTGACAAACGAGCGATATTAAGTGTACATTACAATGTAAACGTACACTCAGCAGTTCCAGTTAGGTATTCTCCAGAGATTGTTCACAATTGATTGTTTATTTAAACAACTTACCACTTATAAAATGATCGGAGCAGACTTTGCTGTGTTTGGAAGGCTGATAATCCTTGCGGTTGATTCTCGCAAGCCATAGATTTCTCCTTTGTATGCCGAGTTTCTTTGTTTGCTCGCCTTCGTGCTCCCGTACAGTGGGAATTCCATAAAAGCTCCGCTTGACTTCATCATCTGACCTATTACGACAGCCATGAATACAACAGGTGTGCACCATTGCTAGCTTTAAATAGCCTGCTTGGGTTCTTTTGAAGACTTTGTACTCACGCGTTACAATGTGTGCTCAATGACCCGTACGGTGAGCTGGACCACCAAGATGGCCGCCACTAGGGAATCCCCGACTCTGTGACGTCATGTGAAAACTATCTATACTGGACCAGGAGCAGAGGCGGATTTAGACATTTGGGGGCCCTAGGCAAAATACAAACATGGGGCCCTCCACATTATACCCTCCTTCTGAGGCGATTTTGGTGTTTGTTTGTTTTTTAAATAAATATACAGGTACTTAACAAAAGTAACAAAATAAGGTAGTACTTGTTTTTGAGGTGTTCACCATGGAGGGGCAGACTGAGGGGGCCCCTACAGGGGGCTGATTTGGTATAGATTCTAGGCAACTGCCTAGGTTCGCCTTATGGTAAAACCGCCTCTGACCAGGAGGGAAGAGTGGGGAAACTTGGGATGGGGAGACTTGGAATAGTTTGTATTCCCATAAATTAATTTCAACCAATCAGGTTTTAGATGACATCAGAAGTTAGATATTGCACCATTGATCTCGACATTAAATATCTGGATAGCAAGGTCTGTGCAGCTGAAAACTGCTGCTGAAAACTGATAAAACAAATACTTAATTCTGTTCAAATTGCAGTATTTGTAGCATTGGTATTAAAAATTAAATATCTTGTTGCAAAAATGTATAACCTACTTCTACAAGAATCTCTAAATAATTAATCTTTTCGTTATAGAGGATACAAAATGATTAAATTACAGCCCCAAATTCAAAAAAGTTGGGACATTGTGTAAAACATAAATAAAAACTAGTGCTGTCAAAAATGTCACATTATTAACGTGTTAACTTGACTCAGTTTTAACGGCGATAATTTTTTTTATCGCGAGATTAACGCTCTGTGACATGATGTAGGTTTTTCATAAGCTTTTGAAACTGTCAGGAACTTGGAACAGAGACTTTGCTTAGAAAAACAATAGCAGCTAGACTGTAATGCCACGCCCCACACAGCCAGAGTCCTCTGCCCTCCCCCGAAGAGCCACGGTGCTCGGCTTAGGTTTCGTTTTCCCATCGGCGGCTCCAGCCCGACTTTGCAGTGGCTGTGACAAGATGTGTTATGCTCTGCAATAAAAAAAAAACACATTGGTACAACCAGTGTTCGAACTATGCCGATATTTTCGGGGGGGTCCCTTTTTTTCCCTTGGGGGGGGTGCTTGCGCTTGTCTCAGAGCGCGGCTCTCCATCGTGCGCTCACTTCGGATATGCAAATGCTTTTACACGATTGCTATGTCAATAAACATAATTTTACCAATATTTTAGAGACCCCCCCAACATTTCCCAAATCATGTTTCCAAGGGATCTCATGTCTGTTTCAGGGGATCTCGGATCCCCCGAGTACCCCCGTAGTTCGAACGGTGAGCAAGCCCATTCACTTTTTTATGCTGATAAGAGAATTACAATGGTTTTTCATGTGACAAAAATGTGCGATTAAATTGCGATTAATCGCGAGTTAACTATGACAGTCACAACATTAATCGCGATTAAATATTTTAATCGCTTGACAGCACTAATAAAAACAGAATGTTAAGATTTGCAAATCATGGAAATCCTAGATTTTATTGAAAATAGTAAAAAGACAGGCGGCACGGTGGTGTAGTGGTTAGCGCTGTCGCCTCACAGCAAGAAGGTCCGGGTTCGAGTCCCGTGGCCGGCGAGGGCCTTTCTGTGTGGAGTTTGCATGTTCTCCCCGTGTCCGCGTAGGTTTCCTCCGGGTGCTCCGGTTTCCCCCACAGTCCAAAGACATGCAGGTTAGGTTAACTGGTGACTCTAAATTGACCGTAGGTGTGAGTGTGAATGGTTGTCTGTGTCTATGTGTCAGCCCTGTGATGACCTGGCGACTTGTCCAGGGTGTACCCCACCTTTCGCCTGTAGTCAGCTGGGATAGGCTTCAGCTTGCCTGCGACCCTGTAGAAGGATAAAGCGGCATGAGATGATGAGATGAGATAGTACAAAGACAACATATCGAATGTTGAAACTGAGAAATTGTATTGTTTTTTGAAAAATACCTGCTCATTTTGAATTTTATATCAGCAACACGTTTCAGAAAAGTTGGGACAGGGGCAATAAAAGACTGAAAAAGTTGTGTAATGCTAAAGAAAACTAATTTGGTTAATTGGCAACAGGTCAGTAACATGATTTGGTATAAAAAGAGTGTCCCAGAGAGGCGAGATCTCTGAGAAGTAAAGATGGGGAGGGGTTCACTGCTCTGTGAAAGACTGTGTGGGCAAACAGTGCAACAATTTAAGAATAACATTCCTCAATGTAAAATTGCAAAAAATTTGGGGATCACATCATCTATGGTACGTAATATCACTAAAAGATTCAGAGAATCTGGGGAAATCTCTGTATGCAAGAGACAAGGCTGAAAACTGACATTGGATGCCTGTGATCTTCAGGCCCTCAGGAGACACTGCATTAAAAGCAGACATGTGTCTGTAGTGGAAATCAGTGTATGGGCTCAGGAACACTTCAGAAAACCATCGTCTGTGACAACAGTTCATTACTGCATCCATAAATGCACGTTTAAACCAGATATAAACAATATCCAGAAACACTGCCATCTTCTTTGGGCCCAAGCTCTTTTACGATGGACTGAGGCGAAGTGGAAAAGTGTCCTGAGGTCTGATGAATCAAAATTATAAATTCTTTTTAGAAATCAATTAGGAGGACGTGGAGACACCACGTCCTCCAGGCTAAAGAGGAGAGGGACCATCCGGCTTGTAATCAGTGCACAGTTCAAAAGCCAGCATCTGTGATGGTATGAGGGTGCATTAGTGCACATGACATGGGTAGCTTGTACATCTAGGAAGGCATCATTAATACTGAATGATATATACACGTTTCAGAGCAATATGCTGCCATCCAGACAAAATCTTTTTCAGGGAAGGCCTTCCTTCTTTCAGCAAGACAATGCCAAACCGCTTTCTGCACATATTAAAACTGCATGGCTCCGTAGTAAAAGAGTCTGGGTGCTAAACTGGCCCACCCATTTAAAATAATAGGCGCATTTTGAAGCGCAAGATACAACAAAGGAGATCTTGAACTGCTGAGAAACTGAAGTTGTATATCAGGCAAGAATGGGACAACATTTCTCTTTCAAAACTACAGTAATTGGTCTCCTCAGTTCCCAAATGTTTGCAGAGTGTTGTTAAAAGTAGAGGTGATGCAACACAGTTTTAAACATGCCGCGTCCCATCTTTTCTGAAACGTGTTGCTGACATCAAATTCAAAATGAGCATACATTAAAAAAAAACAATAAAATTTCTGTTTCAACATTTGATATGTTGTTTTTGTGCTATTTTCAATGAAATGAAATATAGAGTTTCCATAATTTGCAAATTATCGCATTGTTTTTAGTTACAGTTTACACAGCATCCCAACTTTTTTTTGGAATTGGAGAAACAACATATTTAAATGGAAACTTCAATCTGCAACTACAACCGTAGTTGCAGATTGAAGTTTCCATTTAAATATGTTGTTTCTCTAAATTAGAAAGGATTTTAAGGATTGTTTATCCTGTCATTTTTTCTTTATATGGACAAAATTTACTTCTATAGAACTTTCAAATATCATAGTATTAAAATAAATGATATCAAGGATCACCCACTGTCTATTTCTTACATGATCCTTGAACATTTTTAAGTTAATGGTTTTGTTGAATCTTTTTTATTTGTTTTTTGTAATACTTCACTTGTTTATTTGTGTAACTTATGTCAGAAATCAAGCTATTAAAGTTGGATGAATTATATTTTAGCACTCTCATTTTAAAACATCTGGTATTTAGGATTTTAGGAATAGAGCCTAGCCTGAACAGAAATATGGGTTGAGTAAGAGTTCATTTCTGTCCCCCAAGGTACAATCTACACTATTGTACCCACTAGGACTTATTATTGGACCTCAAGGTAACTACGTGTACATTTTTAGGGCCAAGAAGGTCCTAAAAAGGTACATATTGTACCTTTTTTAACATGTTACAATCCATATGTTCCCAAGCAGTATATGTATAATGGGTATAATTCTACTGAATTAGAGGGTACTGCCCCAGTGACAAGCCACTGTACCCCAAAAGTTAGAATAATGCACTTTATTTTCTGAGAGTGCATTTTAAGTGTTGGAGCTCACTGTTCATATTCTTATGCCAAACATTTCTCATACAGCATTTGAGGTCATGCGCAACTTTATTCAATGCATTATGACTTAGATATGTGTGTGACTATTTAACAACTGAAAAAATGCTTGATTAAGATGGGTAGATGAGTTCAAAATACACTGTACAATATGTAAACTGTGCTTATTTACAAATACATAGCCAGTTCAATTTGTGGCTTGGAACAGCCAAATTATTTAAATACAACTGCTTCAAAAAGGTGTGTGTTGTCCCCCAAATACAGTACATCAGATCTGTACATTTTCCAGTGCACAATCCAAGTTACATTCAGTAATTTACTATATTTATTAAAAGGAGTGTGTTGATGATTGTGGAAAGGCATTGGCCATGGAATAAGGAACTGAAAGACAACTAGAAAAATCAACAAAAATCAAATCAGCGTATGTTCATATTAAAGTTAGCGAACTGTGACCCGTAAACAGCACTATTTCACCCAAGAGAGATCCAAAAGGGGCCATGCTTTCTCCTTACACTGAAATATATTCCACAAACATCAACCAGCTGAACTTTTGATATCCCATGCCAAATACGAATTAAAAATAAATTATTTATAAAAGCATCAGTTCTCAGTCTAAATCATCCATTAGCAATACAAAGATGGTGTTTGGCACATTGCTTTTTAACAGTTTTGATAAATTTTAGGACATTATGGGACAATACCGTCTCTACTTGTACCCAGGGAACTTTACTCTGGAAATCATAATGACTGTGGCAGAATCAGTGAAATATGTCATCTATCACAAATGAGACGAACAAGAATAACTACTGATACAATGAAACTTGTCAATATATATTAATTTAAACTGTGAAGCTGACAAGAGAAATATCACTGATACATTATTCATTATGGCATTATCAAATATCTGCTAGCTTCATTTTAACAACCTACAATCACATAATTATGCAACAGGAGTGTGGCGTTCTAAACCGTAGCAACTTATCATGACATGCTGAATTAAAAAAACAATTCCTTTGATCTGTGAGATTATGCAGATAAATAATAAAATGAAAATCCTAAAACACTGTAAGAATTCACAATCCTGCTGTGAACCAAAGCCACTTTAAAAAATGAAACGTAGCAAATGCAAGCAAAAATATACTATGTATTAGCACACTGATTTGTTTAATGCATACATACAGCATTGCTCCTGAAAGCGAAGTCCACAGGTGACCAGCTCTTTAAAAAAACACTCGAGTGGTAATTATCTTTCGTAAGATCACTTCATTACATACTATAAAACAACCAAAGAATTCGAAACCAAGGCCACATGTTAACGTATGTATATGCAACGTTTCTCTTTATACAGACAAATGACATTCAGTGCTTCATTGTACCAAATATCAGTCATATTTCATCACTTCCTCATTTACTATTTTCTTGCCACATATAAAAGTTACACACACTCACCCACCCAGCCATACACACATGCTTTAACTGAACAGCAATGAGACGCTCAGGTTATAAATGCAGGCGTGAGATCCACTGACAAGCCCATACTGTTTTACAATCCAGTTGTGCATATATATATTTTTTGAGAGAAAGTGTGGGTTTTGTTCCATGACAAAGATGCAGAATTCTGTGCAGTGCAGGCTGGAGTGCAGGCTGGAGTCAGTACAGCGAAAGAGAGCATTGCTGAGAACAGAAGCACGCCAATATAAGCGAATGCCAATATAAAACCTTAGGACTTGTTGGGTGACACTTTCTTCGGTGTTCCTGGCTTCTTGGTCTGCCACAAGTGGCTATGGATGGTAATGGCATCTACACTGGCAGACATGGTCTTAGCTGGGATTTGGCTAAACTGCTTCCGGTCAGAATTGTACTTGAATAGGCCGTCAATCATCTTGCGCGAGATGCTCTTGGGCCCAATGCCCGCCAACTTGTTAATCTGCTCGGTGTCGGGGCAGTATGTGTACACAGCGCGGAACTGGCAGCCCGAATCCCGGAACAGGATTAGAAAGTTGTTGGCCTGCGATTTCTCCATCTCCTATAGAAAACATAATATAACATTGGGATAAAATACAGAATGTAGGTCATAACATGGTCTATTCCATTAATATTTACATATGTTTCAAATGTTTTAAGGCAAATAATATTATTACAAAAAGAGATAAATGTAGAGCGCTATAGGAAATCACCAATCCATGATTAGCAACTATTCAGTTTGATGGTAACAGACATGAGCTCCAATATGCTCACAAATAGGTTTTGATCATTTTAGATGGCGTGTGAGAGAATTTTGTCTCTAGCTTGTGGTTTAGAGCTTCAGATTGTGTTGGGATTCCCGTAGACTTTCTGTCTCTGGAAGCAACAAAAGGTGTGAAGATTTGTGTCTCTGTAGCCACAGTTATCTTTTTGATCCATTCTTGACTAGTTTAGAAAGACTGCTCTCCCATTTCAATATTTTATGGGCCTCACACCTCCAGTCCCCCCCACCCCCACCCCACACACACACACACACACAAACTGTTTTAGCTTGCTACAATTATTTTGAGATAATAGTGAAATTGTTATATTATTTAGCATGAATTTATAGTTGATATACTTGGGAAGTATTTTAACATTAAGCTCCTTTAAGCTGAGCCTAAGTACACCCATCCATCCATTATCTGTAGCCGCTTATCCTGTCCCACAGGGTCGCAGGCAAGCTGGAGCCTATCCCAGCTAACTATGGGCGAGAGACGGGGTACACCCTGGACAAGTCGCCAGGTCATCGCAGGGCCAACACACAGACAACCATTCACACTCACACCTACGGTCAATTTAGAGCCACCAATTAGCCTAACCTGCATGCCTTTGGGGGAAACCAGAGCACCCGGAGGAAACCCACACGGACATGGGGAGAGCATGCAAACTCCACACAGAAAGGCCCTCATTGGCCACTGGGCTCGAACCCAGGACCTTCTTGCTGTGAGGAGACAGTGCTAACCACTACACCATCGTGCTGCCCAGCCTAAGTACACTTTGAATTTAAATGTTTAGAAGGCCTCATGTATATGTGATCATCTTGTATTCTCCACCACTTATCATTGTGCTTTCACACTTAGCATTTCGCATGACAAACACAGACTCGTCATTCTAAACACCTTTAGAATTTATTGTAAAACCTTTAGAATTTCATATGGTAAATACTAGTATGTCTGTTTTTTTTTAAATAGCAGGAAATATGTTTTAGGCCATCAGAAGTCTGTGTTTCAAACAAAGAAAGTCCTTTTACAATAATTTTAATAAGAGCCACCATTTTGTTTTGGGGCGGTCCTAGGGCAGGTCTCCCAGAAAGGGACCTGACTTAAAAACGAATGGAAGAAACTTAGATTTCAGTGTTTTTCCAGGAATCACTCATGCTTGCATTGTTTCTGTACAATAAAAGCATTTAAGGCAACTTCTTTCATGTGAGTATATTTTTTGGCTACTTTTGAGATACAGACTTCCACAACAGGAGAAAGTGTATTATCAAATTACACTGATTTTATTTAAAGGTTTTCAATTTTTAAGCAGTTTGATTTGGTGCATACTGTCTTTCAAACTACTATTTTTGTATGTATTCCTATTCCTTGTATTCCTAACCCTGTGTAATGCAACTTGGTCCTAATATGTTGAATTTTTACCCATTCTGGTTTCACACAGTTACTATTTACCACATTGTGGCTCAGAATAAATTACTCTACTTGTTCTTACCTCCAGGATCTTGTTCTTCTGACCTTCATTGACCTTCCCAGCCAGACAACAATGAGCCAAAGCATTCTGAATAATATGCTTATTTGACTTGGCACTGGGCTCCTTGTACAATTTAGGACCTGTCCCCCCCACCCGAAAAAAAAAAATCACCTTTACTTGATGAGTTTAATGAATATATTAATTTGGTGTGCTATAAAAGGGATTTATGTTTCCACAAACGAAATCGTTTTAGGAATCTAACCTGTGTATTCAGTGATGGAAGTGACAGAGGAGGTGGTGGAAGTATTTTCCCAGTCCTTCTCTCCATTATGGCTCCCAGACCGAGAAGGAGACAGAAAGCTGTCAGCCGAGTCAGGCCTACTGGGCCACACATTACACAAATTAATAGTGCGGTGGATCAAATATAATGCATCATGTTATTACGCTTCCTGCAGCTGAGGCAGCATTCTACTTGTTTTGGTCTCATGCAATTTCAGGCAGTGACTTTCAATGTGTGTGTGTGTTTAATATATACATATCAATCATAATAATTCGTTTACAAAACGACACAGCATGTACAGGAAAAGTAACTGATCGCTGATGCACATCCTGTACATCTTGCTACAAGTTCTGTTAATCATTAGGAGTGCCACTATGATATCTGCTGTACAGCACAGGGTGTTCAATCATATGTTGGACTGAAGACATCACATTATTTATTAAAGCTTTGGTACCCAATATGAGGGATAAGCTGATCATATAATGAAAACTAAACACACAAAAGCAGTTGTGGTATGGTCAAGTTTATTTTATTTGTATGGGATGCGTATGCATGGGGATGCAAGTTTATTTTATTTGTATGGGATGCATATGCATGGGGATCCTTTCACCAGGAACAGTTAGCCTCTGACTGAGTATGATACAGCAAAAGCAGAGGACTGGAATGGTGAGGTGGCTGATCCAGCTAAGACTGACCTTCTCCTTCTTACACGAGGAGAGCTCAAGAAGCCATATAGGCTGCCAGACGCTAAACTATTGCTTCTAAATGTGAAAGAACACAGGAATTCACAGAATAAGAAATGCCAGGTTAGTACTAGAGAGGTACTGCACAATGCTAAATCTACAAATCCCTGCTACAGTACTGATACTGTTGTTGTTGTTAATGCCTGCCACCATAGATTTAAAAAACACCTCTAATCATATCCTCTGTACTTAACCATGGTTCTTACCTGGGGGTTCGTTTCTCTGAGCTGACACTGTCATTATCTCCCAGATTGAGGGAGGCCAAAGAGATACTGGACACTGAAAAAACACGAGGACGTGAACCTGGATGTAAAACACAACAATGCAATGGCAAATAAAGTTAGACAATTCAAAGACAAGGCCACTTCCTGTACTTTGAACTACCCCCTTTTATAAAGCTCACCGCTCAGAGATTTATAATATAATATAATATAATATAATATAATATAATATAATATAATATAATATAATATAATATAATATTTAACAGTTATTCCACGAAACTGAGTTGGATATTCGCTGATAGCTGACGAGGCGCGTAGCACCGAGTTAGCTATAAGCCATGTACGATGAGATTGAGTGGAATAACTGTTTTATTCTATCCATATTCACTGGATTTTGAGAAACGGAGCATTTTTATTTTTAGCAAATTTGATAAATAAAAACTTTATATAAAACGTCTGACAAAATCATTTCCGCTTAGAATGTAAACAAACGGCCGAAATGACAGGAGCAATTTGTGAAAAGTGCGATAATAATAATTCTTGAAAAATTTAAATAAGATACGTTCTTACCATCAAATACTTTTATTCTATATTTTGTTGCTTTTTTGGGGTTTTTGTTTTTGAGTAGAGTTTTTTATTTTGTCCTCGGTTGGTTCGGCAACACAGTCTGCCATTTTCTTTTCTTCTTTTTTGGCAGTTGACAAACCAACTTAAAGGTGCATTACTGCCACCGACTGGGCTGGAGTGTGGAACAGGAGATATTGGGGGAGGAAAAAAAAAATATTCTTTTATTTAATTATTTCTGTTTCTTTTAAATACTTGATAACAAAGTGATATGTCTGACTTGATGCACTCCACCATCTTGTTTTTCTCTTCTCATGGTATATGAGCTGATATCCTAGTAGTGGAGTAGCCAATCAGTGCGCGCGATTGCTCGCATCCAGTGAATGTGGATATAATATAATATAATATAATATAATATAATATAATATAATATAATATAATATAAGTCAATAACAGATGTTATCAAGGGTAGTAAAATCTTTAAAATGCTGTGAGTCATTAGGAAGTTTGGAGGCATTTAGATAAAAGAATTAGTCGAATTATCAGAAAGTGCAGAACAGAGCAGAGTCAAAGCAAGGCAAAGCATAGAAAACAAATTAATAAATAATTGGATTGGGTTAGAAGGCCTGTTAGATTTCAGTGAGCAGGAAAGCAAAAGGCTGAGGGTGGCACAAAGTACACGGGTCTTGCCCAGGTACAGGGCATCCGCCCCTTTACCTGCTGTTGCCCTAACAGGGGTCTTGGGTGACTCAATCACATCCCGATGAATGGATTTGGGACGTGGCTTCCTTTGCTTAGCTGTGGCTGGCCGAGCTTTCACCAGCATGTCCATGTCCTCCATGAGCTTGAGCTGCTTTCTCCTCAGGTACTCCTGCTTGATGAACTCCCGTCTGGCTTTCTCCTCCTCCTTTTTTAGCCGATCTTCCTCTGCCTTTAATCTGGAAGGAAGGAGCAGAAGCTTTTCAGCCATGCACCATACAAATATTATACTAACAGACCCACTGGGTAGGAAATCACCTGGCCTCCTCTTTCTTCTGTTCCAGCTCAGCCTCGAGCTGCTGCTTCCTCTGCTGATTCTCCCGCTCCCTCCTCTGCCTCTTCTCCAGCAGGGCAGCTCGCTTCAGTGCCATGCTGTCCTCCCCCTTCATATCATCCTGTTAATTAATGGATGCGATGACAATGTAAACACAAAGGCTGAGGAAGTCACCCAACATTTAATAACAATGAATCCTTTTTGATTATCATTAACGTAAACATCAATTTGCTCACTACTGGCGCTTTGGTGTGTAAACAGTCTAATCTTGTCTACAGTGTTTAAGACAGTCTATAATTACCTAAATTAAGACTCGTTTAATTCTCAGAACTAGTCTAAGCTACAGTGATTTTCAACACATGTGGTTAATTGTATAATCACAGATAAACCAAGTTGGAATGCCACCTAAAGCAAATTTTGAATAACCATAAACCAACTGTCATTCTTGAAAAACTGCTCTCAGTCTCCAGGAATGAGGGGCAAAACCAGAGCTGTTTTAGAATAAAAGAGACAGATGGTAATTGACCTGGGCCCAGTAATATTCAGGCAATAATAATAATGATACAATTAGAAAGCAGTTAAAAAATATAATTAAAGCACAATTAGTTCCATAAGAAAAATATCTGAAACTGTTGGAAATTTGCCAGGAAATGGACCTGCGAGCACGCTGTCTTCCCACACAGTGAGGAGGACAAGGATATTTTAAATTTAGTTAATTCTATGTCCCAAAACATAAACAAATTGATGATTTAAATAACAGCAACTCTGACCGCAATAAAGCAATTACTAAAGATGAATGAATGATTGCAGTCGCTTTAATTTTATTCAACATGGCCAGCTTTTGTTCAAACTTTATATCAGACTGTCCACTCCTGCCTGGATGAGAGTTAAAACCACCTGCTCCTGAAAGGTTTCTGTTAGGTCTAATGACTGTACAAATGAGTGGCCCCCCATTTACTCTCATTGTGCCATTCTGAAGGGTTTTTTTGGTTGAAATCGGGGTCACCGTGTTGTGAAAACTGGAGCCAGAATCTGTGCAGTACAGACCTTGAGCCAGAGTATATGCAGTAGATATGGCTGGTCAGACAGTGGGTATTGATGATGGGTAATGTACTTGTTTTTCGGGAGCGTACATGCTGTGATATACCTTAAGATGGTGTATTGGCTACCTCAAAGTGGCAAGTACAGCGTTATTAAGTCTTTAGAGTTTTGAGTCATGACTGACTGAGCTATCATTTGCTAACTAGCTGACAAGATCCATCATATTTAAATCAAAGTAATGTAAGTCCAAGTAGCTAATGTAATATACCACCTGAAAATATACCACTAAAACAGCAGTCAACATTTATACTCAACACAACCTATTTTTGTCTAGCTCTCACAACTGTAGTAAATTACCTATCTGAATGTAGAAATGCTCTTATATCCTCTGCCTGTTCTTTGTTAAAACTAGAGACCTATGCAGGTCTGAGCTCAACTTTTGTCTGATTGGGAGACAGAAGCAGAAAAATAGGCTGCTTAGAAACACATCAACGTCAAGATTCGAACCAACATTACATTATTTGTTGCTTTCCTAGACAGTGTATTAGACCACTCAGCCACAGAGGATTACACTGAGAGCTGAGGTTATGTAACATGGTATTTACATAGTCAGTACGCCATGGCATCACACCACGACTGTGGAATCGCTACCTGAGGCTGGCACGGCAATTACATTCTTAAACACGCTCAAATTCAGTTAAACATACACATACAGACAGGCGCCTCTATAGGCTTCAGCCAAAGGCTGAGCCAAAAACTAGTGACTGGCTAACCTTACCAAGCTACTTCAAGTGTTAGCAAAAGTCATAAAGTAAATTATAAATTGTTAAGAAATTTTGTGGGTGTCAGCTGCCGTGGTATACGTCATCACTTTGTTTACACACGTTGGTTTGCTAGTTATACTGTAACATCAATACAACAAGCTACAGCTTAGCCATCAAAATGAGAAACATACCAGAAAAATTGCAAATAACTCCTCACTGAGGGTCTTTTACAAGAGTTTTTACAGTAGAACAAGACATGGCTTTGCTACAGAACTGATAAGAGCTTTAGGTGCATGTTGCAAACGGTATGCGCCTTCATGAGACTCAACTGTATTGACCAAAACTGTCAACTGCCTTATCAACCAACCCCTTGTCAAATAACCCCTATGAATGAGTTCAGAACATTATTACCAAAAATAATTTATGGTGATGTGGAGACCCAAAATGTAAGTTTGGGTCCTTTCCCTTTCACTGACATGGGAATGGATAGGGTGAAAAGTGTTACTGCAGCCAGCTACAAGAGGGCCTCAGAGACATTTTGGTTTCACTTTTGTTACTACATCCACCCATATATATATATATATATATATATATATATATATATATACACACACACACACACATATACAGGTAGTCGTCGACTTACGACTGCGTTTGGTTACGACTGACCGGTCGTAAACCGATCTGGTCGTAAGTCGGCCTATGTTAAATGAACGTAAGTATATTGTGATGTGTAATGATATTGTAATCATCTTAAAGTCTCTTATTTTATCAATATTTTCTTATTTCATTACCTTGGCTCATTATTTGGTTTAAGTCAAACACTGCATACTACACTGCGTACAGTACAATTCGTTTAATATGTGCAAAACAAAAAATACGAAATGCAGGTCTGAAAAATAGAAAACATTTTAGTTTATAACATACCAAAATACAAATGTAAAACATAGCAAAATACAAAACTTAGTGACCGCTGGCATCACTGGTGCTTGGCTGTGGGTCGTCTACATCATCATCAGCTGTTGCAGCGCTCGGGCTGGCGGGAGCATTTGCTCGTTTCATAAACCAGGAGCTGGGGCGGAAACTGTATGACGGAGCGCGAGAGAGACTGCGCGTGTGCCTGGAGCTGGGGCGGAAACTGTTGTACGCAGCGAGAAGCGCTGCCGGGAGCTGGGGCGGAAACTGTCGTACGCAGCGAGAAGCGCTGCCGGGAGCTGGGGCGGAAACTGTCGTACGCGTCAAGAAGCGCTGCCGGGAGCTGGGGAGTAAACTGTCGTACGCGGCGAGAAGCGCTGCCGGGAGCTGGGGCGGAAACTGTTGTACGCGGCGAGAGGCGCTGCCGGGAGCTGGGGCGGAAACTGTTGTACGTGGCGAGAGGCGCTGCTGGGAGCTGGGGCGGAAACTGTTGTACGCGGCGAGAGGTGCTGCCGGGAGCTGGGGTGGAAACTGTCATACGCTCAGCTAGCTCAGCTGGGAAACACTTGCCAGTCATAACCAGACGGTCGTAAAGTCGATCGGTCGTAAGTCGCATAGGTCATAAGTCAACGACTACCTGTATATACACATCTCTTCTATACAGTAATTTCCTAAATTAAAAGTTTGTTTAAATTGTTACTTGAATTAATTGTCATTTTAAATAAATAATTATGGCTGAGTTCTTGCCCAAACCGATAATCACATCATCAGTTTTTCTCTGGCTAATCAGACACAAGACACAACCACTCTTGCCAGAGTAGTTGAGGGTCAGGCACCTTGCTCAAGGGCACTTGAGCCAATCCTGCTGGTTTAGAGAATCAAACCAGTGACTTTTTGGTCCCAAAGCTGTTTCTCTAACCATTTGGCCATGGCTTCCCCTTTAAATAAATACTACCCTTTAATATCCAGTGTAGCAGACACATACCCTGACAGAACATATTTAATAAGTTACCATTTAAATTTGGATTTTTGGGCATGAAATCATTAATGAAATCAAGTCATATGGCAGTACGAATAGGGATTTCATTTATAAGACTGTATTTACAAACTGCGATGGCATCAGCTAGTCACTGCCAAACTTCATTCATGAAACATTCAGTCAGGTGTAGCAACCAGTTCTGCCACTCTGAGGTTAGAAATTCTTCAGATTTCTTAGTATAACCTACTCTCAGTAGTTTTGGCAGGTTTTAAGAAGAAACTCCAAGCTTGGAACTTGTATTGTTACTTGGAGGATCAAGATACACTTGATTATTCTCCCTGAATAACAAAATGGATGAGCAGTTGCATACCTTAAAGAAGAATCCACAGCACATCTTCTGGTCATCATCCTGGTTCTCTCCTGCTGTCAGTGTCTCTCCACCCTCATCCAACTCCTGTCCATCAGCAGGCTTTAGGACTGATAGTGGTACTTCGATCAAGCTTTTGTTGTTTTGAATCACGAAATCTATTGGCTTCTCAGTAGGAGTTACTATGAATGTTTCTTTCACAGCTTGTGACAACACCTCAGAAACACTAGATTCCACTGTGGGCTTAATTTCTCCTTCTGATTCTTTTCCTTCATCCTTCATCTCTCCATTTTCCTCCACATTGTCATCTAACTCCTTGGTTCTTGAATCTGCAATATCTGTTTCAGTTTCAGGCTGTTGTATGTCTTTTGTGGGTAAAGTGAGATCAGAAGCAGTACCTTCTGTACACACGGGTTCAGCTTGCATATCATCTTTGCTTGGTTTTGTGTCATTCCCCAAATATGCAAAGGAACTGGATACAGACTGAGAGGGTGAGAATCTGCGCAGACGAGGTATGCTGTCCACAGACTGGGGTACAGTGAGAACCCGGTTGAATGGCGTGATCTTCAGGTCTGTAGGCCTGGGTGTCCTTGGGGTTTTGGAGTGGAAGGAAGCTGACTTCCTTTTGATATTAGTTGGGGAGCGATGGGTAGCATGCGGGGAGTCAGCTGGTGAGGGGGAACCTGAGGAGCGAGTCCCACTTCCTCTAAGCTCACGTACCTGTTTCTGGGGGGAAGGCTGTGGGGGAGACACAACCCAGGCCTGCTGTTCTCGCATTTGCATGATGATCTCTTGTTGTTGGGCTAGCCGCTGCATCTCCACCTGCAGAAAGCTCAGAGAACTGTTCAACTTCTCGATAGAACGTGTGTACTCCAGCAAGTCTGCCTCAGACGTGCTCTCTTCACTAAGGGACTTGATAGGAGACTTTTCTGGAGATTTTGCAGTATCAGATAGTGTCTTGGTACCCTCTGCGCTTGTGGTGTACTGGACTGGAGAGGCACCATCATTCTTTCTCTTGACCACTGTAAGAAAGGCACTGCGCCCCATCTTTTGTCTGTGCCGTGTGAAAGCAGCTTCCACCTTTTTCTTCTGAGCTTCTATGGCTCGGCGCTTTTCTTCCAGCCGCATGCGCAGCTGCACCATTTCAGCAGCCATTGCTTGCGCTGGATCCCTCTGTGGCTGGTGGGCAGGGCTTGTCTCTGGTGAGGGGGCCCAGGAGACTGAGTGGGAAAGGTTGAGGTCTGAACTGTCTGGTGTAGTCCCCTGAGAGTTGCCCCATTTGGACTCTGCATTTGGATTGAGTTTTTTTAACTTTTGTTCAGCAAAGCTGGTCATCTTAACTCCCATGGGGGTATCAGCTATGGGAGACTTGGTTCCAACACTGCTGGGATATGAACCAATGGAATCCTGGCTATGACTTGCCCTAGCCTCAAAATACTGGTCTGCATCTAACTCCATACTTGTTGTACAGTCTCTCAGCGATGAGTCCTCATCCAGAGTCTCTTGAATGTCTTCTGTCTTTACGTGAATTCCAGTGTCCACCTCTGTAGTTGAAGCGCTCGAAATCCCCATGGCCTCTGACACAGAGTCGCTTTCTTCAGCTTGGGTTTTTGAAATCAGCTCTCCTTTGGTCTGCATGTGAAGGAAGAAACCTTCATTCTCTGTCTCAACTCTGGTGTCCTCCTGTTGCTTTTCTGAATTATGGATTATTTCCAGGGTTTCCTCAATGCTACCTTGTGCTGTGCCATTCAGACCACCATGTTGGATTCCCACAAGAGTATCTGGACAGCCCTCTTCTTCAATACCAATGTTTTGGCCATTGACAGGTTGGAAGGACAGATTTCGCTTCATTCCCTTGGCTACTTTGAGCCCAAAGCCCTCAGTACTCACAGACCTGGTCATACCCCATTTGGGTTGGGTAAGAGTTTGGTTGGTGTTGTCCTTATCAAATGGGATGTCAAAGGACACTCCCTGAGTCCCTGACCTATAGAAAAACAAAGGATGTGTAAAGTGTACTTACAGTGGTGCTTGAAAGTTTGTGAACCCTTTAGAATTTTCTATATTTCTGCATAAATATGACATAAAACATCATCAGATTTTCACACAAGTCCTAAAAGTAGATAAAGAGAACCCAGTTAAACAAATGAGACAAAAATATTATACTTGGTCACCGAAGACCCCGGGACAGACCCAGGACACGCTGGAGAGATTACATCTCTCGGCTGGCCTGGGAACGCCTCGGTATTTCCCCAGAAGAGCTGGTGGAGGTGGCCGGGGAGAGGGAAGTCTGGGCTGCTCTGCTTAGGCTGCTACCCCCATGACCCGGATCCGGATAAGCGGTAGAAGATGAATGGATGGATGGATGGATGGATGGATGAACATGGCAGGGTTGCAAGGAGAAAGCCACTGCTCTCCGAAAAGAGCATTGTTGCTCATCTGCAGTTTGCTAAAGATCACATGGACAAGCCAGAAGACTATTGGAACTAGATAGAACTTGACGCCAACGGCGTCGATGGGGATGCCTCCACCCGGTAGACTACATGCCTTATTAAGTTGTGATTTGGGGATGGACATTTGACCTCACAGTAATCGTGACCTGGTGAAATTACTTGTATCAGCCTTGGAGACATTGTGTTCACAAGTTTTTTGGACAGACATTTGACCTCACAGCGACCTTGACCTTAGACCTTTTGATCTCAAAATCTAATCAGTTCATGTTTGTCCCAAAGCGCACAAATGGTGAAAGTTTGGTGAAATTCCTTTTATTAGCCTTTGAGATATCGCGTTCACAAGGTTTCGGGACGGACGCACAGACGCACGCACGGACGGACACACGGACAGACGGACAACCCGAAAACATAATGCCTCCTGCACCTTACGGTGGCATAAAAATGTTTTGTGGACGTATGAGACCAAAATAGAACATTTTGGTTTAAATGAGAAGTGTTATGTTTGGAGAAAGGAAAACCCTGCATTCCAGCATCAGAACCTGATCCCATCTGTGAAACATGCTGGTGGTAGTATCATGGTTTGGGCCTGTTTTGCTGCATCTGGGCTAGGACAGCTTGCCATCATTGATGGAACAATGAATTCTGAATTATACCAGCGAATTCTAAAGGAAAATGTCAGGACATCTGTCCATGAACTGAATCTCAAGAGAAGGTGGGTCATGAAGCAAGACAACGACCCTAATCACGCAAGTCGTTCTACCAAAGAATGGTTAAAGAAGAATAAAGTTAATGTTTTCGAATGGCCAAATCAAAGTCCTGACCTTAATCCAATCGAAATGTTGTGGAAGGACCTGAAGCAAGCAGTTCATGTGAGGAAACCCA
Source organism: Neoarius graeffei (assembly GCF_027579695.1). Taxonomy (NCBI): domain Eukaryota; kingdom Metazoa; phylum Chordata; class Actinopteri; order Siluriformes; family Ariidae; genus Neoarius; species Neoarius graeffei. The sequence continues at coordinate 66,062,471 of NC_083583.1, forward strand.
CCAATATCCCAGAGTTGAAGCTGTTCTGTATGGAGAAATGGGCTAAAATTCCTCCAAGCCGGTGTGCAGGACTGATCAACAGTTACCGGAAACGTTTAGTTGCAGTTATTGCTGCACAAGGGGGTCACACCAGATACTGAAAGCAAAGGTTCACATACTTTTGCCACTCGCAGATATGTAATATTGGATCATTGTCCTCAATAAATAAATGACCAAGTACAATATTTTTGTCTCATTTGTTTAACTGGGTTCTGTTTATCAACTTTTAGGACTTGTGTGAAAATCTGATGTTGTTTTAGGTCATACTTATGCAGAAATATAGAACATTCTAAAGGGTTCACAAACTTTCAAGCACCACTGTATCACAGGTTTCAACATGTATATAATATTTCTAATAAATATAGTGGTATTGAACGAGGTGTCCTAAGTATTCACACCTCCTCTCCTTGGGCCAAGTCCCCAAAAAGCTGTCGACAAATGACATGGAGGTTGATCGCCTGATCTCACCTGGACCACATACAAACAATGGTAACATTTGGGTAATGCACACTGCTGAGCAGGTCACAGAAAAGAAAATTAAAGAAACATAAAAAATATGTCTTTCTGAAATCGGTTTACCTGAGTTTGATGTTAAAGGCTGTTGTCGAAGTGGGAGACTAAAAGTTAGGAGCACACATTAGTTAAGCACTGAATCACATGTCAGCAAAATACACAGAGTCTAAAGACTCGTAAGGTGTGAAAGTTACTGTACCTTGGTCTGTCTGGACTGGGAGGTTTTTCCATGAAGCTTCTCTTTGTGACTTTTGAGATGGGCACAGATGGGACATTCTTCATTGATGAAGCTGGTGCTAAAAGTCATAGAGATGAAGGTCAGGTCATGTAGTTGTAAGTCAAACAAATATTTAAAACAGCAAATTATTTAAGCAAAATCTCAAGTGATCATTATAACATAGTAAACATTAGTTATATTTAATTATTTTGTTTACCATCATTGACCAGAACCTGAGGCCGCACAAAAGATGGCTTAACCACTTCAAACCACCAAAACAGCTCAGCCATAAACACAAGGTAGTTGTTCTGTCAAAGTGACAAGCACATAAACATGATTATTCAATGACACATATTTAACACAAGTTCAATGGACATTAACAATGACTACGCAATTTATATCAATTATTACAATAAAGGAAGTCTAATAAAAACATCAAGGTGTCAAAATATACTTAATATTTTTGAGTAAGTGTTTTGCACTATTTTTAACAACCAAAAAACACTCACAAAAATATTGTCAATTAAACCTTGTCTAACACATTAATATGTAACCTTAAACACAAAGAGGCTTCCTAACGCCAATAAATTTCTTCATCTGGGCAGATTGGCTCAGCCTGTACAGTTTCCCCTTAGCAATATTTGCATTCGTCTGCAGAGAAGCAGTGAGTCACATGAACTTCCAAAAATTTTGATCTCAGAAACTTATGACTGCCTTCGGTGTACATTTATTTTTGTGCTAGCATCTTTCAGTGCTACATAGATTTCAGAGAATCTGCTTTTGTTACATGCAATTGTACACATACTACAGACTACGTATAGTTTTAATGAGAAACATTCATCAAGTGAAGGGTTTAGTCTATTCTACCAAATTGGCACTGGTGTTTTATGGTATTACTATAATTATAGTGGTTATGAGACTACCACTAAAAGGCAACAAATTGTATTTCACATTTCTATAACTTCAGCACCTCATGAGCACTATGAAATGACAACAAGTGTCTATTCAGTGTTAATCGGTATGCCATGAAAGCCGTGAACTTTCACCAAAGAGTTTCTGTCTACGTGCTGGACTTAGACACAAGGCTTGAACATGTGGTACCACTAAAATGCACCATCATTATTGACAATTCAACTAATAGAAAATAACTTTTAAGACAACTTAAAATCCTTTAAAAGAGCAGGCAGATACTACAGGCAACTTTTTTTTAGCAAGTCCTTATTATGTATTTCTCAGTTGCATAATCTTTCAAAAACACAAAACTCAATCTGTGTGGGATTAATAAACATTATTTAACATGTAAATGTGCATCACACTACAAGTTTATTATATTATTATTAGTTTATTAGTCAACTCAATTGAGAACTCAATTACAAAAGCACTGTTTGGCCAAAAGTATGTGGACACCTAACCATCACATCAATAAGTGGTTGTTGGTTCAAACCATTACCATAAAGCTGGAAACACGGTGGTGCAGTGGTTAGCACTGTTGCCTCATAACAAGAAGGTTCTGGGTTCGAGCCCAGTGAGCACAGTGGGGACCTTTCTGTGTGGAGTTTGCATGTTCTACCCATGTCTGCATGGGTTTCTTCTGGGTGTTCAGGTTTCCCCCAAAGACATGCAGTTAGGTTAACATGGGGCAGCCTGAAGGTTGGGCTGAAGTGTCCTTGAGCAAGGCACCTAACTCCCTGAGTGCTGTAACATAGCTGCCCACTGCTCTGGGTATGTGTGTGTGCTCGATGCTCACTTGTGTGTGCATGTTTGTGTTCACTGCTTCAGATGGGTTAAATGCAGAGGAGATATAAAGCCTTATAGAAAGGCTTCTTGTATCTTGTTCTTGACTATCAAGAACATACAGTTGTGGTCAAAAGTTTACACACAGTGACATCAATGTCATCTTGGATATGAATCTCATGGCAATATTGGGCTTTCAATGATTTCTCTGAACTGTTCGATTTCTGTGGCGAAATGATTGTACAGCATATTTCTTTAATAGAAAAAAACAAGGCGGCACGGTGGTGTAGTGGTTAGCACTGTCGCCTCACAGCAAGAAGGTCTGGGTCTGAAAGGCGAGGGCCTTTCTGTGCAGAGTTTGCATGTTCTCCCCGTGTCCGCGTGGGTTTCCTCCGGGTGCTCCAGTTTCCCCCACAGTCCAAAGACATGCAGGTTAGGTTAACTGGTGACTCTAAATTGACCATAGGTGTGAATGTGAGTGTGAATGGTTGTCTGTGTCTATGTGTCAGCCCTGTGATGACCTGGCGACTTGTCCAGGGTGTACCCCGCCTTTCGCCCGTAGTCAGAGATAATGAGATGAGATGAGAAAAAAAACATGAATTTGGTGCAGAAGTTTTAATTTATTTTGGGTTTTCTGAAATCAACACAGTCAAAATTATACATTCAGGGTCAAAAATTTACATATACTCACTTAAATTATTAATTCAGAGGTGCTGAAACTTCCAAAATGTCTGTTATCTTGCCAAGGCCAAGACCTCTTAACTTCCTGTTAGTGGTCATGATTGACTACAGTTGGTAGCTGCTTTGTGTCTTCATAAAAAGGGTTTGTTTACAGCACTTATTGGATTGACCAACACACAGAAAAATGGGAAAGTCCAAGGAGCTCAAGTGCAGATCTGAGAAAGAGGATTGCAGATATACACAACTCAGGAATGTCTCTTAGATCCATTTCTAAACAACTGCAGATCCCAAGATCAGTTCAAACAATTGTATGCAAGTTACTGGGAGGTGTAGTCACTTTGCCAAGCCAGTTTGCTTCAAGAAAATCCAAACTGTCACCCTCAGCTGAAAAGAAATTGGTTCGGATGGTCAGGAACAACCCAGGAACCACCATGGCACAGCCCTGCCATGAACTGGAAGCTGATGGATCACTGTCTACAGTTCAGTGAGTTTTACAGTGGGGCAAAAAAGTATTTAGTCAGCCACCAATTGTGCAAGTTCTCCCACTTAAAAAGATGAGAGAGGCCTGTAATTTTCATCATAGGTACACTTCAACTATGAGAGACAGAATGGGGGGAAAGAATCCAGGAAATCACATTGTAGGATTTTTAATGAATTAATTGGTAAATTCCTCGGTAAAATAAGTATTTGGTCACCTACAAACAAGCAAGATTTCTGGCTCTCACAGACCTGCAACTTCTTCTTTAAGAGGCTCCTCTGTCCTCCACTCTTTACCTGTATTAATGGCACCTGTTTGAACTTGTCATCAGTATAAAAGACACCTGTCCACAACCTCAAACAGTCACACTCCAAACTCCACTATGGCCAAGACCAAAGAGCTGTCAAAGGACACCAGAAACAAAATTGTAGACCTGCACCAGGCTGGGAAGACTGAATCTGCAATAGGTAAGCAGCTTGGTGTGAAGAAATCAACTGTGGGAGCAATTATTAGAAAATGGAAGACATACAAGACCATTGATAATCTCCCTCGATCTGGGGCTCCACGCAAGATCTCACCCCATGGGGTCAAAATGATCACAAGAACGGTGAGCAAAAGTCCCAGAACCACACGGGGGGACCTAGTGAATGACCTGCAGAGAGCTGGGACCAATGTAACAAAGGCTACCATCAGTAACACACTACGCCGCCAGGGACTCAAATCCTTCAGTGCCAGACGTGTCCCCCTGCTTAAGCCAGTACATGTCCAGGCCCGTCTGAAGTTTGCTAGAGAGCATTTGGATGATCCAGAAGAGGATTGGGAGAATGTCATATGGTCAGATGAAACCAAAATAGAACTTTTTGGTAAAAACTCAACTTGTCATGTTTGGAGGAGAAAGAATGCTGAGTTGCATCCAAAGAACACCATACCTACTGTGAAACATGGGGGTGGAAACATCATGCTTTGGGGCTGTTTTTCTGCAAAGGGACCAGGACGACTGATCCGTGTAAAGGAAAGAATGAATGGGGCCATGTATCGTGAGATTTTGAGTGAAAACCTCCTTCCATCAGCAAGGGCATTGAAGATGAAACGTGGCTGGGTCTTTCAGCATGACAATGATCCCAAACACACCGCCCGGGCAATGAAGGAGTGGCTTCGTAAGAAGCATTTCAAGGTCCTGGAGTGGCCTAGCCAGTCTCCAGATCTCAACCCCATAGAAAATCTTTGGAGGGAGTTGAAAGTCCGTGTTGCCCAGCGACAGCCCCAAAACATCACTGCTCTAGAGGAGATCTGCATGGAGGAATGAGCCAAAATAGCAGCAACAGTGTGTGAAAACCTTGTGAAGACTTACAGAAAACGTTTGACCTCTGTCATTGCCAACAAAGGGTATATAACAAAGTATTGAGATGAACTTTTGTTATTGACCAAATACTTATTTTCCACCATAATTTGCAAATAAATTCTTTAAAAATCAGACAATGTGATTTTCTGGATTTTTTTTTCTCATTTTGTCTCTCATAGTTGAGGTATACCTATGATGAAAATTACAGGCCTCTCTCATCTTTTTAAGTGGGAGAACTTGCACAATTGGTGACTGACTAAATACTTTTTTGCCCCACTGTATATCACCGTGGACTAAGAGGCTGCTATCCAAGAAATAACCCCCTGCTCCAAAATTGACACCTTCAAGCTTAACTAAAGTTTGCAACTGGCCACATGGACAAAGAAAAAGCCTTCTGGAGGATAGCTGTATGGTCAGATGAGACAAAGATTGAGTTGTTTGGCCACAATGACCATGATGTACAGAGGAACACTACCAACTGGTGGTGGTGGTAGCAGCATCATGCTCTGGGGCTGTTTTACTGCCAGTGGAACTGGTTCATTGCACAAAATGGATGGAATAATGAAGAAGGAGGACTACCTCAGAATTCTTCAGCAAAACCTCAAACCATTGGAAACTTGAACATGATTGGGAGTCACAACAGGACAATGAACCCAAACACGCATCAGAGCTGGTTGTGGAGGATAAAGCAGGCTAACATTAAAGGGCTGATGACACGAACATGACTCTATGCAATTTCTTAAATAAACTATACAACATGGCAAACATGTTAGATTTCTGTTATAATTACGTGAAAAGAAGCTGTTGTTACGCAAAAACTTTTAATTGCACAGCACAAGAAAACTGGGTCCGTGGCTCGCGGCCATGTTGTGACGTCAGCAGGAGAACATGCTGCGGTTCACTGGCTGTTCTACTCTGGTTCTACTCAATGGAAATGGCGCATGAAAACGCTGGTGAACTCTCTAGTGCTAGCTCTTCCTCTTCTGGGAGTCTAGAATTGTGTTGATCTCTTCCGAATAGAATCTATGATAGCCTACCCTCTTTACCCTTTGCCTCTCGTTGCTAGGCGGCAGTTACATGAAAGCCGCAAGCTTTCACAAGCAAATACATGACTGATATCACGCCGACTTTATGATTACATTTATGATTATCATGTAGAATCTATAGCTCTACGTACCTTTATCTTATGTCGTTTCACAACACATGTTCTGACAGGAGGACTGTCTTTGGATCCGGCATAGCTACGAGTAGACCCCCTCCGGAATACTGGCAGTGTTGCCAGATTGGGAGGAATCCCGCCCAGTTGGGCGGTTTCAAGTGCACCAGATACTGCTGATGTTTTCCAGCCCAAAATATGTTCAAAACCCACCAAAATGCACTTGAAACCGCTCAACTGGGCAGGAAACCTCCCAATCTGGCAACACTGTGTAGGCACAGCTGATGGTAGTAACACACGTTTGTGATGAACTGAACACCCAAGAGATTCTTTTAAGCTGGGAAGGGTGTCAAAACAATCCAAATCGAAGTGTTCAGAGCACAGGCCGGATGTTGGTGAGGGCTCCCACTTGTCACGAGTGCGCCTGACTTGCTTCACCCACTTCGCATGCAGCTCGGGATCTCTGGGAAACTTGAATAAACTTACCCCATCCTTGTAGGTTTTGGAGCAAAAGCCGGCAACACAACGTGAAGGCATAATAACTAATATATATATATATATATATATATATATATATATATATATATATATATATATATATATATAATAATGTATTATAATAATAATAATAATAATAATAATAATAATGACAAACTGAACACCTGTCGCATCAACAACAAACTGGTAAGTTAGGAGGAAGGTTCTTTCGCTGACGTCATATAGCTCCTCCTCCTCTTTCATTTCCTGGGTGCTGCAGCCCTGTCAAATTTGCCCAAATAGCCGCGTTTTTTATCATAACTTGTAAAATAGGCGCCTTCGTGAATTAATATATGGATCATCGGGAATTACTTTTTATGTTATAAAACATCGCCAAAGATGTCAAAAACGTGTCATCAGCACTTTAAGCTTAAAACAAGCCCTGACTTCAACCCTATTAAAAATATATGGACCGTACTTATAAGTCGAGTCTATGCCAAGAAAAAGAAATAAATTTAATTGAACTCTACCAAGAAGAGTCATGAACTATCCAACCAGAATTCTGCCAGAAGCTTGTTCATGGTAAACAAAAAACGTTTGGTCAAGGTGAATCTTGAGAAGAGACATTTTACCCAAATATTAGGTGTGCTGTATGTACATTTTTGACCCTGTATGTTTACTTTTGACCCTGTGTTGATTTCAGAAAACTGAATTTCCAGAAAACCAGTGCACCGAATTCTAGTTTGTATTTATTTATTTATTAAAGATGTATGCTGTGCAATCATTCTGCCACAGAAAAAGAACAGTTCAGAGAAATCATTGAAAGCCCAAATATTGCCATGACATTCATATCCAAAATGACATTCATGTCACTGTATGTAAACTTCTGACCATAACTGTAGATTCCCAACCCTGGTGCTAGAGAACCTGTCCTGCACATTTTAGCGCTTTCCTGCCCTAAGACAGCCATTTTGAGGCTGTTAAATGGTTGATTAGTTGAATCAGGTGTGTTAAAGCAGGGAAAACATTAAAATGTGTAGGACAGGTGGTCCTCCAACCCAGGGTTGGAAACCTGTGTTCTAGAATGCCTTTGTATACTGTAGCTTTAAAATGTCCCTTCAGTGGAACTAAGAGGCCCAGACATGGTCCAGTGACAAAGACACTGTCCAATAATTGTTGAGGTAATTTTTTCAATGCAAAAACCATTAAAACACAGTGTACTTGAATTTGTCAAAGGATCCCAATGAAGCCATGTGTCAGTGCTCTGTTGGAGGGGTTTCTACTGGGCTACAAAGGCTGCACTGCCCACCAAAAACAATTTGCTTTCAATAAGTTAACAGCCCAATATTACAGAAATATATTTGATATTTTGATTTGCTAAACTGTTGAGTTTCAACAGGAGTGATTAATAAAAGTTCACATTTCATTCAAAGTAAACATTTCATTCTATGGAGACATTATGTGTGTTAATACTGCATCATGTTTGCTACAGATGAAGTAAAGAGAGATTAGGTTGATTGGTTACATTATTGAACAAATTTCAAAAGCAGAATGAACCAAGCAAGGCTACAGTTGCTATACATCCAGTAAAGTGGGCTAACTAAATATTCAGCCATGAATGACCATCTGGAACATTTGCCTGGATTCTCAACTAGATTCTCTTTGAGTAAAATAATGTTCTACACATTTGTTTTAACCATTAACTTCAAGGATGATTGTATTTTTCCTCCACATAGAAGCCTGGGAGTGATTTATATTTCAGCATGTCTTTACAGAAGCTGAGAACATGTTACCATGGGGAGCCTCTCACCACTGAGAGTTTTGTAACACATGACTCACCACGTTGGCAAATACAAGTAGCCTGTGCCTACTCACTGTTCTTCTGCTTGTAAAAGCAAGCTATGCAATACACAAAAACCATGGCCTTGACATTGTATACCACTGTTATTGTCGTTAGAGCTGATCCAGTCGGTCTACCACTGAAGAAATAGCAGATGTTTTCATATAGACAAGAGTAAACTTTGATGCACATGTCTATGCTTCCATTTCAGTTATAGTACAAGACAGTTGGGGGAGGTAATACTGGAAACTCCAGTGTACTGCCAAAAACTACAAAATACACTATGTGGTCAAAAGTATATGGACACCTGACCGTCATACACATATGTGGTTCTTTCCCAAACTGTTACCACAATGTTTGAAGCACACAATTGTATAGACTGTCTTTGTATGCTGTAGCATTACAGTTTCCCTTCACTGGAACTAAGAGGCCCAAACCTGTTCCAGCACGACAATGCTGCCGTGCACAAAGCGTGTCCATGAAGACGTGGTTTGCCAAAGTTAGAATGGAAGAACTTGAGTGTCCTGCACAGAGCCCTGACCTCAACCCCACTAAACACCTTTAGGGTGAACTGGAACACTGATTGCACCCCAGACCTCCTCACCCAACATCAGTGTCTGAGCTCACTAATGCTCTTGTTGCTGAATGAACACAAATCCCCACAGCCACACCCTGAAATCTAGTGGAAAGCCTTCCTAAAAGAGTGGAGGTTATTATAACAGCAAAGGGGAACTAACTCTGGAATGAGCTGTTCATCAAACATGCATGTGTGTGACGGTCAGGTGTCCACAAACTATTGACCATACATAATCTAGTGTACCACAAGTACAAAAGTATTTTAGTCTGCTATAAATTCTGGTTTTCCAGCCGCATCCCAGTGAACCTTAGTTCTGTTTGTGACTGGTGGGTGACTATACAATGGCTGTTAAAAGGGACTAAGCATGTGTATCACTGTGGTAAAATTAGGCTAATTTTTAATTTTTTTTCAACTGTTATAACCTTTGGATGATGTTGGGTTGCATATTTACTGTTGTATGACCACAGAGAATAATGATTACACAGTCTTGCTGAAATTCAACATGCATTGAATTTCAATGTTTGTGTTAATACCAAAACACACACCATCCCTGTTCCAGTGGAACAAAATCCGAATTCATAGGACACATAGAAATCAATGCACACATTATTTTTCTTAATGAGTAGAAAAATGTTCATACTGCCATATGTGTATTTTTCAGGCTTATAGTACTCGAGTCCAGGACTCAGACTCAAGTCCGACTCGTGCCCTAATTTTAAGGACTTGTGACTTGACTTGAGCACTAATGACTCAGACTTGGACTTGCACTCGTGCATTAACTGCATTTGGGCTCGTAAATTGGAGACGAGGACTCGGATAGTTTCTTTATTATTTGGGCATAAGATATTTACATCTACATTAATTTTTGTACAAATTTTGTGCAAGAGAACGCACATTCACCTGTTCAGGAACAAACTAACGTTAATGGCGCTAAAATGCCTGGAGAGAATGTCCCTAGGATTGTCCACTTTGCTTATACAGACTTCTCGTGCAGTGGGAAAAAATGCACTGCTATGTGTTCCATATGTAGAAGAACTATCGAAGAGATGATGGGGACAACCTTGAACTTCAATCATCATTTGGCAAGACTCCACCCAGAGAAGGAAGTGACATGCTATGTTCATTGCCCTGTTGATAGCGGGGCTTGCTGAGCGATGAACTAGCGAGTGTTAACCCTCTCTCGTTATTTGCCCTGTTGATAGTGGGTGGGGCTTGCAGAGCGATGAACAAGCTTTTTACCTGTAGCCTGTTAACCAAAATGGGGCAGTCGAGCAGTAATGTTAGTCCAACACAGTAGAAGAGACGCTTTCACATAAAGGCAGCAACAGCCAGCATCAAATGGTGCAGTTGGAGTCTTGTTCTCAGACTCGACTCTGCTCAATAGTGGACTCGACTCGAAATTTATTTTAAAGACTTGGACGAGGCGGCACGGTGGTGTAGTGGTTAGCGCTGTAGCCTCACAGCAAGAAGGTCCGGGTTCGAGCCCCGTGGCCGGCGAGGGCCTTTCTGTGTGGAGTTTGCATGTTCTCCCCGTGTCCGCGTGGGTTTCCTCCGGGTGCTCCGGTTTCCCCCACAGTCCAAAGACATGCAGGTTAGGTTAACTGGTGACTCTAAATTGACCGTAGGTGTGAATGTGAGTGTGAATGGTTGTCTGTGTGTCTATGTGTCAGCCCTGTGATGGCCTGGCGACTTGTCCAGGGTGTACCCCGCCTTTCGCCCGTAGTCAGCTGGGATAGGCTCCAGCTTGCCTGTGACCCTGTAGAACAGGATAAAGCGGCTAGAGATAATGAGATGAGATGAGATGAGACTTGGACGAGACCTGGACTTGAACACTGGGGACTCGAGACTGGACTTGGACTCTAGGTTTAGTGACTTGACTACAGCACTGGTATTTTTAGTAGAGAAATTTCAGAGAAATAGCTGTATTCACATTTAAAACATGGTTAATATTTTAGCATTTTAAATAAAATATTAAATCTTCCTCATTGTAAAAGTCACATTTATGTATCAGGCACTTTTAATTTCCAACATTAAAGTTGAGGTGGACATTAAACTTGTATATAGTAAAGCTGCATTTCTTTAGCTGCATGTCTCTTAGCCATGCTGATTGTCTAAGCTAGATATTACTGTTCACTACATGTCTTGACAAAACAATTTACTGAATATTTACTGAGTCTGAGAATGTATTTTTATAAAACGTGTATTAATTTAAATTTGTCAGTCTGACTAATCATCCTGATGTTCACTTTTGCACTTATACTATGACGGCTTGCAAACAATTACACATTATTTGGTTAAAGAACATATTGCAATTATTTTTTATCAGTTTACATTTACACATAATGTTGAGGAATGCACATGAACAAGTTAGTCCTTGCTATCTTGCAATGATTAATAGTTGATCCCTCACCAATATTGATGTCTTACTTTTTTTTTCTAAAACTTACCTTGAACTAGAAACCTTAATGAAGCTGCTTTACATGAAATAGCGTTGAAGTTGTACACTCACCGGTCACTTTATTAGGAACACCCATCCACCTGCTGTTTTATGCAGTTATCTAATCAGCCAATCTCTTGACAGCAGCACAGTGCATAAAATCATGCAGATACAAATCAAGAGCTCCAGTTCATGTTCACAGTGTTCACCCATCAGAATGGGAAAAATTGTGATTTCAAAGTGCGATTTTCTTTCACTGTGGTATGGGTGTTGGTTTGAGCATTTCAGAAACTGCTGATCTCCTGGGATTTTCACACACAGCAATTTCTCGAGTTTACACAGACTGGTGTAAAAAACAAAAAAACATTGAGTTGAGTGAGGGAATGACAGTTCTGTGGGTGGAAACAAACGCTTTGTTGATAAGAGAGGTCAGAGGAAAATGGCCAGATTGATTCAAGCTTTTTTGCCAGGAAGGATATAGTGAGTCACTTTTTACAACCATGGTGAGCAGAAAAGCATCTCAGCATGCAGAACAGAAGAACACATTGGGTTCCCATCCTTCAGCCAAGAACAGGAGTCTTAGAATCAAGAACAAGTTCCTATTAAAGTGGCCGGTGAGTGTATAATACTGTTCTCAGACTCATCTCATCTCATTATCTCTAGCCACTTTATCCTGTTCTACAGGGTCGCAGGCAAGCTGGATCCTATCCCAGCTGACTACGGGCGAAAGGCGGGGTACACCCTGGACAAGTCGCCAGGTCATCACAGGGCTGACAGTTCTCAGACTCAATATTCTCTTTTCACTGTTCTGTAGCCAGCTCACACTCACGCTACACTAAGGACACGGATGAGGGTAGCTTCAGTGGTTGAATACAGTACTAAAGCTGATGAAATGGTGGCTTACTTTGATGGCAGAAGAGGAGTAGAGCATATCCTCCAGGCTGAAGTGACAGCAGCGGTTTAAGTGCTCGCGGCAGAAATCCTGAATGAGCTGCAGATTGTACAAGCTGTCCGCTAATGACATGCTTTCCTTCAGGCACACGTCTGTCAAGGAAACAAGTTTTGTACAAAATGAGCTCCCAAACACACATCTAGCCTGAGCAAACACAGCACAAGTCAGGAGTACAGAAGGACTCCACCAATCAGAGGTTCGGCCATTAATCAGCACATCACATGACAAGTGTGATAAAAACAATCACTTCATTTTGTCACTAATCTTATTGATTTCTACTTTATGCCTGGGTTGATAAAACCTCTAGTCTGATGTGATTATGTTAAATGTGTCACAAGGGCGATTAACATGAACAATGATTTAACTGATTACTTGGCTTTACATGTGAAATCCCTTTGCTATTTCATGTCTCTCATCTCTCAGGTCATCGTTTCTAAATTCCAGGGTCCAACTGAGGCGTCAAGATATAACAAGCCACACTGATTTAACACGCTCTGACACATGGACTCACACACACACTTGGTAGGGGTGCTTACCCTCTAGTTTGACGAGGTCAGGGCAGTAGAAATGCAGCAGCGCAGCCAGGGCGCAGCCATCTGTGCTGTCCTTCAGCAGATTGTCCACTGGGGGGATCCATGGTACCATTTTAGGCAACGTTTGTTCTTTCCTATAACGGGCCTGCATCTCACACGCGCACACACACACACACACACACACACACACACACACACACACACACACACACAGCAGTGAGCAGAAATCACCAGCATCAAGAGCATGTATGATTTTTTTTGTGTACAACAAACCTGAATAAAAATAACAGGAATCGCAAATGAATGATGTCAAATAGCATGAAACATTTTTACTGTCGGAATGGTTGGAAATCAGTGAAAATAAAATTTAATAAAGGGTCATGGAAACAGATTTTTTAAACTAAATGCACTGCAAAAATACTTCACAACCTGTACTTCGAGACATTTTTACTAATTTCAAGCTTTAAGTTTATTAAACTTATTCTGTTGGCAGATAATTTTGCTTCTTTCTAGAAATAAATGCTTAAAATTACCTAAATTATATATGAAAAGATTAGCAAAATGTAAAACTTGAATGAGTAAAAATGTCTCGAAATAGATTTAATACTCTTGTAATCTTATACAACCCCGATTCCAAAAAAGTTGGGACAAAGTACAAATTGTAAATAAAAATGGAATGCAATGATGTGGATGTTTCAAAATTCCATATTTTATTCAGAATAGAACATAGATGACATATCAAATGTTTAAACTGAGAATATGTATCATTTAAAGAGAAAAATTAGGTGATTTTAAATTTCATGACAACAACACATCTCAAAAAAGTTGGGACAAGGCCATGTTTCCCACTGTGAGACATCCCCTTTTCTCTTTACAACAGTCTGTAAACGTCTGGGGACTGAGGAGACAAGTTGCTCAAGTTTAGGGATAGGAATGTTAACCCATTCTTGTCTAATGTAGGATTCTAGTTGCTCAACTGTCTTAGGTCTTTTTTGTCGTATCTTCCGTTTTATGATGTCCCAAGTGCAGGACGAACAGAGTCAAAAACTCCTTTGTCCCTCACGCCATCAGACTGTACAACTCCTCTCTGGGGGGGAGGAGGGGTAACAGGAGGACAGAGGATGGGAAGAAGCTTTAGCCTAGCCTAACAATAAGCAATACAGGACAATGTGCAATATAAAGTGCAATATCTCTCCTACCGCCCCCCCCCCCTTCTCCCCACCTTTTTTTCTCCTTCCCCTTCCTCTCTTCCCCATATCTTATTCTTTTTATATATTTGTATATGTAAATACTTAATTTATTTTAATTTATCTAAAAGTTTTCTCTATTTCTTTTCTCTGTTTGTCTGTAGTGATGCTGCCGGAATCTTAATTTCCCTGAGGGAACCCTCCCAAAGGGATTAATAAAGTTTTATCTAATCTAATCTAATCTAATCTAATCTAATCTAATCTAATCTAATCTAATCTAAATGTTTTCTATGGGCGAAAGATCTGGACTGCAGCCTGGCCAGTTCAGTACCCGGACCCTTCTTCTACGCAGCCATGATGCTGTAATTGATGCAGTATGTGGTGTGGCATTGTCATGTTGGAAAATGCAAGGTCTTCCCTGAAAGAGACGTCGTCTGGATGGGAGCATATGTTGCTCTAGAACCTGGATATACCTTTCAGCATTGATGGTGTCTTTCCAGATGTGTAAGCTGCCCATGTCACACGCACTAATGCAACCCCATACCATCAGAGATGCAGGCTTCTGAACTGAGCGCTGATAACAACTTGGGTCGTCCTTCTCCTCTTTAGTCCGAATGACACGGAGTCCCTGATTTCCATGAAGAACTTCACATTTTGATTCGTCTGACCACAGAACAGTTTTCCACTTTGCCACAGTCCATTTTAAATGAGCCTTGGCCCAGAGAAGACGTCGGCGCTTCTGGATCATGTTTAGATACGGCTTCTTCTTTGAACTATAGAGTTTTAGCTGGCAACGGTGGATGGCACGGTGAATTGTGTTCACAGATAATGTCCTCTGGAAATATTCCTGAGCCCATTTTGTGATTTCCAATACAGAAGCATGCCTGTATGTGATGCAGTGCCATCTAAGGGCCCGAAGATCACGGGCACTCAGTATGGTTTTCCAGCCTTGACCCTTACGCACAGAGATTCTTCCAGATTCTCTGAATCTTTTGATGATATTATGCACTGTAGATGATGATATGTTCAAACTCTTTGCAATTTTACACTGTCGAACTCCTTTCTGATATTGCTCCACTATTTGTCGGCGCAGAATTAGGGGGATTGGTGATCCTCTTCCCATCTTTACATCTGAGAGCCGCTGCCACTCCAAGATGCTCTTTTTATACCCAGTCATGTTAATGACCTATTGCCAATTGACCTAATGAGTTGCAATTTGGTCCTCCAGCTGTTCCTTTTTTGTACCTTTAACTTTTCCAGCCTCTTATTGCCCCTGTCCCAACTTTTTTGAGATGTGTTGCTGTCATGAAATTTCAAATGAGCCAATATTTGGCATGAAATTTCAAAATGTCTCACTTTCGACATTTGATATGTTGTCTATGTTCTATTGTGAATACAATACCAGTTTTTGAGATTTGTAAATTATTGCATTCCATTTTTATTTACAATTTGTACTTTGTCCCAACTTTTTTGGAATCGGGGTTGTAATAGAAAATACAGTACTAAATAAATTTGACATATTTAATTACCTCGCCCGCGACGGAGTAAGCGGGGAGAGGTATTGTAATCAGTGCGGTTTGTTTGTTTGTTTGTGTGTGTTTGTCTGCTAACAATCTAGCGTCTAGACGGTTGCATCAATTGACTTCAAATTTTCAGAGTAGGTGGGCAATGGTCCGTAGATTACCTGATTAAATTTCGGGGGTAATCGGGTCAAGGTGAAGGTCAAGGTAACCGGAAAGGTCAACCTTTCGGTCAAAATAAAATATTTTCCGTTATAACTCAAAAATGGTTGCCAGTAGACAGATGTTTACTATTATGAGCATGGAGGAACTCCCATATGGCCTTTCATTTAGCACCATGATCTTTGACCTGGAGCGATCTTGAAAGGTCAAACTCAAGGTCATGGATTTTCAGAGGGCTGTAACTTGAAAACGGTTGATGGTAGGGCTGTAACTTGAAAATGGTTGACGGATGCCATTATCAACTTATAGGAAGTGCCATATGGGCTTTCATATGGCACCATGATCTTGACCTTGAGTGACCTTGAAAGATAAAACTCAAGGTCAGGGTTTTTCAAAGGGTTATAACTTTAAAATGGTTCATGATTGCCAGATGTTTACCATTATCAACATATAAGTCGTCCCATATGGGCTTTCAGTTGCTGCCATGGCCTTTGACCTTGAATGACATTGAAATGTCAAACTCAAGGTCATGGATTTTCATAGGACTATAACCTGACAGCTGATGATTGAGAAATATTACCATTATCAACATATAGGCATAAAATAAGTGCTGCCGGGCGACAGGGGCGCAGATAGGATTTTTGAACTCGGGGGGACTGAGCTGTCAGCAAATGATTCCATTTTGTGTGTGTGTGTATAATATATATATATATATATATATATATATATATATATATATATATATATATATACATACACACACACACTACCGTTCAAAAGTTTGGGGTCACTTTGAAATGTCCTTATTTTTGAAAGAAAAGCACAGTTCTTTTCAATGAAGATCACTTTAAACTAATCAGAAATCCACTCTATACATTGCTAATGCGGTAAATGACTATTCTAGCTGCAAATGTCTGGTTTTTGGTGCAATATCTCCATAGGTGTATAGAGGCCCATTTCCAGCAACTATCACTCCAGTGTTCTAATGGTACAATGTGTTTGCTCATTGCCTCAGAAGGCTAATGGATGATTAGAAAACCCTTGTACAATCATGTTAGCTCAGCTGAAAACAGTTTAGCTCTTTAGAGAAGCTATAAAACTGACCTTCCTTTGAGCAGATTGAGTTTCTGGAGCTTCACATTTGTGGGGTCGATTAAATGCTCAAAATGGCCAGAAAAATGTCTTGACTATATTTTCTATTCATTTTACAACTTATGGTGGTAAATAAAAGTGTGACTTTTCATGGAAAACACAAAATTGTCTGGGTGACCCCAAACTTTTGAATGGTAGTGTGTATACATGTTATTTCACCTCCCTCACTGCCATCACCAGGAACTACCTGCAGGCCAGGACAATGATAACATGTTAACGTAGCCTATGGAAATCCAAAGTTTACACATTATCATCACGCACAGAACTTGCAAAACTAGTTTTAAAACCGCTAAGTTCCAACTGTTAAACATAGCGAGAGGCTGGGCTACGTGTGTGTGTGTGTGTGTGTGTGTGTGTGTGTGTGTGTGTGTGTGTGTGTGTAAAGTGTAAACCAGTGCATCCTGACTTTCTAACTATGCCTGTGTGTTGCGTGAGCGTCAGTCAGTCAACAACTCTTCGCAAAGTTTCCTTATGAAACAATATGCTCGCTGAAATTATGGCAGGGAACGCCAGATTAAACATTAAAACTTCCTTCTGAGCACTGTATCTACAGGCTACCACTGAAAGAAGGAGGCTACCAGAAAGGCATCACTCCGTACGATTTTACTTTCACTACGACATTACTTTGAACAGACTATCAAAAAATTGCAAGGTGATATGATAAAGTAAGGCACAGTTTACTTCCAGTCGTTTTTTTTTGTTGTTGAAAAAACGATGCAATCGTTTTCTGCCTTTTGGCACCCTTCATCATGCCGTGTTGGGGTCCTGAACTAGGAGGAGCTGTCCCCGATATGCCTGTCAAACTTGTTGTGGGTAACCATAGCAACCAAGCTCGAGCTTGCAACCCGTGCAGTCTGCGCAGTTGCAACTATGTATGTACTGCTGTGCACCTCAATAAACCGAATGGTAATTAGTCTTTTGATTTTTCCGTGAGGTTTGCCTTATGCAAAGAAAGACAGCATAGACGTTTTTTCCTCCCTATAAGTGGGGGGGACCGAACGAGGTGAATTTAAATCTGGGTGGGACGAATCCCCCCCGTCCCCCCCTCTATCTGCGCCCGTGCCGGCCGAGATGTGTTTTGCCTGGCAACACTTGTTAAAGATAGTTTAACTTGCTAAGATGTCATTTTGTGTAATGATATAGCGAATATGTTCGAGTCTCTCCAAGAGCTTCTATGTTTGGATGATGTTCTATGAATTATGTCGCTGTTAATGGAATCACACAGTGAGAGAATCATGTTTTTTTGTTGGCTTTTACCTCATAATGGGTGATGTGACATACACTGAGGCAGATGAACACTAGACAGGATTTCTTGTGTATGATAGCGATTATGTGGTTTGATTGACATGACTGATGCTGAACAGAAACAAGCAGATGAAAGCATGATGGAGGGGAAAACAAACACATCTATGTTGAAACTTACAGGAACCAGCTTCATATACCATTTGGTTGGAGACTTCAGTCAGAAAATAGAGTGAAAGAGAGGACAGAGAGAAACAGGAATCAGGATCAGGAAGGAAAATCTCATCCCATCACAGGAGGAAAAAAAAAGAAAGTAAACGTACTGTGATGTAATTTACTGTTTAATCAATAGCTCATTACTTTAAGTAAAACAGTGAGGTAATCACTGGAAGAAAAAACAAAACGACGTACTGTTCAGAACTGTTCGTTTAAGCTGCAGAAGATGACAGGAATCCCTGTGGTTACTCTAGTGTTGGGACAGCAATGCAGCTTGGAAGGTTGATGAGGGTCCAGGGATAATGATAAGGTTTATGGCATTTTTTTTTTCTTCTCAGGAATTTCCCTAAAGAGCTGCACTGGGTTTTGCTGTATGCAAAAGCCAAAGTGTTTCTTTGGAGGGAAAGGGAGAAGCTTTTGCAAAACTGTACACAAATATTTTAGAGCTTGTCAAAGGTCAGTTGACACAATAATTTTCTTTTCCTCTAATTGAACAATACAGAGCTAATAAACACTGGAACAGGAATCAATATGTTCAAAATCCATTTTAAGTGAATAAAATTTCTGCTCAATAGCAGATATTGGGAATTTGTGGTTACATTTGTACATTTCTGCGTACGTTTGCCAACTGAATGTGCATGTGTAGAGTTTTTTATTTATTTTTTATTTCCTTCACCTCATGTTCTAGTTTATTAAAGATAGACTGCCTTTCAGATTTTTCAAGTGTAGGTCATAAAAATAATTTTCCCTGACACCCAATTATTTTTGTTTAGTGGACCAAAGCTACTGAATTCGAATCACAGACTTCCAATTTTATTAGTTTTTTTTTAATAGAACAATTAACGGATTAAAGGCCATGTGACCCTAAATTCTCCACTATTTTTTCCTGCTTCACCATGACCCAATTCAAGATACTACATCATGCATCACGTGGTGGGCTTTCCCCATTCACGCAAGGCATTGTGGGATACAAATTTGAAACAGGAGAGAAAAATGGAGGACGTGAGTGTGCAATTGAAACGTAGAAGACCAAGTACAGTAATGGAAAGTGAAAAGAAAAGACATTATGTTATATACGAAGGAAAGGAAACGCAGGACCAAACTAATCGGTGGTCAGCAAGCACCTCGGTGTGATCAGCTGTTCGTTTAGCAACAGAATGATGTAACTGTCAGTACACAGTCAAAGGTAAACCTGCGCATGCGCACACAGACTTCCTCTGTCTGCTTGACTGCACGAAGTGGGTGATTTCATGCACATTATTTGCTCGGGAATCCCCTCAAATTAAATAACTTCCCAGCCACAGAATGTCCTGATATTTTGTGAGACACTACAGAAATAAACATATATTACAATGACCACATTTCAAAGGGAAATAAATTTCACTGATTTTATGAAATCGAAAGGCCGTCTAGCTTTAATAAGCAGGTTATCACATTCTTTGAGTTTTGTACATTTAATAATTATGAAAGTTAATCTGCAACCTGTTTGTATTCTCTTGTTCAGACTTTGGTCACCATTGCGCTGCTTGCTCATGTATTTGCTTATTTCTGAAACATCTCTTTGGGTAAAAAGCTGCTTATTTGTATTATTATTATTTTTTATTCAAGAAGGGGTTTTTTTGGTGCTCTGTTCGGTTCTGTGCCTAACTGAACTCAACATGATTGATGAGTTGAATGCTAGCAGTGTCAGTGGTGAATGTAGATCAGTAGCTCAGTGTTCATCACCACTGACCCGGCAGCATACGGGTTTCACCGAGAGCGCAGTATGGGAGTGTGTGGCACTCTAAAAACGCAGACTATCAAACATGCAGAACATACATCAGCAAACGTCAAGCTCATTACATCAAACTGAGAGATTCTACACAGCAGCTCTGGAGCTTCCACAACAATGAGTCTATGACTCAGCAAAGTCCACAAAACCCCTTATACAGCAACATGGCATGTGCCATTCAAGGCAGAGCATTTTGACTGATTACCTTAAAAACAGTTTATATTAGGTATGTAATGATTTGCCCAATTCACAATCTGATTTGATTCACGATATTGGGTACACGATTTGATTTTCCCACAATATTTTTGAAAAACAAAAATAAATGAAGAAAATGTTATTACCAAAAAATGCTACATATATTTTCCTATTCATTATCCACTTAAAAATATCTTTTGCTCAATAAAAAAAAACATTGTTTTCTTTTATTAATAACCAACAATAATTATTTACCCACATTTGTAAAGGTTGGAGGAGAATATAATAACCTATTAACATATTAAAATATTCCTTTTATTAAAAGTGAAAAAAGTTAACAAATAGGCCTTTTCTTAATAAACTTTTATGATCATTTATCTTTCAACAGTCTGTAAAAAGAGAGCTCTGATTTATTGTTAAATCTATTTGTACGGTCAATCACACAACAGCTCTCATCCATTTTAGATCTGTTTTTCTGAGTGTTTTTGCAGCATTAGAGCTGTGTTACTTCCACCTCGGGTGAAGTCACGTGCATTTCTGCTGTTGTATCTTACTGCACACTCTGTTATCTAAAAACTGTAATTACAGCTAGGAAAAGTAAGAGATTATGCAGCCTGGTAATAATCACGATTAATTTTTTTTTTAATTTCATAAATTTGAATCGTCATTAACCTGCAATCATGATTTATCATCATATGATTTGTTACATGCCTTGTTTATACAGTAGCAGTAAACATCTCTGCACCAGAGTAATGTATTTCATGTAAGCACACACAATTATCAGATATTTCGTTCTGTTTTCATCAATCCAGGATACTATCCCTCCCCACCAGCAGAGGCAGGAACTTCCAAAATTCTAGTAAAATCTCTGCCATTCCACTTCCAGTTCACTTCCTGGCTCTTTGCTATATAAACATGCAAAGAACATTTGTTTATTATGAAATCTTGCCAAAATTTATGGTTGAGCCTTGTTTGTCTCACAGTGTCATTGTCTGCGTTTAGGTTTGAATTCAGTTTTCTTCCCTGTATCTCATTCATCAAATGGATATTCCTCTATAAACCTACTACTACATTAATAAACTACTTATATCATCTACTGTACTACTAACAATTAAATTATAAAATCCCATTCTGATACGAAACTCCAGTTGATTTTAAAGAAAAGGTTTTACTTTAAGAAAAAAGAGCACCTTTAACACAGGAATGCCACAAAAAAAAAAAATAATAATTACGACTTGATAATGAACAGGAGGCTGGTAAACTTACCTTAGGGATCTCAAGGGGCTCTGCCCTCTGCGCCTCTTTCCTGCTTTGCTCCTGAATGATGATTTCTTTCAAGTATTCGTTCACCTTTCGAAAATTAGACCACAACACAACATATCATGGCTAAATTGTGTGAGTTAGATGGGGAAGGGTCAACAATGCATGACTGAGGTGTTTGAGTGAGCTCTTAGAGGTCACAATGAATTCCTGACCTATCAGAAACTGAACAGTAGGTCGTGTAGTATGAGCAGAGTCATGAGCTGATATAAATCTAAGAAGCTTAATTAGCATGGTCAGAGATTGTATGGAGTAGGGGTGGGGTTAGTTTATCACTGTAGTTACTATAAGAACTTTGGCCTGGTTTGTTAAAGTCTTTCTGTCATCAGTGTGATGTGGCTGCTTGGCAGCCTGGCAGTGTGAGCACCTATATCACGAGGTATCGAACAGTGTGAGCACCTACATCATGAGGTATCATACAGCGTGTCATGAGGTATCATAGTGCGAGCTTCTGAGTCATGAGGTATCGCTCAGTGTGAGAACCTGTGTCATGATGTATCGTGCAGTGTGAGAACCTGCGTCATGAGGTATTGCTCAGTGTGAGAACCTGTGTCATGACGTATCATACAGCGTGAGAACCTGCGTCATGATGTAACATAGTGTGAGAACTTGCGTCATGATGTATCGTACAGTGTGAGAACCTGTGTCATGATGCATCATATGGTGTGGGAACCTGCGTCATGAGGTATCGTACAGTGTGAGAACCTGCGTTACGAGATATCGCTAAGTATGAGAACCTGTGTCATGATGTATCATACAGTGTGGGAGCCTGCATCATGAGGTATTGCTGAGTGTGCGAACCTGCATCATGAGGTATTGCTCAGTGTGAGAACCTGTGTCATGATGTATCATACAGCGTGAGAACCTGCGTCATGATGTATCATACAATGTGAGAACCTGTGTCATGATGTATCATACAGTGTGAGAACCTGCGTTACGAGATATCGCTAAGTATGAGAACCTGTGTCATGATGTATCATATGTGTCAGTGTGAGAACCTGCGTCATGATGTATCATACAGTGTGAGAACCTGTGTCATGATGTATCATACAGTGTGAGAACCTGTGTCATGATGTATCGTACAGTGTGAGAACCTGCGTCATGATGTATCGTACAGTGTGAGAACCTGCGTCATGATGTATCATACAGTGTGAGAACCTGTGTCATGATGTAACATAGTGTGAGAACCTGTGTCCTGATGTATCGTACAGTGTGAGAACCTGTGTCATGATGCATCATACAGTGTGAGAACCTGCGTCATGATGCATCATACAGTGTGGGAACCTGTGTCATGATGTATCATACAGTGTGAGAACCTGCGTTACGAGATATCGCTAAGTATGAGAACCTGTGTCATGATGTATCATACAGTGTGAGAACCTGCGTCATGATGTATCATACAGTGTGAGAACCTGTGTCATGATGTAACATAGTGTGAGAACCTGCGTCATGATGTATCGTACAGTGTGAGAACCTGTGTCATGATGTATCATATAGTGTGAGAACCTGTGTCATGATGTATCGTACAGTGTGAGAACCTGTGTCATGATGTATCATACAGTGTGAGAACCTGCATCATGATGTAACATAGTGTGAGAACCTGTGTCCTGATGTATCGTACAGTGTGAGAACCTGTGTCATGATGCATCATACAGTGTGAGAACCTGCGTCATGATGCATCATACAGTGTGGGAACCTGTGTCATGATGTATCATACAGTGTGAGAACCTGCGTTACGAGATATCGCTAAGTATGAGAACCTGCGTCATGATGTATCATACAGTGTGAGAACCTGTGTCATGATGTAACATAGTGTGAGAACCTGCGTCATGATGTATCGTACAGTGTGAGAACCTGTGTCATGATGCATCATACAGTGTGGGAACCTGTGTCATGAGTTATCATACAGTGTGAGAACCTGCGTTACGAGATATCGCTAAGTATGAGAACCTGTGTCATGATGTATCATACAGTGTGAGAACCTGTGTCATGATGTAACATAGTGTGAGAACCTGCATCATGATGTATCGTACAGTGTGAGAACCTGTGTCATGATGCATCATACAGTGTGAGAACTTGTGTCATGATTTATCATCCAGTGTGAGAACCTGCGTCATGATGTATCATACAGTGTGAGAACCTGTGTCATGAGTTATCATACAGTGTGAGAACCTGCGTTACGAGATATCGCTAAGTATGAGAACCTGTGTCATGATGTATCATACAGTGTGAGAACCTGCGTCCTGATGTATCGTACAGTGTGAGAACCTGTCATGATGCATCACACAGTGTGAGAACCTGTGTCATGAGGTATCATACAGTGTGAGAACCTGCGTCACGAGATATCGCTAAGTATGAGAACCTGTGTCATGATGTATCATACAGTGTGAGAACCTGCGTCATGATGTAACATAGTGTGAGAACCTGTGTCATGATGCATCATACAGTGTGAGAACCTGTGTCATGATGCATCATACAGTGTGGGAACCTGTGTCATGAGTTATCATACAGTGTGAGAACCTGCGTCATGATGTATCATACAGTGTGAGAACCTGTGTTATGTATCATACAGTGTGAGAACCTGCGTCATGATG
Organism: Neoarius graeffei; assembly: GCF_027579695.1. NCBI lineage: Eukaryota > Metazoa > Chordata > Actinopteri > Siluriformes > Ariidae > Neoarius > Neoarius graeffei. The sequence continues at coordinate 66,086,806 of NC_083583.1, forward strand.
TAACATAGTGTGAGAACCTGCGTCATGATGTATCATACAGTGTGAGAACCTGCGTCATGAAGCATCATACAGTGTGAGAACCTGCGTCATGAGATATCGCTAAGTATGAGAACCTGTGTCATGATGTGTCACACCTGTGTCATACAGTGTGGGAACCTGCATCATGATGTATCATACAGTGTGAGAACCTGCACAGTAAAAATCATAGTGTCAATTTTACTCTTTAAGAGTTGAATTTAACTCTCTGTCAGATAACATTTGGTCCCACTCAAAATCAGTGTAAAATTTACTCTATAGCCAGTGTAAGATTTTTAGAGTTAATTTTACTCTATTTTGTGTCAAAATTAACAATGAGGTGTGTAAAAATATTTAACACTATAGATAGTGTAAGATTTTCAGAGTTAATCTGACTCTATATTGTATTTTCGTGGGGAATCATCACCCTGCAGAGTAGATTTTGTCGTTGTGTGCAAGTGGGAATTAACTCTCACTTTTGACACTACCATTTAGACGATTTTACTCTGCATAGTGTTATAACTACTCTATCCAGAGGAAAATAGGTTTACACTGCAATATTGACACTCCATTTTTTACTGTGTGTGTCATGAGGTATCATACAGTGTGAGAATGTATCATCATGATGTATCATTTTGAGCAGTAGTCAGATGGCTAGATTCAATTTGCCTCACAGTGTAAGAGAAGATGATTTTGAATTTGTCTTAAATATTCATGCATTTCAAACTCACAATCTAAATGAGTTCAGGAAGAAATAATGAATAATAATGCTACCTTATTCATCCAGCTAATGACTCCATCTTCTGTGTCATAAGGTACGTCTCCATCAGCGCAGTCGGTAGAATACTGCTGCATGCACGCTACCACCTTCTCCATACTCACCGTCTCGACCGTATAGGCCATCATCAAAGTGTCAATCAGCGCCAGATGAGCACTCTGCAGACAAGAAGTGACAATCATACATCAGTTTGATCCCAGAACCAGCAAGTTTCCCACAACTCTCATTACCCAAAATATAATAGTTATGTTTTTCTCATTCCTCCTGCTGTAGTTGCCTGGAAAATACCTGTATCTTCTATCCTTTATTGCTCAGTCAAAAAGACCTATAAATAAGGTCTCCATCTCCTTTGAGACGGTACTCCAGCTCCTCTCACATATCGTACACATCTAATGCCAAATACAGACTGAGACTTCAAACACATCGGGTGTGGTAGAAGAAAAAACTTTTAAATGACAGTGTTAGAGTGTTGATGTTACCTGCCTTAAATGTATTATAGAGGATTTTGCACAATGTCCAATTTCCTGGCTTCTTTAATCCCCATTTGATGAATGAGTTGTACGTGACATGGTACCGTGATTGAAGTGATTATCTGCAAGATCTATGACTTTAATCCAATACAAATCTGTAATAGCTACAGGGTTGTTTTTTTCCCCAAAAATCTTAAAAGTAATCATTCTGGAGCAATTTTTGCCAAACACAGAACTCCTCCCCAACACACACCCTTCAAATGCTGCCCTAATGTTGACCACTGGTTCACTGACAGTGGGCTGAAGTCTGTGTTGATGCTGATCATGTACTGCTCATATACACACACACACACACACACACACACACACACACACACACACACACACCTTCACCCTTTGTTGTTATAACCTCCACACTAAGGTTTTCCACTAGATTTTGTAGTGTCACTGTAGGGGTTTGTACTTATTCAACCACAAGATTGCAAGAGATCAAGTACTAATGTTGGGTGAGGAGGTCTGGGGTGCAGTCAGTGTTCCAGTTCATCCCAAAGATGTTCAGTGGGGTTGAGTTCAGTCAGGGCTCTGGGCAGGACACTTGAGTTCCTCCACTACAAACTTGGCAAACCATGTCTTCATGGAGCTTGCTTTGTGCACAGGGGCATTGTCATGCTGGAACAAGTTTGGGCTTCTTAGTTCCAGTAAAGAGAAACTGTAATGCTATAGCACACAGACATTTTGTACAATTGTGTGCTTCCACCTTTGTGGAAGAACCATATACAGTTGTGATCAGACATTTACATACAGTGACATGAATGTCATCTTGGATATGAATGTCATGGCAATATTTGGGCTTTCAGTAATTTATTTGAACTGTTCTTTTTCTGTGGCAGAATGATTGTACAGTATACATCTTTAATTTAAAAAAAAACACACTAGAATTTGGTGCACAAGTTTGAATTTTCTTTGGGTTTTCTGAAATCAACACAGGGTCAAAATTACACATACAGGGTCAAAAATTTACATATGCTCACTTATATTATTAATTCAGAGGTGCTGAAACTTCCAAAATTTCTTTTATCTTGCCAAGGCCAAGGTCTCTTTTCCTGTTAGTGATCATGATTGACTGAAGGTAGCTTCTCTGTGCCTTCAGAAAAAGGGTTTGCTTACAGCACTCATTGGATTGACTAACACACAATACAATGGGAAAGTCCAAGGAGCTCAGTGCAGATCTGAGAAAAAGGATCGCAGATGTACACAACTCAGGAATGTCTCTTGGAGCCTGTGGCAGCGGGGGCGTGGTCAAGCGCCGGTCTGTGACAGGAGGGCGGAGTCAGGGAAGGTGAGTGGCAGAATCACTACACCTGAGAGCAATTAACCTGTGTTTGTGTGTCTTCCCAGTGACCGCGCCCTATTTAGGGAGGGAGAGCGAGAGCAGAGGAGATCTCTCCCGAACCAGACACCTGATGTGTGTGTGCGCGCGTGTCTGTGCCCAACATAGTGTTCACTGAAAAGTGTAACAATAAAACGATTTGTTGAACCTGATCTCTGTCCTGCCGTCCTCTGTGCTCCACCCCTCCGTAAGAACTGCCACAGTGGTGCCGAAACCCGGGAAAATTGGAGCACAGCAGCCTAACAGCCCCATGGAGTCCTCCCCGTTCACCGAACTGGTCCACGCCCTCGCCACGGCCCAGCAACGCCAGCACCAGGCGCTACTCAACCTCCGAAAGGAGCAAGAAAAGCGGTTCGAGGCCCTGGTGTTGGCTCAACAAGAAGATCGGGAGGCGTTCCGGCACCTCCTCGCGTCGGCGGGGTCCACCAGCGCTCCGACCGCGGGCCCGTCTCCCCTCACTGTCACCAAGATGGGCCCGCAGGACGACCCCGAGGCGTTCATCACGCTCTTCGAGCAAGTCGCCGAAGCCTCGGGGTGGCCGATGGAGCAGTGCGCGGCGCGCCTCCTCCCCCTGCTATCGGGAGAGGCACAGCTGGCCGCGCTACAGCTCCCCGCCGACAGCCGGCTGGCCTACGCGGACATCCGCCGGGCCGTCCTCCAGCGCGTGGGGCGCACTCCAGAACAGCAGCGCACTCCAGAACAGCAGCGCCAGCGCTTCCGCGCGTTGCGCTTGGAGGAAGTCGGCCGGCCGTTCGCGTTTGGCCAGCAGCTCCGGGACGCCTGCTGGCGGTGGCTGAGGGCCGACAACCGCGACGCCGAGGGAATCATCGACCAGGTGGTACTGGAACAGTTCGTCGCTCGCTTGCCGGCAGGAACTGCGGAGTGGGTCCGGTGCCACCGCCCGGCGTCGCTGGATCGGGCAGTCGAGCTGGCGGAGGACCATTTGGCGGCTGTTCCGGCGGCAGGACAGCAGATGGCATCTTCTCTTCTCTCCTCTTCTCTCTCTCTCCCCCTCCTCCTGTGTCCCGTCCTCTCCCCGTTCCCCCACCACGGAGGCGGGGGCCGGCACCACCCCAGCCGGCCCGCCGCACCCGCGGTGCCCTCCCGTTTCTCCTTTCTGTGTCTGTCTCTCCCCCACCTCAGGTGCGTGAGCCCCAGATCACCGGTGCAGAGGGAAAGCCCGGGCCGGTTTGCTGGCGCTGCGGGGAGCCGGGCCACCTTCAACAGCAGTGCACGGCGATGGAGGTGGGCGCGGTGGTTTGGATCCCCGACGCGCCAGAGGCCGCCCTCGATTGGGCCGGAGCGTATCGTATACCGATGAGTATCCAAGGGGCTACATATCAGGCATTGGTGGATTCTGGTTGTAATCAGACCTCAATTCGCCAAAGCCTGGTTCAAGACGAGGCATTGGGGGGAGCACAAGTTGGTGAAGGTGTTGTGTGTGCACGGGGATGTTCACCGCTACCCTTTGGTGTCGGTCCACATTATTTTCAGAGGGGAAAAATTTATAGTGAAGGCGGCGGTTAATCCTCGCCTTACCCACTCTTTAATTCTGGGGACTGATTGGCCGGGATTTCGGGGTTTAATGACACGCCTAGTAAAGAGTGGGTCCTGCCATTTGACAGGGGGAGGTCCCGGTGTCACTTTGGCGGGAGCAGCTGTCACAGAGCCGTCTACGTCATCTCCGCGTCAGAGTGAGGAGCCGCCGGCTCCTCCTCTCTCTATTGGGGAATCCCTCGTGGATTTCCCATTAGAGCAGTCGCGAGACAAGACTCTGCGGCATGCATTTGACCAAGTGAGAGTAATCGATGGTCAAACGCTCCAGCCGAACGCCACCCCGTCCTTCCCCTACTTCGCGATTATGAAGGATAGATTATATCGAGTGACGCAGGACACTCAAACTAAAGAGCGAGTCACGCAGCTTTTAATTCCAAAGAGCCGCCGGGAATTGGTATTCCAGGTGGCTCACTTTAATCCCATGGCTGGACACTTGGGGCAGGATAAAACACTAACCCGAATAATGGCCCGATTCTATTGGCCGGGGATTCGCGGCGATGTCCATAGGTGGTGTACGACATGCCGCGAATGCCAGTTAGTAAATCCAGTGGCCATTCCAAAAGCGCCTTTGCGCCCTCTTCCATTAATCGAGACCCCATTTGAGAGAATTGGAATGGATCTCGTCGGGCCATTAGATCGGTCAGCACGAGGGTACCGCTTTATATTAGTTCTGGTGGACTATGCAACGCGATACCCGGAAGCCGTGCCTCTGCGCAATATCTCAGCACGCTGTATTGCAGAGGCGCTCTTCCGCGTCATCTCCCGAGTTGGAATCCTGAAAGAGATTCTGACTGATCAAGGCACTACGTTTATGTCATGAACACTGCGCGAACTGTATGGGTTATTGGAGCCAATCCGCACCAGCGTGTATCACCCACAAACAGACGGTTTAGTGGAACGGTTCAACCGCACCCTCAAAAATATTATTAAAAAATTCGTAAGTGAGGACGCACGTAATTGGGATAAGTGGCTCGAACCCTTGTTGTTCTCAGTGCGAGAGGTTCCCCAAGCCTCCACGGGGTTCTCCCCGTTCGAATTATTATATGGGCGTAAGCCGCGCGGCATCCTGGACATGCTGCAGGAAAATTGGGAGGAGGGACCTTCACAAAGCAAGAACGAAATTCAGTACGTTATGGACCTGCGCGCAAAACTCCACACGCTCACCCACCTAACTCAGGAGAATTTGCGGCAGGCCCAGGAACGGCAAGCCCGCCTGTACAACAAGGGTACGCGCCTTAGAGAGTTCACACCGGGAGATAAGGTACTCGTACTGTTGCCCACGTCGAGCTCCAAATTGATCGCCAAGTGGCAAGGACCCTTTGAGGTCACACGGCGAGTCGGGGACGTCGACTATGAGGTGAGGCGAACGGACAGGGGTGGGGTGCTACAGATTTACCACCTCAATCTGCTTAAACTCTGGAACGAGGAGGTCCCCGTGGCGTTGGTGTCGGTGGTTCCGGAGAAGGCAGAGCTGGGGCCGGAGGTTCAAAAAGGGACATTGGCATCACGTACCTCTCCAGTCCCCTGTGGAGACCACCTCTCCCCGACCCAACTCATGGAGGTCGCCCAGTTGCAGACTGAATTTTCGGATGTGTTCTCGCCCCTGCCTGGTCGCACTAACCTCATAGAGCACCACATAGAGACGCCCCCGGGGGTGGTAGTGCATAGCCGCCCTTACAGGCTACCCGAACACAAAAAAAAGGTGGTTCGGGAAGAACTTGAGACCATGCTCAAAATGGGCATCGTCGAGGAGTCCCACAGTGACTGGAGCAGCCCGGTGGTCTTGGTACCCAAGGTCGACGGGTCGTCCCGGTTCTGTGTGGACTATAGAAAAGTCAACGCGGTGTCTAAATTCGACACGTACCCAATGCCTCGTATTGATGAGTTGCTCGATCGACTAGGCACGGCTCACTTTTATTCGACACTGGATTTGACGAAGGGATATTGGCAGATCCCCTTGACTCCACTATCCCGAGAAAAAACGGCCTTTTCCACACCGTTTGGTTTACACCAATTCGTCACACTTCCGTTTGGGCTGTTTGGGGCACCCGTGACGTTTCAGCGGCTGATGGATAGGGTCCTCCGCCCCCACGCCACCTATGCGGCCGCGTATCTAGATGATATAATCATCTATAGTAATGACTGGCCGAGGCACCTTGAACATCTGAGGGCCGTCCTTAGGTCGCTGAGGCGAGCGGGGCTCACAGCTAACCCAAAGAAGTGTGCGATTGGGCGGGTGGAAGTACGGTATCTGGGCTTCCACTTGGGCAACGGGCAGGTGCGTCCCCAAATTAATAAGACGGCAGCAATTGCGACCTGCCCGAGGCCCAAGACCAAAAAGGGGGTGAGACAGTTCCTGGGGCTGGCTGGCTATTACCGTAGGTTTATCCCTAATTATTCGGACGTCACCAGCCCGCTGACTGATCTCACTAAAAAGGGGGCACCAGATCCGGTCCAGTGGACGGAGCAATGCCAGCGGGCTTTTTCAGAGGTAAAGGCTGCACTGTGTGGGGGGCCACTTTTACACTCCCCTGACTTTTCTCTTCCTTTTGTGTTACAGACCGATGTGTCGGACAGAGGGCTGGGGGCAGTTTTGTCCCAGGAGGTGGAGGGGGAGGACCACCCCATCCTGTCCATCAGTAGGAAGCTGTCAGTGCGTGAGGGGCGCTACAGCACCATTGAAAAGGAGTGTCTGGCGATCAAGTGGGCAGTCCTCGCCCTCCGTTATTACCTGCTGGGGCGCCCTTTCACCCTCTGTTCGGACCACGCGCCCCTCCAGTGGCTCCACCGCATGAAAGATGCCAACGCGCGGATCACCCGTTGGTATCTGGCACTCCAACCCTTTAATTTCAAGGTGGTCCACAGGCCGGGGGCACAGATGGTCGTGGCAGACTTCCTGTCCCGTCAAGGGGGGGGGAGTCGGCTGCGGGCCGGACGGCTGCCCGGCCTGAGTCGGGCGGTGGGGGTATGTGGCAGCGGGGGCGTGGTCAAGCGCCGGTCTGTGACAGGAGGGCGGAGTCAGGGAAGGTGAGTGGCAGAATCACTACACCTGAGAGCAATTAACCTGTGTTTGTGTGTCTTCCCAGTGACCGCGCCCTATTTAGGGAGGGAGAGCGAGAGCAGAGGAGATCTCTCCCGAACCAGACACCTGATGTGTGTGTGCGCGTGTCTGTGCCCAACATAGTGTTCACTGAAAAGTGTAACAATAAAACGATTTGTTGAACCTGATCTCTGTCCTGCCGTCCTCTGTGCTCCACCCCTCCGTAAGAACTGCCACAGAGCCATTTCTAAACAACTGCAAATTCCAAGATCAGTTCAAACAATTGTATGCAAGTTATTATGAGGTGTAGTCACTTTTCCAAGCCACTTTGCTTCAAGAAAACCCAAACTGAAAGGAAATTGGTTTGGATGGTCAGGAACCACCATGGCACAGCCCTGCCATGAACTGGAAGCTGATGGATCATTGTCTACACTTCAGTGAGTTCCAGTTCATCCCAAAGGACTAAGAGGCTGCTATCTAAGAAATAACCCCCTGCTCCAAAACTGACACCTTCAAGCTTAACTAAAGTTTGAAGCTGACCACACAGACAAAGAAAAAGCCTTCTGGAGGATAGCTGTATGGTCAGATGAGACAAAGATTGAGTTGTTTGGCCACAATGACCACCATGTACAGAGGAACACTGTACCAACTGGTGGAGGTGGTAGGATCATCATGCTCTGGGGCTGCTCTGCTGCCAGTGGATCTGGTTCATTGCACAAAGTGGATGGAATAATGAAGGAGGACTACCTCAGAATTCTTCAGCATAAACCATCAGAAACATGAACACGACTTGTGACTTGGGATTTACAACAAGACAATGAACTCCAAAACGCATCAGAGCTGGCTGTGGAGGATAAAGCAGGCTAACATTAAGCTTCAAACAAGTCCTGACTTCAACCCTATTGAAAATATATGGACCGTGCTTATAAGTCAAGTCCATGCCAAGAAAAAAAAATTAATTGAACTCTACCAATTGTACCATGAAGAGTCATGAAATATCCAACCAGAATTCTGCCAGAAGCTTGTTCATGATAAACAAAAATGTTTGATCAAGGTGAATCTTGCAAAGAGACATTTTACCCAAATATTAGGTGTGCTGTATGTATATTTTTGACCCAGTATGTATAATTTTGACCCTGTGTTGATTTTAGAAAACTAAAACTTGTGCACCAAATTGTAGTCTCATCTCATCATCCGTAGCCGCTTTATCCTGTTTAGCCTACACCCTGGCGACTTGTCCAGGGTGTACCCTGCCTCTCACCCATAGTCAGCGGGGATAGGCTCTAGCTTACCTGCGACCCTGTACAGGATAAGCGGCTACAGATAATGGATGGATTTCATTTTGTGCTGGAAAATGAACAAATGTTTGGAACTCTAAAATGTTTTTGTACTGACTCGATAATGTAGAAGTCATAAAATAGAACTCTATAGTTTGTATGAGGAAAAAATAGGGTGCTTAAGACTTTTGCACAGTGTATATCTATGATGCTGCCCTTGATTTATCATTACAAATTATGAGGCGCTTTACCACTTATCATTACATCTTTCCACATCCATCATTACTCATGGGTGCAATACGTAAGCCCCACCTCCCCCTCCACCACACTTCCACCACAAATTAAAAATCTGTCTGTTTTCTCAGGGGCCCAGCGGGTACTGGCAGACAGAACGCTAAATGAAACTAAATGAAGGCTAAGTGAAATTAGATAAGTCTTGTTTAGCACACAGTGCTGTGGCATTCAGCTGAGATGTAATTTATAGGAAGCGCTACACTGAGAGAAGTGAGAATGATGAGTACAATATTGAGAATTGCATGCTGATCTGGTGTAAATAAACTCAGCTATTTCTTGTTTTTCTGCAAACAAGTACTAATATCTCAGAAATAGTTTCTCCTGCAGTGACAATGACCTCCAAAATAAGAGGACACATAAAAGACACAATATAAAAAGAACATACTACATTACAGGCATTTCACAGATGCTCTTATCCAGAGCAACATACAACATATCCAAAGCAGCTTGGATCACAGTTGGGAGTTAGGCGCCTTGCTCAAGGGCGCTTCAGCCATTCCTGCTACTCCAGGGAATTGAACCAGTGACCTTTTGTTCCCAAAGCTGCTTCTCTAATCATTAGGCCATGGCTTCCCTACATAATGTAACCAGTTATAACACATCACTGTGAACATTCTTTCCATGTGACCTGTTTTAATCCGATTTTTATTTTCTCAAAGAAATCCAGACTATCAAAAAAGTCAATTAGTCAATTTATTTTTCTAAAACAAGTCTAGTTCCAAGTCTAATTCCAGAAGTTTTTCTTGCTCTTCTAAACAGAAAACAATAGTAATGTGTTAATACATAAGGCATGACAGACAATGTTGAGTCAGTATCAAGGGTTCATCATTAAGAGACAAGAACAGTACAAACCTGTTACTACATGAATGAAATACAGGCCATTAAAACCTTTTGTAAAATAAATCACATGTTGTGTAATCAGGATATATTTCAATTTGATCCCCCAACAGCTCAAAAGTTATGTAATTTATTACTGAACACAAATTAACAGGATTTCAGGATGGACTGAAAGCAGTAGATAGAACAGTGACAGAGGAAAAAAAATAACCTTCATGCAAAATTCCTCTGAGAAAAATAAAAAGCATACAGATGCGAGTCTTAAATTATCATATGAGCATTTAGACAAATCTTTGGGAACAATATACTCTGATCAGATGAAACAAAAATGGACACTCTGGCAATAATTCAGCCCGTCAGGTTTGGAGAAAGAAGGGTTGAGTGAATGATCCCATGAACACCATACCCATAGTGAAGCATGGGGGTGGGAGCATCATGATATGGAGCTGCTTCTCTGTAAACAGTACTGGAGCATTACACATCATAGAAGGAATCATGAATGGAGTGATGTACTGGGACGTACATAGAGGAGAATTTAATCTCATCAGCAAAGAAATTGAATCTGGGGTGAAGATGGATATTTGAACAACAACTCCAAACATACAGCCAAATTAACTCAAGACTGGTTTCCAAAAAAGAAGTTGAAGGTGCATGCATGGCCTCACCAATCTCCTGACTTCAAGCTTGGAGATTTGAAGACAATTTGCCAAGAGGAATGAGCCAAAATTGAACCACAATTTTGCAAAAAGCTAATTATTTCTTACTTTCAATGTTTGTAAGATGTAGATACTACTGTAGATGGAGATGCCAACAACAGCTTTGCAACAAAATACTAATTTTGTTAATTTAATTAATTTGTAGTGTCTGAATATTTCCCCTCATCCGAATGTCTGAATACTTTCCCCCATTTTTATTTTTAACACATCACTGTTATGTATAAAAAAAGTGTTCATACTTATAAGTACAAAGTCAAAAAAGACATTGTGTGTGTAGATTTGTATCCACAGTGGACATATGCATTGTATTATCAAAAACACAAGTATCCATACACTTATTTGCCTCTCGATGTACTGTATATTATCATACACTACCCAGCCAAAACAAAAATTGCACACTCTAATATTTCATTAGTCTTGATTATGGTGTGCATTCACCTTGGCATTGCTTCAGCAATCTTATACAATTTTATAACATTTATTTCCATCCAGAGTTGCATTAATTTTTCACAAAGATCTTGTATTGAGGATGGGTGAGTCAAACCACTCCGTAAAGTCTTCTACAGCACATTCCAAAGATTCTCAATGGGGTTATGGTGGCCTCTGTGGTGGCCAGTTGATGTGTGAAAATGATTCCTCATCCTTCCTGAACCCCTCTTTCACAATTTGAGCTCTAAGTTGAAAAAAAAATTCCATTGATGTGATGATCTGGTCATTCAGTACATTCAGGTCGTCAGCTGACTTCATTTTATTGCCACATAATGTTGCTGAGCCTCGATCTGATCAACTGAAGCAACCCCAGATGATCACACTGCCTCCAGAGGCTTGTATAGTGGCCACAACGCATGATGGATGCATCACTTCATGCGTTTCCCTTCTTACCCTGACACACCCATCACTCAGGAAAAGGGTCATTCTAGACTCATCAGACCATATGACCTTTTTCCATTGCTCCAGAGTCCAATCTTTATGCTCCCTAGCAAACTGAAGCCTTTTCTCCTGATTAGCCTCACTAACAAGTGGACACACAGCTGTTTAGTCCCAATCCTGTGAGTTCTCATCACATTGGGTGTGTGGAAAAGTTCTTACTTTCACATAGCCATGAGTTCTACTGTTGATTTCTTAAAATTCGACTTCACCAAGCGTTTAAGTGATCTCTGATCATAGTCAGTCAGGATCTTTTTCCAACCACATTGTTTCCACGAAGTTGACAGTTTACCATGATCCTTCCAGGTTTTAATAATGCGTTGGACAGTTCTTAACCAAATTCCAGTCATTTCAGTAATCTCCTAAGTTGTTTTCTTTGCTTGATGCAGGACAATAATTTGACCTTTCTGAAACACAGTGACATCTTTTCCACTACCATAGGGTACGTCCTTCTGAAATAGTTGTTTAAAAAAAATCAGAAGCTACTCACTGCATCAGTTAGAGTTAAAAGGATTTTCACCAACTGAAACATCTCATCATCTCTAGCCACTTTATCCTGTTCTACAGGGTCACAGGCAAGCTGGAGCCTATCCCAGCTGACTACGGGAGAAAGGCAGGGTACACCCTGGACAAGTCGCCAGGTCATCTCAGGGCTGACACATAGACACAGACAACCATTCACACCTACGGTCAATTTAGAGTCACCAGTTAACCTAACCTGCATGTCTTTGGACTGTGGGGGAAACTGGAGCACCCGGAGGAAACCCACGCGGACACGGGGAGAACATGCAAACTCCACACAGAAAGGCCCTCGCCGGCCACAGGGCTCGAACCCGGACCTTCTTGCTGTGAGGTGACAGCGCTAACCACTACACCACCGTGCCGCCCAACACATTAATCACTGCAGTAATTATCCAGTCAAAGGCTCTTAAGTATCACTTATTTAAATCCAAATTAAGACTTTTTTTTAGGCCAGGCAATATATATGAGTGTCACCAGAAACAATGATGTTGCTGCTGATGAAGTTTGATGATGATTATAAGAGTGGAAGAGAAGACCTGAAATGTTTACACGTGTTGATATAAAAAAAGGCTCTTTCTGAGAGCAAGTCACAAAAAAAGGGACTGCACACAGGGAAAAACACTTGATATCCACTGTAAAGTATAGATATACAGGGTAGGTGATTGTCTTTCCTTTTTGTGCTGTTTCAAGACTGATGGCATCAAGTACCGGGATATTTTAATGCAAAATCTGGTTGCTTCTGCTAGGAGGTTAAGGTTTGAATATAGATATAGTTCTATAACTATAAAGATCCTAAACAATGCAGAAATAGGTGCTGCAAATATAAAATCAGGGTTTTGCAAGGCCCACTGCAGGTGTCATATTTGAACCTTATAACCAAAGCAAGGTCAAAATTGAAGAATGGATTTTATATGCACAAAGCAGAGAATATAAAAAAGCATGAAGCAGACCAGATGGAAAAGGTCTAAGACCCAACCTTGTTAGTTGCTACAGAAAAATCTTATTATCTTCCTATTATCTTATTATCACTGTGCCAAATGTTAATTCCAGGGCTGCCAAGAAGAAGAAGAAGAAGAAATAAATACGTTGCACTTGAAAGAAAAATATGTTAAAATAAAACTATACAGTGTCACAATGTTTAAGTTCAATATATCACTTATTGCATGTTATTCATTTTCATGGCTAGTGCCAACAATTCTAGAGTTGACTATATACTGTTAAAAGGAGCTCTAGCTGAGTTAGCAATGTCTTTGTGAGTAATGGTGAATGCTGACACTGCTATAAGACCAGAAAATTATGTCCCGCTGTATTTTTATTATTTTTTTTAAATTGAGCAAGTATGATAGGAATGAGGCTGACACTGCACTCAGCATTTTAGATATCTGCCACAGGCAGAGCAATAAGTCCCCACACACGCCCCAACACCAGTCGCCTACCTCCTGAGCGTTGCCATGGCAATGTCTCAGCCACCTTATTAAGTCCATCAATATAAAATATCAGTTTTCTGAGCGTGGCGGCCCTTTAAGAAACCCGGGGCTCTCACAACAAGATGCTAAAGCCTGAGGGGAAGGGATAACTCATAAAGTCATAGTCGGAAATTTGGAGCACTGCTTCTACAAAACATTTATTGTATATATCGCAGGTTCCTAATCCTGGTCCTGGAGGTCCCCCGTCTTACGCACATTATTATTTTCCTTTTTCTCAACACACATGATTCAATTAATTTGATAATTAATAGCCTGACAACAGCACATCTTTTGTAATAAGCAAGCTGTATAGTCTACTTTCATAATGAAAATCTAAGCTCTGCTTCTACATTTTCATCATAAATCAAGTGCAGAGTCTGTTAACAATCCCAGTTAACAGTCACTGAAATGTAATTTAATTCACTGTTGCACGGATCTAAACCGATACCAGCAGCAGCTTGTGACCATTGATTTTTATGTTACAGGATGACATTAATAACGACACAGCCTCAAACAAAATTAAATCGAGAGGCTTTCATACTCAACTTATGCTATAGGTTACTATCTAGTGAGGTTTTTTTTTTTTTTGGAGTAATGCTGGAATAGGCAATTGAGAGTCAACAACATCCAGTCATTCACCATACAGTCTAGCAGCAGGTTTAGAGATTCCTTGATATGTTCCATCCATCCATTATCTGTAGCTGCTTATCGTTCCTCGTTCAAGTTAATATCATTAAACCAGCGCTGACAGGTTTCAGGAAACTATACCACAAAAACCACACAAAATACCTAAAACTAGTCCAAAGATTTAGGAATCGGGAAATGTTGAGGTTTCTTTTTTCTTTGCCTTTGAGCCTGGAACAAGCATTTTGCACATACAGTACGATGCAAAAGTCTTAGGCACATGTAAATAAATGCTGCCAACCAAAAATGGCTTAAAAATAATTAAATGAAATGTTTCAACATTAAAAAATACTATAATACCACAGTTCTTCTGGACATTTTGACTGTCAAACTTGCCTCTTAATTTTGCCCCAAAACCCAGCAGCCTTCGTTATGTTTTCTTTTTTAATCTGAAAAGTGCTCTCTTATGTAATATGCTGCTCAGATCCAACCTTTTTTTCCTGTAACATTTAATTTAGTACTGGAAAATGAACGAATGTTTGGAACTCTAAAATGTTTTTGTACTAACTCGATAATGTAGAAGTCATAAAATAGAAATCTATAACAAAGTTTGTATGAAAAACAAATCAGGCTCCCAAGACTTTTGCACAGTGCTGTATGTCTGCTGTACAGACATCATTCAGTCCATATGCCCCATTTCCTTCTCGCAGTCTTTGCAATTATATCTCACAACAGAACACACTGTCTGAATTTACACTTTTCTATTTATTGAGCTTTATTAAATATAATTAAACTAGCCCAATCTGGTAACCTTGGTATTAAAATGGTACTGCACACTTAAATTTGTTTTGGAGCTGTAAACTAAATGATATGACTGTACTGTGATGAAACACATCAGTGCTGGTGTTAATACTGACAATTATTTTACATACGGGCCACTTTTTCCATGGAATAAAAATGTGTTCTATTCCCTTCTTGCGGGTTTATTGATAGTATGCAATATTGTTAGCATATCACTTATCCTATGTGTATTACACCACTCTACCTACCGGTAATGGAGAATGAGTGTGCAATATTGTTACAATATTGCATGTTGTCAAGACAACATGACATCACACATCGGAGACGTAAAACTTCTGCATTAGCGAGCGACAGTGACAATTTGCAAACAAACATGGCCACCAGGTTTGCTTCTTTAAAAACGGAAGATTTTGAGAGAATTTTGGCTGCCAGGTTGCTCCATTGTGTGTAGCTGTTGATGTTGATTTTAAAAGTAACTAAGTAAATTACACAGGGAAAATAATAATAATATCTGGCTTGATTGCGCTAGTGTTGGCCTTCACTAACACTACACTGGCTGAAAGGTAATTAGACTGCTGGGCTAACAGCACCGAGTCACGGGTAAGCTAGCACTGGCCTTCTCTAACACTATTGCTATGCCAGCTGGAAGGTGACTGGACTGTTGCGCTAACAGCACCGAGTCGCGGTTAAGCTAGCATTGGCCTTCGCGAACAGTATTGCTATGCCGGGTGGAAGGTAACTGGACTGCCGTGTTAACAGCACTGAGTTGCGGGTAAGCTAGCGTCAGCCTTTGCTAATGCTACTGCTATGCCAGGTGGAAGCTAACTGGACTGCCACACTAATAGCACTGAGTTGTGGGTAAGCTGCTATGCCGGGTGGAAGCTAACTGGACTGCTGTGCTAACAGCACCGAGCTGCGGGTAAGCTACTGCTATGCCGGGTGGAAGCTAACCGGACTGGTGTGGTAACAGCACCGAGTAAGCTAGCGTTGGCCTTCGAGAATTCTGACATGAAGAGTGTGTATGTATAATAATAATAATAAATGGCTGGCTTTTTTTCATGGTCTATCAGATATATTCCATTCAGTTCGTCTTTGACTCGTTCAATATCATGCTAGCTGAATGGAATATATCTGATAGACCACGTAAAACCAGCCAATATTATTTAAATGTAGCATTTTAATAAAAATCGGCATTTTTTGGGTTGAAAATGGCTCAAAACACCATCTACCAGTTAAAATCATCCTGAACCTTGCAAGGCCGATGCTAATGTAGAGTCGACCATTTGGTGCTTCTCTACATCATGAAAATTTTATTTTAAAAAAAAGGATGTTAACACTCTCTAAGCAGAGGTGGGTGGCCCATCTCCTCCAGCGAGAGTCTATGAAACGGCACTCATTTTAAAATACATACTGATCAAGACTCACTGAGCAACTGCTACGTCACACATCCACACACACACACCCTCGCCATGCTGTCCCCTCTTCAGCCCGACCCCACCCCATCCCCCCCGCCTGCCCCTTGTCCACTTTCTAGCATCTCATCTTATCTGATCTCATCTCATCTCATTATCTCTAGCCGCTTTATCCTGTTCTACAGGGTCGCAGGCGAGCTGGAGCCTATCCCAGCTGACTACGGGCGAAAGGCGGGGTACACCCTGGACAAGTCACCAGGTCATCACAGGGCTGACACATAGACACAGACAACCATTCACACTCACATTCACACCTACGGTCAATTTAGAGTCACCAGTTAACCTAACCTGCATGTCTTTGGACTGTGGGGGAAACCGAAGCACCCGGAGGAAACCCACGCGGACACGGGGAGAACATGCAAACTCCACACAGAAAGGCCCTCGCCGGCCACAGGGCTCAAATCCGGACCTTCTTGCTGTGAGGCGACAGCGCTAACCACTACACCACCGTGCCGCCCTGCCACCATACTAGTGTTAATAATTACCAGTCCTAAACACCGCCTAGTGGCCAGTGTTAGTAATTACCAGTCCTAAACACTACCTAGTGGCCAGTGTTAGTAATTACCAGTCATACACACCACCTAGTGGCCAGTGTTAGTAATTACCAGTCCTAAACACTACCTAGTGGCCAGTGTTAGTAATTACCAATCATACACACCGCCTAGTGGCCAGTGTTAGTAATTATCAGTCCTAAAACACCACCTAGTGGCCAGTTTTAGTAATTACCAGTCATACGCACTGCCTAGAGGCCAGTGTTAGTAATTATCAGTCCTAAACACCACCTAGTGGCCAGTGTTAGTAATTATCAGTCCTAAACACCGCCTCGTGGACAGTGTTAGTAATTACCAGTCCTAAACACCGCCTAGTGGCCAGTGTTAGTAATTACCAGTCCTAAACACCGCCTAGTGGCCAGTGTTAGTAATTACCAGTCCTAAACACCACCTAGTGGCCAGTGTTAGTAATTAAGTCAAGTCAAGTTTATTTGTATAGCGCTTTTAACAATAAACATTGTCATAAAGCAGCTTTACAGAATTTGAACGACTTAAAACATGAGCTAATTTTATCCCTAATCTATCCCCAGTCATACACACCACGTAGTGGCCAGTGTTATAGTAATTACCAGTAATACACAACGCCAAGTGGCCAGTGTTAGCGGAGCTCCAGCCTGTGCGAGCAGAGCCCCATAGGCATATTGTGTGGATACATAAAGTAACCCATTGAGTTGTTTTCTGATGGTTTCGGTCCTGTGTGTGCATGCCTGCCACCACAGAAAACCCAACAACTAGTGAAGTGAGTAGTGAAGTGTGAGTAGTAGTTGGGACAGTATAGTAGTGAGTAACTTGTCACTGTTGTTGCCCGACGTCGCCGTGTGTCGTGTACTCACATGCCTGCCATCACAGGCAACCCAGTCATGGTGGGACAATCTCCATGCACAACGCGCACGTGTCATGCCTGAATTTTTATTTTTAATTTTTTTGGCGATTCTCGATATAAAACAAAAGAGGCTGGCTATGATATAAGAAAATTCTACAACCCAGAAACAGATGGCAGCTCCGATTTTAGGCAGTGCCTAAATCAAAATATTAATTGTCCTGTTTGTGCCACCTTGTCCATACAGCGAGCATGGGGGGTGGGGGGGAGTGCCCATATGGGGCACATTTCCCAATTTTGACCTCTAAGTGGAGTAATAGTGAATACAAGCTGAGTGGGTCAGGGGTCTGCTGACCCACAATTGCGCAACATCTAAAAATGAAATGAAAATGTCCTTGTTTGTCAAGTAACAATATTTTTTAAATCGTTAGTGACTCAAGATGGGTCATGAGCAGGTCAATGGAATTTAAAATGCATGGAGTGAACCTGGATTTGCTGAATGTCTGAGATAAATGGTGGTGCGCTAATAAGCATGATACTGAGCTGTACAATCATTTCAAAGATGGCACTTTTCAAATGCTCATTTTACGGTCATATGAGATTGTGTTAACAAAAACTAATCCAGTTTAGAAAATCTTGCATAACATTAGGCATGTAATGATTCACCCACTTCACGACTCGATGTGATTCACAAAATTCAATTCAGGATTTGATTTTCCCCATGATATTTAAAAAAAAATAAATAAATGAAGAAAATGTTATTATCAAAAAATTTGAAACATTTATTTTACTATTCTTTCTCAAATATTATTTTTGTTAAATAAAAAAACTTAAATAACCAACAGTAATTATTTACCCACATTTGTAAAGGTTGGAGTAAAATATAATAGCCTATTAACTAAAATATTTATTTTAATAAAAATGACAAAGTTAATAACAAATAGGCCTTTTCTTAATAAACATTTATGAACATTTGTATGAACATTTGTACCTCTATTTGCTTCTCTTTTCTTTAGCTTTTAGCAGTCTGTAAAAAGAGAGCTCTGATTTCTGTTTGTACAGACAATCACACAACAGCTCTCCCATTTTAGTTCTCCTTTCTTGTGTTTTTGCAGTATTAGAGCTGTGTTACTTCCACCTAGGGTGAAGTCATGCATATGCCCTCTGCTGTCTAAACAACACAATTACATTTAGGAAAAACTAAGAGATTATACAGCCTGATAATAATCACTAGAGCGGCGGCTACAATCGACAGTCCATAATTATCAACACCTTTTCAGATTTACCAATAAAAAACAATTTTACAAAGGCAAATTTCAGTTACAACAATTATTATTGGTTAATTAATCAACTGGAAGACCCCCCTCACCCTTTGATCGTGTAATCTGATGGCACAGCTCATTACCTGAGATGGAATTTTTTTCAGTACGATCAGCAATTTGAGGAAAACCCGGAGGTTTTCAGCGCAGCTAAGCATGGTGGAAAGATCATGGACATGTTTTTACTGATCAAATTCACCAATATTTCATGATCTCCTTGTCAAAACCTACTTTGTTTCTTACTCTTTCATTTGACAGTCACCATTTTGTGTCTAAACGTGCGTTTGAGAAGTCACGTGAGGTGTCGATAATAGTGATCACTTCCACCGGTGCCCACCATTATCGACACCCTGTGGAATTAAGTGATATTTACAACTGTTATGGATCAATCTTTGTGTAACATTGTTGAAGTAGATGAAGAACTTTAAAAAATTAAAAGTGCTGTGATTTATAAGAATATTTTTTTCTGATTCATAACAGAAAGGAATGTTTACAGAGTATTTGGAATCCAATTGCCTCGTCTCGTCTTCTTCCGCTTTATCCGGGACCGGGTCGCGGAGGCAGCAGTCTAAGCAGGGAAGCCCAAACTTCCCTTTCCCCAGACACCTCGGCCAGCTCCTCGGGAAGAACACCGAGGCGTTCCCAGGCCAGCCGAGAGACATAGTCCCTCCAGCGTGTCCTGGGTCTTCCCCGGGGCCTCCTCCCGGGGGGACATGCCTGGAACACCTCCCCAGGGAGGCGTCCAGGAGGCATCCGAAAAAGATGCCCGAGCCACCTCAGCTGATTCCTCTCGATGTGGAGCAGCAGCGGCTCTACTCCGAGCTCCTCCCGAGTGACTGTGCTTCTCACCCTATCTCTAAGGGAGCGCCCAGCCACCCTGCGAAGGAAACTCATTTCGGCCGCTTGTATCCGCGATCTTGTCCTTTCTGTCATTACCCAAAGCTCATGACCATAGGTGAGAGTCGGAACGTAGATCGACCGGTAAATTGAGAGCTTCGCCTTTTGGCTCAGCTCCTTCTTCACCACAACGGACCGGTAAAGCGACCGCATCACTGCGGAGGCTGCACCGATCCGCCTGTCGATCTCACGCTCCATCCTTCCCTCACTCGTGAACAAGATCCCGAGATACTTAAACTCCTCCACTTGAGGCAGAACTTCTCCACCAACCTGGAGAGGGCAAGCCACCCTTTTCCGGTCGAGAACCATGGCCTCGGACTTGGAGGTGCTGATTCTCATCCCAGCCGCTTCACACTCGACTGCAAACCGCCCCAGTGCATGCTGAAGGTCCTGGTTTGAAGAAGCCAACAGGACAACATCATCCGCAAAAAGCAGAGATGAAATCCTGTGGTTCCCAAACAGGATTCCTTCTGGCCCCTGGCTGCGCCTAGAAATTCTGTCCATAAAAATTATGAACAGAACCGGTGACAAAGGGCAGCCCTGCCGGAGTCCAACATGCACTGGGAACAGGTCTGACTTACTGCCGGCAATGCGAACCAGACTCCTGCTCCGTTCGTACAGGGACCGGACAGCCCTTAGCAAAGAGCCCCGAACCCCATACTCCCGAAGCACCCCCCACAGAATACTACGGGGGACACGGTCGAATGCCTTCTCCAGATCCACAAAGCACATGTGGACTGGTTGGGCAAACTCCCATGAACCCTCGAGCACCCTATGAAGGGTATAGAGCTGGTCCAGTGTTCCGCGACCAGGACGAAAACCGCATTGTTCCTCCTGGATCCGAGGTTCGACTATTGGTCGAATTCTCCTCTCCAGTACCCTGGAGTAAACCTTCCCTGGGAGGCTGAGAAGTGTGATTCCCCTATAATTGGGGCACACTCTCCGGTCCCCTTTCTTAAAAAGAGGGACCACCACCCCAGTCTGCCACTCCAGAGGCACTGTCCCTGACCGCCACGCGATGTTGCAGAGGCGTGTCAACCAAGACAGCCCCACAACATCCAGAGACTTGAGATACTCAGGGCGGATCTCATCCACCCCCGGTGCCTTGCCACCGAGGAGCTTGCAAACCACCTCAGTGACTTCGGCTTGGGTAATGGACAAGTCCACCTCTGAGTCATCAGCCTCAGTCTCCTCAGTGGAAGACATGACGGTGGGATTGAGGAGATCCTCAAAGTATTCCTTCCACCGCCCGACAATGTCCCCAGTCGAGGTCAACAGCTCCCCACCCGCACTGTAAACAGTGTTGGCAGAGTGGAATCCAATTGCAATAAATAGAATTAGACTAGAATTAAATTCCTAGCATATAAAAAATTACATGCTTGAAATATTCAGATTTTTCTATTCCATTCAGAAAATATTCTTTTGCAGTTTGTTGTAAATATCTACCACATATTACAATATCAGGAGACATTTTATATTTTTAGATGGAAAAATATAAAGTTATAAAGTTCAAGGACCGACATGCGACCTTTGACCTGGATTTTCATGTGGTTACAATGTCAATTGCTTGTTGACATTTATTGGTAAACTACAAAACTAGAAATTAATACAAACAACAATGAATGATTAACAAAATGTGATCTACAAAAATACTTAGAAAGTGGGTAGAAAGTGGAACAAAAAGATTTTCTGACAGGTTAAACATTATCAGTTCATTTGTTTCCAAAGATTAGAATTACTTCCTCATTTACGTTAGCACCGACATCGATCTATTTATATAAAAGATATTTTGTACTAAATACGAGTCTATGTAAAACAAAATTTAAATATAAACTATGTTTTGTTAACTTAATACCAAATACCATTTTTTAAAATAAATAATTATCTGGATGTCGATCATTGTGGAACAGTGTCGATAACTGTGGACAAAGGTGTCGATAATTGTGGAACGGTGTCACATGATCTGATACGCTACGTAATCGGGAATCATCTCATTTTTTTCCCAGTGGAAGTCTGAGTAACTCATGCACAATTTATGTATTGAAAGTCTTTTCTACTTTTGCAACGGCCAAAAGCTCATTAAGGTGTCAATAATTGTAGCCGCCGCTCTGTTCATTTTTTATTTCATCAATTTGAATAGTCATAAATTTGTACTACGATCCAATATATATTGGATGATATATTGTTACATGTCTACATAACATTGATACATAATAGCTCAAATTGGTGCACAAGGCATTAGCACATGCAGTTTTATCAACCACTAAAATAAAACTGAGAATAAGATCCAATAAGTACACCACTAAATTCGATTTCACTCCCCTTGTGTGTTCAGTGCAGATGCCAGGATGAATGTGTCTCTAGCAGGAAATAGGTCAATCAGAACGCTGCACTGATTTCTGAATAATGCAGCAAGTTTTGTCTTGTGTGTGCTAAAATTAGCCCAGACTAGCAGACCTGAGAGAAATGAAGAAATGGCTGAAATGTGCTATACTGAGTTGAAAGGAATTTTCATGTGTAACCTGAATTTTCATGTTTACAGCATGGTGATGTGCACTACTAAACTGTGCATCATATACCGTGAATAACATGCCTCTGCAGTGTAAATATGACTGTTATGAGTACACATGAGATCATGGTCTCCATGGCGATGGACGGAAGATGCTAATGATAGCGAAGATGCTCAGTAAATATCGCACACTTTCGCTGAGGCATGGCATCTTCTGTACATCGCAGTTCAATTCAGCAAATTCTCTTAATGATGTTTGTGAGACAAAAGACCTGACGTCTGGTTTGCTTGCTGTTTTGACAGATTTGATCGTATTATCAGCTGCAACACACAGCCACCATGATTTCTGTGGATAATGTGTGGACAGGAAATTGATCTGCTCCACACACACATGGTTCTGTCCTCTTTATTCTCTGTTCCCAACAGATTCACGCTGTTACCATCCATTATTAATAAGGGTGCTGTTATAAACAGCAAGCACTTCTCTCGGCTCTGTGAATGTCTCCTTCTGTGATGCAGACCAGCGTCTGCACCTATGCTGCGAGTTTACAATCCAATGTCTCAAATATGCAAGCTGTATCAATCATAGATTTTATATAGTATATTCCTCAGTATAATATTTGTGAAAAATATTTGCATCTTCTCCACACAAAGCTATTGATGTGTCAAGCATCTTTAAAGGGGAGCTCCACTAACAACAACTAATAATCAGGCATCGTTCCAATTTACAGTCAGAACCAACTTACAGACCGGAACAATGAATTCAGAGCACTTTAAACCTTTAGTCACCAGCAGCATCAATTCAGCCTCAGCCGAGCCACACGCCTCTTCTTCCATTCATCTCTATCCCTCATACATGTAGCCAGCTCGGTGGTGTTCTCCAATTCCAAGTCTCTTTTTATTGTTTCGACAAGGGGTCGTTGGCGACCTTCTCTGTCCCCTCCCCAGCTGTGTAGTGGTTCCCAAAGTACCAGCTGGCTTGCTGGAAGTTCTTGATGCTGATAGCAATGACCAGCGAGTACTCACCTTCTATATGCAATTTTGTTGGATACTCTGCAGAGATCCCCATGTAGCTCCTTGTCTGTTATTAGCTCATCCAGCCAACAGGCGATGAGCTTATGCCATCATGTGTTGTCCATCGTCCGTCCATTGTCCATCATCTGTCCAGCGTCGTCCACATTTCACAAAAATTGCTTCTTCTCTCTCAAGTCTTCACTGATCTTTATTCTTTTTGGCAGGAAGGTAGGTCTGCCTGGGGTGCATATAGCTTCTACCCAAATTTGCATGACTGCAATTAATAATGACATTATGGACTAATTAAGCCTTAATGAGCAGTTCAACAAAAATCGCTTCTTCTCTCTCAATTCCTTGCCATTTTTGATTCTTTCTGGCAAATAGGTCAGTATTCCTAAGGTGTATATAACTTCTATATATAGCTTGTATATGGGTCTGTCTCAGAAACTGGGGTACCCCACTAAATATACTCACAGTCAATAAACTATACAGTTTTGAATGGTGATGTTGGTTTTAATTTGAAATAAAATGATGAAAGAAATAATACAGATAAAACTAAATCTTTGATGCGAATACTCTATTCAGAATTTGCCAAAAATTCGGCAAATTTGTGGAAAAATGGTGGCTTGATCTGGGATGATAAATGGTTGACTCCATTGCATTCCCTTAAAAAGGTTGTAGTCCACTGAAAAGTCTACGGTTATCACTAATTGTATTTTAAGTTGTAACTTTATACACCTAAGGATTGGTGCGCCCACAGAATAATCATAACCGTAATAAAACATCATGCAAAATATTTTATCACCATTGTAACTCCACTTTCCGCATACCCAAAACCAATACGATCGTGTGTTTTGATCTAAACGGAAAGCCTCAGGGTCGAGGTCACTACCTCACCAAAAGTAGTAACTTAAAATCACTACGCCATATAAAAATTTAGTTATAAATCTGCAATTTTGTTTTTTAAAATGAAAGCTGAAAGTTAGGTATAGAATATGCTTCTTCCAGAATATGTTATGATGGTAGCTGGTCTTGTATGAATTTCTGAGCTATAAAATGAGTTGTGGTCTATTTTTTACCGTAGCGTGTTATTTGTGTGCGGGGAAGGACACACATTAACAATTTGCATGTGTAGAATGGAATTTTCCAATCCAACAGTTAGAAGTTGATCGTGCTTCCATTTGCAGTCTTTC
Source organism: Neoarius graeffei (assembly GCF_027579695.1). Lineage (NCBI taxonomy): Eukaryota > Metazoa > Chordata > Actinopteri > Siluriformes > Ariidae > Neoarius > Neoarius graeffei. The sequence goes on from NC_083583.1 coordinate 66,111,295, forward strand.
TGTTACGCGGGTGATCTGTTCGGACGTTATCACTGAAAAGGTGAGTTTTGACAGATTTATTTTGTTTTAGTCTTGCAGCATAAGGCAATAGAATGTTTCTTTTCCATCTTACTTTCATATTTCACAGTGTTTGCATATTTTTGGCCAATATTTTGCAACCATGGTCAATTTAGATAGAACTTTTGATAGAATCTACAGCCAGTAATTTGCCCCGCCCCCGCCTCACGCTCCATCCGGTGCGGTAGTGATGTCCCGTTGTTCGCGCCGCAGCAGAGACCCGCGCGACCTTCAGCCGGTACAGTCGCTGTTCTTTTACCACCGCCATTATTCTCATCTTTCCGGTGTTCTTGATTTTTCCATTGTGTCCTATTGTCCTATTTCGCCATATCAAATACCCAAAATGTATCATCTCATCTCATCTCATTATCTCTAGCCGCTTTATCCTGTTCTACAGGGTCGCAGGCAAGCTGGAGCCTATCCCAGCTGACTATGGGCGAAAGGCGGGGTACACCCTGGACAAGTCACCAGGTCATCACAGGGCCAAAATGTATCATATTATTCATATTTAAGTGAATAATTAATTCAGTCATCATAACTTGGCATTTTTAACCCAAGCAATCAAAAAGAGGAAATGTATTCAATATTTTCACTCATCTGTGAAGGAAGGGCTTTAATTCTTCATGATGTAGTTATTTTATATGTAAATCAATTTTACAAAAGCATTTGAATTGTAATCAAAAAAATTTTCCACAGTGGAGGCCAGACAAAGCAATATACTATCTTTATTCTTATTAAACATGACAAAAGAAACATTGAGTGTTAGGTAAATGCAAAAAAAATTGTAAAATTAGAAAATTTATTTTTTGACCATAATGTCCCAAATGAGAGACCAGTTTCTGAGACGGACCTATATAGTGTATATAGCTTGCAACACTTATTGTGCAAGGTTTATTGCCCCACTTTAGATTGTTCCCTCTGGACTAGACGGGGCCGGACTGAGCTACGTTGTCATTGACGGTCTCGTTTGATCTTACCAGCTCGTGTTTGTAGCAACACAATGCATTCTGGTCCAAATGATGCAAAAGATCCATCCGTCCATCCATAACCGCTTATCCTGTGCAGGGTCACAGGCAAGCTGGAGTCTATCCCAGCTGACTATTGGCAAGAGGTGGGGTACACCCTGGACAAGTTGCCAGATCATCGCAGGGCTGACACATAAAGACAAGCAACCATTCACAATTTGGAGCCAATCTGGAGTCAATTTGGAGCCATCAGTTAGCCTAACCTGCATGTCTTTGGACTGTGATGGAAACCCACACAGACACAGGAGAACATGCAAACTCCACACAGAAAGGCCCCCATCAGCCACTGGGCTCGAACCCAGAACCTTCTTGCTGTAAGGCGACAGTGCTAAACACTACACCACCGTGCCACCCTGGTAAAAGATCCATTTAGTGATTTTTCAGCAGAAGATGTTAGTGCCCAGCACTGGCTCCCATATAAAAGAACTGATTCGACAGTGGAGGTGAAACAACTTATCTTTATGTTCCAGGAGACATTAGATTGCCATATATGATTCATTTTGTTGAGTACTTTCAAAGCCAGTGACTTTCTCACTTTAATATCCCTTTCTGTGGAGTTTACCCAGGACCCAAGATATGTGAAGTGGGACACTACTTCCAAGACATTCCCTTCCAGTGATTTCACCGTAATGGGAGAAGACATGCTACTGACCAACACTTTAGTTTTACTGATGTTTAATAAGAGACCAACACAATTGCACTTGTTTTCTACAAATTCTAAGATCTTCTGAGCCTGATGCCTGTGATGACCTGGCGACTTGTCTAGGGTGTACCCCACCTCTCGCCCACAGTCAGCTGGGATAGACTCCAGCTTACCTGCGACCCTGTACAGGATAAGCGGCTACAGATAATGGATGGATGAATGGATGGATAGATGAGCCTGATGGATATTTTTTGCAAAACTGCGATATCATCTTCATAATCAAGGTCTGTAAGTACATACTTGCTTAGGCACTCTTTGTGATCTACAAGGAAAGGACTGATTGTGAAACCAAGTTCTTCTTCATGACCATTGATGGCTTTCCGCAAGGCATAGTCCAAGACTATAATAAAGAGAAACAGAGCGAGTGTATCTCTTTATCGTACCCCAAACTCAGCAGTGTCACCGTTGTTTGTAACAACCTTGGCCTTTGTATTGCAATCCATTGCCTCTATTGCAGATAACTGTCTAGAAGGGATGCCATATGCCTTCAGAATCTTAAACATTTTGCCACTCCTCAGCCTCTCCATGGAGAAGACCATCTGTTATACCTTCTTATGATAACCCTGTTTAGATCACTGAACATGGCGGATCTTGGGGAACATACCCTAAACACAAGCCCACCGTTTTTATTATCATGGTAGAGTAGCATGATGACTCCATAACTATCAACCCATCAGGAATAGCTGTAAATCTTACAGATTTTTCCGATTTTTGTCAGGCTTATGGATGTATTCTAATAGTCTTACGGATTCCTAGTTTTTTGCTAAAACTTTTTGATTCCGCAAGTACTTCTTCCATGCTGTCACAGTGCACATTACGCGCGAAAAAAGCAATAGACAATTGAACCGCGGAAATCATGATGTTACGAAGGCAGAGGGTCTCATTCGCAACATCTTGGCTATTATCGTCCTGCGATCAGGTTTGCTCGGTGCTTGAAAGCTCAGACTTCAATATCGTACTCAAAAATACCTTATTACAACAAAGGTAAACTCAAACATGGACTTCTAATAGTAATATACAATCCAGGGCCTAGATCTAGCATATTTTATGGTGTTTAGCCGAGTCTACATTACCAGTACATAACAAACATGCTGCTAGTTTAGTTTATTATAAGGTCTAATAAAATATATTGCGTCCAAAGCCCACATCCAGATCTACATTTTAACATTACACAGAGCTTTCACACTAACCTGATACAAAATGCTCCCCACACACACAGGACTGGTTTTATTATACAGTCCTCCTGTTTAACTGCAGCTCGCCATTTTTCTCATCTTTCTGGGTTCACTGGGAAGTGGTGAAAAGTTAAACCAAGCTCATCTCCACGTCTGTTATTACATCCAAAAGCACTACAGGTATTGGGTATTGTTCTTTTAGATGGAACTTCTACAAATTTATCTGTATATGTACTGAATTGGGCTTGCACTCACTCACATACACTTGTGCCAATCGCTGGCAAACACAAAGCTCGCCAGGCAACATGGCTGCATAAACAAATCCACAGTTGCAATGGTGTCATCTGAAAGCGACCATGATGTTGTGACCTTTTCACGCTGTTCACTTTTGCTTTGTTTGTTAAACAACATAATCTAACAGATTTGCCAAGGAAATCAGGAAAAATTCTTCAAGTAGGAGCCCTGCATTAAAATTCATGCATTTTTTGGCATTTTTGTGCATAAAAATGCACAATTTCTGTGTTAACGTGATCCCTGACAGTGTGAAATGAAAGTGGCGGCGTCTGGGGTTTACGATGTCAAGGAACACATGAAATCAAATTTCCACCAGCGAAATCAACACTATGACTCGAATAAGCATCAGATGACGATGTTCATGAAACCCAACCCTGAGAATACACCATCAAATGTTCTGTGTGGCGAAGTGCTGAGTAATTTTATTGCTCAACACAATCAACTCCTTGTCGTGTCAGATCATCTCTGCGACTTGATTAAGGAATTTGCCCAGACAGCTAAATTGCGAAGAAAATGACTTGCAAATGCACCAAAACCACGCAAATAATCAAGAGATGCCTATCACAGGATGCAACACAGAGAGTGATTGACCACTGCCAAACAAAACTATTTTCTTTGATGACTTATGATCAGAAATGTGAGAAGAGACTTACAATTGTACAGGATTTTCGACCAAGAGAGGTTCCAAGTCAAGGATTTTGGACATGCCTGTCTGCAACATCGGAACTGCAGAAGCCATCTTCATCCAACTTGATGTGCTAAGGTACGTGGCTAGCTAATGTCAACATGTCGAGATTAATATATTATAATTTATCTAAGTTAACCGTATATAAAACAGATAACTGATGTCATTTTTTCATGTTAAATCACAAAATTGGTTCACAAGATCACAGCCTCCAAGTACAATTTGATGGGCTTCATCTTGAATTTCATGAAGTGAATTATGGGATGGACATGATCATGAATTTCATATAGTAAATTATGATGTGGAAAAAATAAAATTGAAGTTTTTGCTTGTTTGTTTATCAATGTATTATGCCAAAAAACAACATATAGTTGTCTCATTTTTAGTTTGTAAAGACCTTTTGTCTTCAATTAGGGTTTCTGTAAGGGCTTATAAGGCTGGACTCTGAAATGAGTTGACAGGTCCTTGCAATCCTGCCACATATTCTTCTCACATTGTAGTTACACGCTGTGGATAGTACAATGACAGATATAGTTTAAATCTTTAAACTCTCCCTCATAATCGATTATTCCCAAAATATTCCAGAGCCAGGTCAGTCTGATGGTAATTAACTGATATTTTCACAATGCCACTCATTCAAGGACATACTGTCCTTCCGGTTCCTGGTCACTGCTCTTGCAGTCGACCGGTCGGAGCGCTGAGCGGTTTTCCTATTTTTTTTATTTTTTTCTATTGTGTTTTGTTTTGTTTGTGTTTTTGGTTTGTTTGTTTTATTACACTGTCGGAATGTATTTTTCCAGAATTATTTATATGCTGGCAGTTTTACACATGTTGGTTTATTCGATCGCTGCTTCACCCTCGGAGACAATAAGGATTACATACTCGCGGGAGCTGCTGCTGCGTCTCAACCTCAGTCCGGTTCCATTCTCCCCCGATACTCGTCCTGAGGAGATTCAGAAACGAACATCCGAGGCAGATCAGTCCAACTCCAAACAGAGACTTCATAAGGCGACCAGACGGGGAAAAAAGAAGGGAGGTATCAGAGCATGACTTTGGCGAGCAACAGGTAAACAGCAGACACTGCCGGCAGTCATCCTCACCAATGTCCGCTCACTAAGCAATAAAACGGACGAACTTCAGGCTAATGTGAACCATCTGCATGAGTACAGGAATGCTTCTATTCTGGCGTTTACTGAAACTTGGCTCAACCATGGCAATGACAACAAAGCGCTGTACATCGATGGATTTGGCACCCCCATCAGGCTCGACCGTGACAGTGACGTCACCGGTAAACAGCATGGTGGTGGTGTGTGTTTTTATATCAACCCCCAGTGGTGCTCCACTGTCCACGTCACAGAGAAGCTGAGCACTCCAGACATTGAGCTCCTGGCTCTGTCCCTTCGTCCCTTTTACCTTCCCAGAGAGTTCCCTCAACTCTTTTTCGTCCTGGTTTACATACACCCCAAAGCTAACTCTACTTCAGCAACTGACCTCATCAAAAGCTCCCTGGACAAATTTGAACATTTATCCCCTGATTCCCCCAAATTCATTCTTGGAGATTTTAATCACTGCAATCTTAGAAAATTTTTGAAAGGCTTTGAACAATACATCCATTGCTCCACTCGTCTGGGAAAGACACTTGATAGATGCTATGGTTCTGTCCCAGATGCCTACAGAGCTGTCACTCTTCCTCCCCTTGGCTCTGCTGATCACCTCACCATCCTGCTCGCTCCTGCCTACATCCCAGTCATCAGGAAAATTAAGAAGGTTACCAGGACTATCAAGCAGTGGACTAACGAGAGTATAGCAATCCTCCAGGGTTGCTTCGAGTCTACTAACTGGACTAACCTCCTTTCCTCTTCTGATGACATAAACAAACAGGTGGATGTCGTCTCATCATACATCAACTTCTGTGAAGAAAACATTATACCCTCCAAGACTGTTACCATCTTCCCTAACAATAAACCCTGGGTTACCAAGGAGCTAAAAACCATTATCAATAAGAAGAAACAGATCTTCTTCTCTGGGTCAGAGATGGAGAAAAAAGAGGTTAATAAAGAAGTCAAGAGGGCTATTAAGATTGCCAAGCTGAACTACAAGAACAAAGTGGAAGAAAAGTTTTCTCATGGAAACCTCCGCTCAGCTTGGCAGGGCCTGAAGAGAATGGCGGCTGTTAACCTTCCTATCAGTAACAACTCTGTTAACATCCCTGACAGTACACCAGCATATCTCCCCAATGACCTTAATTCCTTCTTCTCCAGATTTGAGATCAACAATTCCACCCAGTTGGAGGACATCAGATCCAACCTCATACCTGATGACCTTTGCATCTCTTTCCCCACCACTGACGTAGTGAGGGCCCTTAAGAGGTCTAAGGCTAACAGTGCATTTGGAGCCGATAACATCAGTGGTCGGGTCCTTAGATACTGTGCGGACCAGTTAGGGAGTGTTTTCCAGAAGCTGTTTCAGACCTCCATCAACACAGGAACTGTCCCCAAATGTTGGAAACACTTTCCCCATTCCCATTCCCCATGGAAACAATTGTCCCCATTCCCAAGAGAAGCCCCCCATGGCCCTGAACGATCTGCACCCAGTGGCCCTCACCTCCCAGGTGATGAATGCTATGGAGAGGCTTGTCAGGCAATACATTCTCACTCTGACCAATTCACAACTTGATCCGCTCCAATTTGCATATCAAAGCCATAAAGGTGTCAACGTTGCCAAAGCCTTCATCATCGACATTATCCACAGACACCTGGAGCTTCCCAATACCTCCGCCAGACTCCTGTTTGCAGATTTCTCCTCGGCCTTTAATACCCTGCAACCGCATATTCTGGCAGAGAGACTCCACCGGAACTTCAACATGAGCAGCCAGCTTATCCTCTGGATCCTGGACTTTCTAACTAACCGAACCCAGCGTGTCCGGATTAACAATAACCTGTCTGATCTCCTCACCACCTCCACTAGCTCCCCACAAGGCTGTGTGCTTTCTCCGCTGCTCTTCATTCTGTACACTGATGATTGCAGATCAACGTACCCCAACTGTCACCTGGTTAAGTTTGCTGATGACACAGTTCTCCTGTCCCTCCTGTCCGGCCCTTCCCTCCATCATGGACCCGCTCTTCAGCAGTTCGTAGAGTGGTGTGACTCTTCCTGCCTGGAGTTGAATGTTAGTAAAACTAAGGAGATGGTGGTGACCTTCTCCAGCAGCCAAAGGGAACTGGCTGCGGCTGTCACCACTATGGTCCATGGTTTTCCGGTCAAGACAGTTGAGGAATATAAATACCTGGGAATCATTCTGGACTGCCAACTGAGGTTCTCTTCCAACACAGAAGGGATCCTGAGGAAGTGCCACCAGAGGATGTACCTACTAAGGAAACTGAACTCTTTTTCTGTCAGTCAGAACATCTTGTTGACATTCTATTATACATTCATTGAAAGTGTTTTAGCTTTTTCTACATGCTGTTGGTATTACTCCATTACTGTACAGGATAGGAACCGCCTGCATAATATTGTCAAGATGTGCTCTAAGATTATCGGACTTCCTGCTCGCCACCTGAATACTGTGTACGAGCAGCAGGCTAGCGGCCTGGCTCGTCGAATTCTTAAGGACTCGACTCATGCTTTGTTCCCGGCATTTGAGCAGTTGCCATCCGGTCACAGGTTCCGCTGTCCAGCCTGTAAGACCCAGAGGAGGAGAGCAACCTTTGTTCCAAGTGTTATTCTCCTCCTGAACTCTAAGAAGTCATAGACAGTTACAATAACTTAAGTCTTCTGTACAATACTCTAGTGCAATATCACATGTCCTGATGTGCAATATTACAATATCACCTTGTCACTTTAACTACAATGTCACTCTAATCATATTGTCATTTTAATTTTATCCACGCTTCATTTTATTTATTTGCCATATTTTATCTGCTGCCTTTTTTTCCCACCCATTTTTGTGATTTTATTCTTTTTGTGATTTTATTTTCTTGCTCTTTTTTTTAATCTACCGCTCTTCGCCCTTCTAATTGCCCTTCGGGGATAAATAAAGTTTTGTCTGATCTGATCTGATCTGGTCTGATACTGTGTCCGGAAATGAGAAAATCACAGCATGTGCAAGACCAACAAAGACATTCAGGCCAAAAAAATATTGTAGTTGTTAAATTAATTTCATTCTGTCTACGTAACAGTACTTGGGAAAATAACTAAGACTGGTTGGACCTCATGGACCTTTCTCACACGTCAGTCATGTCATCATCGGTTTGTGAGTTTTAACCCTTTAACAGGCATGCAATGAAGTATCTCATTCATCTCATTATCTCTAGCCACTTTATCCTGTTCTACAGGGTCGCAGGCAAGATGGAGCCTATCCCAGCTGACTATAGGCAAAAGGCGGGGTACACCCTGGACAAGTCGCCAGGTCATCACAGGGCTGACACATAGACTGTGACTATTTCAACGACAGCAGAGACACCAGGAACCTGTGGCGGGGGATTCAGACCATCACAGACTACAAGCCCTCGCCGCAGACCTGTGACAACTCCACGTCTCTGCTGAATCAGTTGAATGACTTCTTCACTCGCTTTGAGGCAGACAACAGCACCACGCAGGGCTCGAAATTCGCGGTGGTCCGGTCGCCCGAGGCGACTTAATTTGTTATTTGGCGGGTAATTCCTGTCACTAGCCAGCCCGGCTGGCTAGTTGAAAATAAAAAATATATATGAAGCGAAGATTCAGACTAGGGCTGTGCGATATATCAAATATACTCTATATATCTCCGAAAATTCTGTGTAAGATACATAAAATTATTATATCGTAACTATCGAGTATTTTATGGTCATCTGCCGACTTGCGTTTGTTTCGTGTTTGTTGCATTTGTTTAAAACATTTTCCGGTGGTTTTCTCCCTGTCCCTCAGGCAGTAACATGAGAGGCTGCCTAAGGGTAAAAAAACAATAACGTCACGCACTCACCAACCAATCCCGGGTGACATCTAGGTGCTGAAAGGAACTTGCGGGAAGATTTTCTAGTTTCGGTTTACAGTGCTGACTCAGTTCGTGCAATCGCTGGTGTTGCATAGGCTACCGTGTAAGCTCTGTCAATTTCAGCGACAAATTAAAAATGGAAGCGGACGAATTGGTTCCTAAAAGAACTAGTAAGAGGTCAGTCATCTGGCATTTTTTTGGATATCGCAAGGAGGACGTGGAACAGCAAATGCCAATTTGTAAAGTGTGCAAAAAAAAAAACTGTCATCACGAAAGGCAGCAGCGCTACAAATATGTTCCATCACATGAAAACTCACCCAGTACAGTATGAAGAGTCTCTTAAACTCCAAACTACTTGCCCACTAGCTAAAACCCCCCCACAAGCTAAACAAATGACCATAGCGGCCTCGTTCTCCAAAGCCACCCCATATGAGAAAACGAGTCAGAGATGGAGAGCTATAACGGATGCAATCACTAACATCATTGCTGAAGACATGATCCCAATTAGTATAGTGGAAAAATCAGGCTTTAAAAAATTATTAAACACACTCAATCCCAAATATGAGTTGCCTGGTCACAGACATTTTACAGAGAAGGCAATACCGGAATTATACACATCTGAGAGGCAGAGCCAGAAAACATTCAGTTCAAATGTGTGCAAAGAGAAAAATTATGTTTTGCAGATCTCTCTCTTCTCTCCCTCAATCAATCTCTCTATTGTGAATGTTCCAGTGGTTCTCAGTAGTCAGGTTAATAGCTTGGAGATCTACCTCTATTTTTTAAAATAATTTAATGAAAGAGCACTTTTCTTATTTAGGCTAAATGTCTTTCTCAGTGTTGAGCTTGTACTTTATTGATTTGAGCTCCGAGCAGCTCTGTATTGTACGGCCCCTTTGTTGCAATTTTCAAGATTGTTTTTTTCAGTTTGTGCTACATCTTTGTTGAATAAAAATAGTCTTATTTCAACTCAATTGTGATTAATCACGAACATGAAAATTTAAAATGTGTTGTTGAAAACCACCTGTAAAGTTAACCAAGAATGTTATTTAATCTGCAGGGATTGTAGTGAAACCAGTAAAGAGTAAAAGTTAGATTTCATGGGGTCCTTTAGAGGAGATTTCAATATATCGTATATTGTGAAATGGAGAAAATGTATTGGGATATTCATTTTTTCCCATATCGCACAGCCCTAATTCAGACACACCGTCAACTAAAGCCGCCACATATTAAGCGCGTGCCGTGTCTGTGTTAATCGATGTGTTTATCGGCAGGACGGAAAATACCGAAGAATTCCGAATCACATCGTGTACGAGTCAGGCTGTCGGTTTTTTCACTACTGCGCATGCATATAACGCATCTCATTGAATATCGCGGTAATCACGTTATCAAATTCAATAGATGTGGCCACATTATCGCCCATTTAAACATGTTTTTGTTGTTGTTTACATCTACATCTGCCAAAGCTATGTTGCGATGTGGAATTTTCTGAAAGGTGTACAGAAACCGCCAGAGACAGGGACAAAGCGACCTCGGTCTGAAGAGGAGAAAAAGGCCGCCAATAAAGCGTACGAGAAGGAGAGATGACAAAGGACTTCTAAGCAAACGTGGGAGCAGGGTAGGCCTTGGCTGCGATACGATTTTTATGGAATAATTAATTTTTTTCAAGTTGATTCCTAGTCAATATGAAGCTCCAAATGCTTTCTCTCTCATAAATGGTTAAATACAGAAAGCATGTTGGACATATTTTGGGTGCTATAGTCATGATAGTAAGTATATTTGCTTTCAATACTCATACACCAAGTTGCCAAGTTTTCCAATATATTATTATTTGTTGATATTATATTATGGTGCTCTGTGTTGTTCTCATTTATGTATTTAACAACAGTATCAAAATACTCGGGTCTTGAAATAAATGCACATTAGTCATGAACAATGGTAACTACTCTCTTTTGTGTTATTTTTGACAGAAGTAAAATTCATACATGAACAAATTTTGGCTAGTTGATTTTCTGTTTGGCTAGTTACTTTGGAAGGTAACTAGTCCGGCTGGCTGGTGAAAAAATCTATGAATTTCTAGGCCTGCCACGGCACAGAAGACCCCACCACCTCCTGGCGACCAGGTGTTGATGCTGTCCCCAGACAGCGTGAGGAGAGCTCTCAGGACGAGAAATGCACGGAAAGCCCCGGGTCCTGATAACATTCCTGGTCGTGTCCTGAGAGACTGTGCCGAGGAGCTCACAGATGTCTTTACAGACATCTTCAACATCTCGTTGAGCCAGGCTGTTGTCCCCATGTGCCTCAAAGCCACCACCATCATCCTGGGCCCGAAGAAGCCGTCTCCCTCCTGCTTCAATGACTACCACCCTGTCGCACTCACTCCCATCCTCATGAAGTGCTTCGAGCGGCTAGTCATGCGGCATATCAAGTCTGCCCTCCCCCCCGCCCTGGACCCTTTCCAGTTTGCATATCAGTCCAACCGTTCAACCGATGACGCCATCTCCACTGCCCTCCACTCAGCCCTCACCCACCTGGAGACAAAAGACTCGTATGTCAGAATGCTGTTCATAGACTTTAGCTCAGCATTCAACACAATCAGCAGCTCATTCATAAACTGGACCAGCTGGGACTCAACACCTCCCTGTGCAACTGGCTGTTGGACTTCCTGACGGGGAGACTACAGGCTGTACGGGTCGGCAGTAACTCCTCCAGCACCATCACATTGAACACGGGGGGCCCTCCAGGGATTTGTGCTGAGCCCCCTCCTCTTCACTCTGCTGACCCACGACTGCACACCAACATCCAACTCTAATCTCTTCATTAAGTTTGCGGATGACACGACTGTGGTGGGTCTCATCAACAATGGCGATGAGACAATCTACAGGAGTGAGGTGAGCTGCTTGGCCATGTGGTGCAAGGACAACAATCTCCGCCTGAACATGGAGAAGATGAAGGAGATTGTTGTGGACTTCAGGAGAGCGCACACCCAGCATGCTCCACTATCTATCGACGGTGCTGCAGTGGAGAGGGTGAACAGCACCAAGTTTCTGGGTGTGCACATCTCTGAAGACCTGTCCTGGACCAACAACACTGCATCACTGGCCAAAAAAGCCCAACAGCATCTGTACTTCCTCCGCAAACTGAGTCTCCTCAGTTTGCGGAGGAAGTACAGATGCTGTTGGGCTTTTTTGGCCAGTGATGCGGTGTTGTCCCGGCCCCCATCATGCACACATTCTACAGAGGCACCATCGAGAACATCCTGATGAGCTACATCACCGTGTGGTACGGCGCCTGCACCGTGTCCTGCTGCAAGACTCTGCAGCGCATCGTGAGAGCAGCTGAGAGGATCATTGGTGTCTCTCTCCCTTCTCTTATGGATATCTATAACTCCCGCCTCACCCGCAAAGCCATCAGGATTGCAGGTGACCCCACCCATCCATCTCACAGCCTCTTCAGTCTGCTGCCGTCAGGGAGGAGACTGCGGAGTCTCCGAGCCAAAACCAGCAGGCTCAAGGACAGTTTCTTTCACCAGGCAGTCAGGAGGCTCAACTCCCTCCCTGTTCTGCCCCTCCTCCCCCCTCTGCCACAGATTCTGCCCGCACACCCCCCTGCCCCCCCTTCAGCATCTGACATGTCACCCTCAGTTTCCCCCCCAACACACACACACACACACACACACACACACACACACACACACACACTCTCTCTCAACGTTCATTAACACACTGAACTCAGGGACTGCACATTTCACTTTACCTTGCTTATTTGCACAATTCCGCACTACCTCACCTTAACAGCTATTAGTTTATTGTTTATACTGTTTATTTCATGTTTACCTGCTATACCTCAAGTGCCTTTGAATGTTTATTTGCTCCAATTTATATATATATATACACACACACACACACACACACACGTGCATCTCAAAAAATTAGAATACCATGAAAAAGTTCCTTTTTTTCATAGTTTAATTCAAAAAGGTAAACTTTCATATATTCTATATTCATTACATGTAAAGTGAAATATTTAAAGCCTTTTTTGTTTTAATTTTGATGATTATGGTTTATAGCTCATGAAAATCAGAAATCCAGCATCTCAAATTATTAGAATATTCCCTAAGATCAATCAAAAAAAGGATTTACAATACAGAAATGTCCAACTTCTGAAAAGTATATTCATTTATACACTCAATACTTGGTTGGGGCTCCTTTACCATGAATTACTGTATCAATGCGGTGTGGCATGGAGGCGATCAGTCTGTGGCACTGCTGAGGTGTTATTGAAGCCCAGGTTGGCTTTGACCGTGGCCTTCAGCATATCTGTATTTTTGGGTCGAGTGTTTCTCATCTTCCTCTTGACAATACCCCAAAGATTCTCTATGGGGTTCAGGTCAGGCAAGTTGGCTGGCCAAACAAACACAGTAATATCATGGTCAGCAAACCATTTGGTAGTAGTTTTGGCACTGTGGGTAGGTGCTAAGTCCTGCTGGAAAAGGAAATCAGCATCTCCAAAAAGCTCGTCAGCAGATGGAAGCATGAAATGCTCTAAAATCTCCTGGTAGATGGCTGTGTTAACTTTGGACTTGATAAAATACAGTGGACCAACACCAGCAGATGACATGGCACCCCAAATCATCACAGACTGTGGAGACTTCACACTGGGCTTCAAACTCCTTGGATTCTGTGCCTCTCCACTCTTCCTCCAGACTCTAGAACCGTGATTTCCAAATTAAATGCAAAATGTACTTTCATCTGAAAAGAGGACTTTGGACCACTGAGCAACAGTCCATTTCTTTCTCTCCTTAGCCCAGATAAGACACTTCTGACATTGTCTCTGGCTCAGGAGTAGCTTGATATTAGGAATGCGAAAGTTGTATTCCGTTTCTTGAAGATGTCTGTTCGTGATGGGTCTTGATACACTGACACCAGCCTCAGTCCACTCCTTGTGAAGCTCTCCCAAGTTCTTGAATCAACTTTTCTTGACAATCCTCTCAAGACTGTGGCCATCCCTGTTGCCTGTGCACCTTTTCCAGCCACCCTTTTCAGCAATGACCTTTTGTGGCTTACCCTCCTTGTGGAGGGCATCAGTGATCATCTCCTGGACAACAGTCAAGTCAGCAGTCTTCCCCATGATTGTGGTTGTGTGTACTGAACTAGACCGAGAGATACACTGTGTTCATACTGTTTTACTCAAACTCGAAATAAAATATTCTAATATTTTGAGATGTTTTTTTAATGTTTTTGTACTGTATGGCATACTGATTAAAATTAAAATAGAAAAATGATTGAAACATTTTAGTTTATGTGTAATGAGTCTATAATATATAACATTTTCACTTTCTTAAATAACTGATAGAAAATATTGAACTTTTTCACAATATTCTAAGTTTTTTAGATGCACTAGTATATGAGTGTTTAGTCTATGTCTAGTTCTTATCTAGAGAGTTTATACTGTTTGTATTGTTTATTTCAATTATTCTATTTTTTATTTATTGCATTGCCTGTTTGCACCGTGGGTCAGAGAGGACTGTAATTTCATCTGTGCTGTATGTCGAGCATGTATAGCATATTTGACAATAAAGTTGACTTGACTTAACTTGATAGACACAGACAACCATTCACACTCACACCTACGGTCAATTTAGAGTCACCAGTTAACCTAACCTGCATGTCTTTGGACTGTGGGGGAAACCGGAGCACCCGAAGGAAACCCACACGGACACGGGGAGAACATGCAAACTCCACACAGAAAGGCCCTCGCCAGCCACGGGGCTCGAACCCGGACCTTCTTGCTGTGAGGCAACAGCGCTAACCACTACACCACCGTGCTGCCCCGCAATGAAATATTTGGGCATAAAATTATTTTTATGTTAATTTTTACGAACTGGATCACATTCGGTGGTGTAGTGGTTCAGACTATCACCTCACAGCAAGAAGGTTCTGGGTTTGAGCCCAGTGGCCGACAGGGGCCTTTCTGTGTGGAGTTTGCATGTTCTCCCCGTGTCTGTGTGGGTTTCCTCCGGGTGCTCCGGTTTCCCCCACAGTCCAAAGACATGCAGGTTAGGCTGATTGGTGGCTCTAAATTGACTGTAGGTGTGAATGGTTGTTTGTCTCTATGTGTCAGTCCTGTGATGATCTGGCGACTTGTCCAGGGTGTACCCCGCCTCTCACCCATAGTCAGCTGGGATAGGCTCCAGCTTGCCCGCGACCCTGCACAGGATAAGTGGTTATGGATAATGGATGGCTCATATTCAACAAAATATTTTTCTTTTTTTTTCAAATTCACCCATTACATTAGGGTTTGTGGATGTCTACCAGCCGGTGGAGTTGGCTGTTTAAGTTAACAGTAGAAGTGCCTATTTGTCAGATTGAAGGCAATTACGGATGTATGTGCAGAAAAAGATTGAGAAGCAGACTGCAAACAAAGCCAAATCATGTAACAAGAGACGTAGTCGGTAACCAGGCGAGGGTTGATCGATCATGCAAACGACACAAAGTAGGCGAGGCAAAAGACGAGAGAGAAATATTTGCAGGGGTCAGAATAACGAGATAGCAGGCAAACAATGAAAAGGCTCGGTAGTACCAGTTGGAACACAGAACAATACTTCGCAATAAAGGTGTGGAACTGGCATGGTTATATGGGGAGACTAATGATGTGTGTGATGATTGTCAGCTGAGTTCAATAGGCCGGTGACAGACGGCGCTGTGTGTTCTGGGATGTGCAGTTCTGGGAGTCCATGTTTGTAGTTTGGTTAGTGACTGCGTTTTCAATGGGGATACTGACACTATTGAGCACAATAGATCAGTATTTAATTAATACATTTTGACTGTAAATGTTTCCAAGTGCTTAGATCTGAAATTAGAATGAAATATCGATTTAATAAGAAATCAAAGCTCTCTTTTTACAGACTGCTGAAAGCTAAAGAAAAGAGAAGCAAATGAAGGTCATACAAATGTTCATAAATGTTTATTAAGAAAAGGCCTGCTTGTTATTAACTTTTTCTTTTCATTTTTAATAGGCTACAAGGAATATTATTAACTAATATGCTCTTATATACATAGATACGAGTGTTTTCCTGGGAAATACGCCACTCGTGTTTTTCATCCAAGCTCTATCCGGGACATGGAGAACCAAAACCGTGACATAAATCTCTATATGTCACTCGATTAATTGTTTTGATAAATTTGGGTACTTTTTGTTTGTGAATGTGTTGATATAATAAAAAGAAAATCATATGTTGGCTTGAAGATATGAAGTTTATCTTCTCGTTTTGAAAAAACTCGCATTTTTCATACAAAATACATCATGGATCTGAGTGACATATTTAAATAATATTAGCTGGTGTTGGGTGGTCTATCAGATATATTCCACTCAAGACAAGTTCAATATCATGCTAGCTGAATGGAATATATCTAATATACGAGGAAAAAAGCCAGCCAATATTATTATTATAATACATTCACATTCCTTTCAGGTGTTCAACGCGTCTTTCTCGTTCAAATTTCTCTCAAAATCTTCCATATTTAACAAAGCAAACTTGGTGGCCATGTTTGTCTTGCCATCATGTTGTCTTGACAAACATGCAATATCGTAAACCATATTCAACGCTCATTCTCCATTGGGTAGAGTGATGTCATACACGTAGGATAAGTGATATGCGAACAATATTGCATGCTATCAAACCAAATAAATGAAACCTGCTAGAAGGGAATAGAACACATTTTCATTCCATGGAAAAACGTGTCCTGTATGTATAATAATTCCTGATATTTCACTCCCAGTGACTAGACATACGTTGTCAAAATGGTGAACCGGTTCAAAATTAAAATTCTTTTGATTAACTTGCATATTTTTTGTGGATGTGTGTTTGTGTGTCCATATAATATAAAGAACATTAAACGGTGGCACAGAGATATCTTTGCACAACCTCTATATACTTTAATCCATCCTTTACAAATGGGGGTAAATAATTATTGTTGTTTAGTAAGAAAATGAAACAAAAGTTTTCTTTGAATTTAACAAAAGGAGTATTTCAGTTGAAATCACTAATACAACAAACATGACTGACATCAGCCTTCACTAGACAAAAACACAAAGCTAATGAGTTAATGTTTAATTAACCAAAATTCCTAATATTTAGGACAACTAACACACTTATTCAGGGAATGTTTATTTTCTCTGAATTGAAAATGTATGCAATTGAGACACCACGGTATTGTATTGCAATGAAACCTGAATTTTGTGTATCGTTACACCCTTATTTTTAAACCTTAAGCCACCAAATCCGAATACAACCCAGTTGTTTTATTGTTATAAAAAAAATACTCATGCTATCCAGAATCAGTCAGAAAAGTGTTTTGTGACACAGTGCTGTGCAAAAGTCTTAGGCACCCTATTTTTTTTCATACAAACTTTGTTATAGATTTCTATTTTATGACTTCTATATTATAGAGTCACAACATTACAAAAACATTTTAGAGTCCAAACGTTTGTTCATTTTCCAGCACTGAATTGAATGTGACAGGAAAAAAAAGTTCGTATCTGAGCAGCATATTCCATAAGAGAGCACTTTTCAGATTAAAAAAGAAAACATAATGAAGGCTACTGGGTTTTGGTGCAAAATAAAGAAGTGATTGTGACAGTCAAAGTGTCCAGAACTGTGAACTGTGGCTGGTTGTGTAAGATGCTCAGTAAAACCTACAACTCATTTCCTTATCAAACTGCACTCATACCCCTTTTCCACCAAATCAGTTCCAGGGCTGGTTCGGGGCTGGTGCTGGTGCTGGTTCACAACTCATTCAACTTGCGAGCCAGCTGAGAACCAGTTTGCTTTTCCATGGCTCGTGGTGCTAAGGGAAGCCACGTCATTATGTCGTTGTATACGTCAGTTACGTCGCTGTATACGTCAGTTACGTCGCTACGTTTGCATAAACCTTGGCACGAATATCGAAGCAAAAACAACACGGAAGAAGCAGCAGCAACAACAATAACAATAATAATAGATGACTTCACGTTTGTACAACTGCTGCTTCTCGTCGCTTAAAAATGGCGATCTTTCGCGGTCTTGTTGTTGTTGTTGGTCTTAACAACTCCGCCCCCCCCGCTGACGTAAGCGGTTCTTTCCTCTGGCCCAGCAGAGAGTTGGTGCTAGCCTGGAACCGGTTTTTCTGGCCCCAGAGCCAGTTCTTCGTTCAGTGGAAACAGAAAACCCGGTTCCAAACTAAGCACTGGCCCCGAACCAGCCCTGGAACTGCTTTGGTGGAAAAGGGGCATCACTGGACCTGAGACTAAACCAAAGGGTCGTCTCACACCAAATATCCACTTTGTTTCATTTATTATGGCTTACTGATTACTGTTTACAGTATTTGTTTAATATTGAAACATTTCATTTCATTATTTTAAACCATTTTTGATCTACAGCACTTCTTTACATGTGCCTAAGGTTTTTGCACAGTACTGTAAGTTATCATAAAATAATTGATATGTGATAACATACGATACAGATGTGAGTAGGGAGTCAAACTCTGGCCAAGAGCAAACCAGCCCCCCACTGGAACCCAAGCTATGTAATATCTGAAAGGCCAAGGGCTAGAGAAATAGAGATGGGTGCCACCTGATGTGCCTTAAGGGCCTGGTTAGTACTTGAATGGGAGACTGCCTGGGAATACCAGGTGCTGGCACAGTAAGGACTTTTTGAATGGTGTCATTTAGGCTACTTTTAGTCAAATGTTGCAAAGAGGCAGTCGAATCTAAAGTAGGCCCCATGTTGTGCACACCCTTCACCAGGCTGAGGCTGTCACTTCCTATAATGAGGGCACACTGCGTCCCTCAGGAACCTTCACTACCAAAATTACCCACTCCTGCTTCTTCAAAGACCAGATTCTACACTGCACTGAGACAAAAATAAGACAACGGGGAGAGCAGCTTCCTGTTTCTGTGAAGAGAAAGTTTAGAATTTACTATAAACATAAATCTGGAATTTGTACAACATAAATTTGTTCAATGTTAATGCTGCTCAAAAACACATCGCCCTTGTTGTTGGGAGATTGAGAGTTATAATCCTGATAACGTCATAGCCATCTGAATCCCTGCTCTCTGGGTGTGAAGAATGACATCTGTCAATACAGCTCATATTTAGAGACGAGAGCAATTTGGAAAGATGCAGCTCTTCCTGTGTCTTGGAAGAAGCATGTGTTTTTCAGACCGCTGTACAATATGAAAGAACTATATTCATACCCACGAAATGACAGGAAAATTACATAATTTGCAAAATCGAGATATTGCTAAAGCCAAAGATGCACCAAACGGGTGATGTAGGATATAATTCACACAACAATGAGCCTGTTTGGAGACAACAAGAAGGAAAATGCTCATATATTATGGAACATATTTATAAAGGTATATCACGAGTCACAAAACCTGGGACCGTTTACAGTACAGTATCACTGATGACTATGTACACAGTGAACTGTCATTTACATGTCCACAGGTGTTTTTTTTTCCTGGTCTGAACTGAGAAATTACAGAAATTACAAATGGTGTGGTAGGTTTACAAAATTTATCTTTCTGTATTCTCTTTCTAACAAGAGTGCTCTGAGAGCACAATATCCCCCACTGGCAACTCTGCCATAACTCTGGTAAAATGCAACTGGACTGAACAAAATTGCAATATGCGTATTACCGACATATAACAAAGAATCCTGTCAAGTTTTGTGAAATTCCTCCAAAAATTGTGAGAGGAGTTGATTTCAGAAAGTGAGCACCCTTCCCAGGATGGACGGACGGACATCGCCATGACATAATCCCCCTTCGGGCCTTTCAGCCAGCGGGGGATAAAAATTGTGAGGGAAGTTGATTTCAGAAAGCAAGCACACCTTGATGAAATTGCCAAAGTACAAGTTTGTTAATAATCAAGGGCATAGCTCTGGTAAAATTTGCCCAAATTAAACGAAATTTGAATATGTGTATAACTGTCATATAACAAAGCCTTTTGCCAAGTTTGGTGAAATTCCTCCACAAATTGTGAGAGGAGTTGATTTCAGAAGAACGTACACCCTCATGAAATTGTCAAAGTACAAGTTATTTAATCAAGGGTCAAAACTCTGGGGAAATTTTCACAAACGAAATTAAATCGCAATATGCGTATTACCGTCATATAGCAAGACCTTTTACCAAGCTTCGAGAAATTCGTCCAAAAATTGTGAGAGGAGTTGATGTCAGAAGGCGAGCACACCTTCATGAAATTGTGAAAGTACAAGGTTGTTAACCAAGGGCTGTAACTCTGGTAAAATGTGACCGAACTGAACGCAATTGCAATATGCATATTACCGACATATACACGGGGCAAAAAAGTATTTAGTCAGCCACCAATTGTGCAAGTTCTCCCACTTAAAAAGATGAGAGAGGCCTGTAATTTTCATCATAGGTACACTTCAACTATGAGAGACAGAATGGGGGGAAAGAATCCAGGAAATCACATGGTAGGATTTTTAATGAATTAATTGGTAAATTCCTCGGTAAAAAAAGTATTTGGTCACCTACAGACAAGCAAGGTTTCTGGCTCTCACAGACCTGTAACAACTTCTTTAAGAGGCTCCTCTGTCCTCCACTCGTTACCTGTATTAATGGCACCTGTTTGAACTCGTTATCAGTATAAAAGACACCTGTCCACAACCTCAAACAGTCACACTCCAAACTCCACTATGGCCAAGACCAAAGAGCTGTCAAAGGACACCAGAAACAAAAATGTAGACCTGCACCAGGCTGGGAAGACTGAATCTGCAATAGATAAGCAGCTTGGTGTGAAGAAATCAACTGTGGGAGCAATTATTAGAAAATGGAAGACATACAAGACCACTGATAATCTCCCTCGATCTGGGGCTCCACGCAAGATCTCACCCCGTGGGGTCAAAATGATCACAAGAACGGTGAGCAAAAGTCCCAGAACCACACGGGGGGACCTAGTGAATGACCTGCAGAGAGCTGGGACCAATGTAACAAAGGCTACCATCAGTAACACACTACGCCGCCAGGGACTCAAATCCTTCAGTGCCAGACGTGTCCCCCTGCTTAAGCCAGCACATGTCCAGGCCCGTCTGAAGTTTGCTAGAGAGCATTTGGATGATCCAGAAGAGGATTGGGAGAATGTCATATGGTCAGATGAAACCAAAATAGAACTTTTTGGTAAAAACTCAACTTGTCGTGTTTGGAGGAGAAAGAATGCTGAGTTGCATCCAAAGAACACCATACCTACTGTGAAGCATGGGGGTGGAAACATCATGCTTTGGGGCTGTTTTTCTGCAAAGGGACCAGGACGACTGATCCGTGTAAAGGAAAGAATGAATGGGGCCATGTGTCGTGAGATTTTGAGTGAAAACTTCCTTCCATCAGCAAGGGCATTGAAGATGAAACGTGGCTGGGTCTTTCAGCATGACAATGATCCCAAACACACCGCCCGGGCAACGAAGGAGTGGCTTCGTAAGAAGCATTTCAAGGTCCTGGAGTGGCCTAGCCAGTCTCCAGATCTCAACCCCATAGAAAATCTTTGGAGGGAGTTGAAAGTCCGTGTTGCCCAGCGACAGCCCCAAAACATCACTGCTCTAGAGGAGATCTGCATGGAGGAATGGGCCAAAATACCAGCAACAGTGTGTGAAAACCTTGTGAAGACTTACAGAAAACGTTTGACCTCTGTCATTGCCAACAAAGGGTACATAACAAAGTATAGACCCCTTTCACATGACATCACCGCGCCGCAAGATTTTGTTAGGCGCCATATTGGAAGACCAAGTACATGCACTCACAATATAAAACAAAGTACAAGCGAGAGTAAAGTGACACGATGGATGATAATTCTGGGTATGTGAGTACATTACCAGTTGCAGAAAGGGCACGGTATGTGGAGAAACTGGCTGTGATTGATGGGTTTGACCCATATGATAAGACTCGCAGCAAGGGAGAATGGAAACATAAGGAGGACCGGACACCAATTCTGCCATCTGTTTGCTACCCAGACATTGTAAACTATTTGTTGTTTACACCCAGTGCCTACACTCAGTGTTCGAACTATGCCGATATTTTCGGGGGGCCCCTTTTTTTTCCCTTGGGGGTGTGTGTGCTTGCGCTTGTCTCGGAGCGCGGATCTCCAAACACATGAGAAGCCTCTCTTACGCACATATCACGCGGACTCCACACCTCCACACACGCATCGCGTCTGAAGTCATAACTCATCAGGGGAAATCGTGTCCGCATTGGCATGTTCAAAAAACAACCTCGCGTCAACAATGATACCACACGCAAGAAAAAAAAAAAACAGTCAGGCTACTCAACAACCAACCTGGCAGCAGCGAGCAAGCCCCAAACCATCCTAAATTATTATTATTATTATTATTAAATTGTAGAAGTCTGGGAGGCTTGCTCCTCATACAGTTATCAACTTGGGGCCACTTTAGCATGTTTTAAATCTGAATTTCTTGCGTTTGCTTACCTCAGTGTCCGCAGATCATGCACAGACTTATCCATTATATCCACAGTTTATTGCCAAGTCTCACACAGGTTTCTTTCAAGTCTACTGTTGGGCCAATAAATCATAAATAAAACAGCTCAGATTTGTTTGCTTAAGTCGTTTGCCACTCCACTTTATTCTCGTGGGTTCACATACCGCTGCCGTTATTATCCCCTTATCACGAGTTTGTTGGTCTTCCAAAATGGCGCAGGGTCTGTTTACTTCCGGTTTCGGGTGACGTCAGTGAAAGGGGTCTATAGAGATGAACTTTTGTTATTGACCAAATACTTATTTTCCACCATAATTTGCAAATAAATTCTTTAAAAATCAGACAATGTGATTTTCTGGATTTTTTTTTCTCATTTTGTCTCTCATAGTTGAGGTATACCTATGATGAAAATTACAGGCCTCTCTCATCTTTTTAAGTGGGAGAACTTGCACAATTGGTGACTGACTAAATACTTTTTTGCCCCACTGTAAGAAAGAATCCTGCCAAGTTTCGCGAAATTCCTCCAAAACTTGTAAGAGGAGTTGATTTCAGAAGGTAAGTACCCTTCCCAGGATGGACAGATGGACAGACGTACACCGCCACGACATAATCCTCCTTCGGGCCTTTCGGCCAGCGAGGGATAAAAACAATACAATCAATAGGCATGTTGTTAAAAATAGACTACAGTGTCATTCTGGTATTGCGTCTTGATACTGTATGTAGAAGGAAAGGTCTGTAGAAAACATTTTATATAAACATTTCTTGTGATCTCCACATTCACGGTATACAGCAGAAAAGCACACAAAGAGCACACTGTGAAAAGGAAATCATCTCTCACCATCTGGATTGGTCTCATGGAGAGGTCTCTCTCAGTGACCAGTCTCTCATGGACCGTCACATACAGGCCTTTCTGAGCCAGAGCTTGGATAACAGCGTCGTGGCCCAGCAGTGGTTTGGCAGCATCGCTTTTGAGGATCAGACTGCCCGCGCGACAGTACAGCTCGGCCGAGAGCAGCAGGTCGACCACCGGAGGCTTCACATGCTCCTGCTCATACTGATCTGTGTAAAACGGATCCTTCAGTTTGTCTGGGATGCTGTCTGGAGAGGCAAAGGAAGGGATACGATAAGGACAGATAAAAAACAAGTCAACATTACTACAGAAAAGAAAAGAACAATGTTATTCCTAATTCCATTATTAGTTCTGCAAGGATATCTGGATCCTGTGAAATGTCAACATTGAAAGAAATAACAGCACTGAACAGAACTGACCCAACAACAACAAACACCACCACCTCATAAGAGAGCCCGATACTTGTAAGAAAGATATCAATAACATCCAGGATTTGCTGTATTTATGTCCTGTTTTCACCATTGTACAATTAACAGTTATTCCATGAAATCAAGTTGTACATGACATGATGGCCGATAAAGCGTGTAACTATAAGGCGCGAGTCGGCTATGATCCGTGTATGACGAGATTGAGTGGAATAACCGTTTTATTCTATCCTCATTCACTGGATTTTGAGAAACAGAGCATTTTTATGTTTACTTTTCGCAAATTCGATAAATAAAAACTTTATATAAAACGTCCGACAAAATAATTTCTGCTTAGAATGTAAACAAACCGGCGAAATAACAGGAGCAATTTGAAAAATGCGATAATAATAATTCTTGAAAAAAAAAGATACATTCTTACCATCAATTACTTTTATTCCATGTTTTGTTGCGTTTTTATTTTTTGTATGGGTTTTGTTTTCAAATAGAGTTTTTATTTCATCTTCGGTTGGTTCAGCAACATGCTCCGCCATTTTGTTTTTCTC
The DNA here is from genome assembly GCF_027579695.1 of Neoarius graeffei. Lineage (NCBI taxonomy): Eukaryota > Metazoa > Chordata > Actinopteri > Siluriformes > Ariidae > Neoarius > Neoarius graeffei. The sequence continues at coordinate 66,135,513 of NC_083583.1, forward strand.
TACTCACGGTATATGAGCTGATATCCTAGTAGTAAAGTAGCCAATCAGAATTCACGATTGCTCATATCCGGTGAATGTGGATAGAATAATTAATTTTATTCTTTCAGCCACTGTATATTTTATTGTGGAGAGATTTATATATTTGTATCATATTTCAAAAGACAAAAAATTATATTTCATTGTCAATAATCGCTTGTTAATGCACTACCATTATGTTATTACACTACTATTGTACATAATAAGATTGGCATAAATATACAAAAAAGGCTATATTTTCTAAATAGCAAATTGTAAAATTGTCAAATAATTATGGGTTGTTTTACAATCAGGGTACAAAGTTTGTGTCACAGGGGTCCAAAATTCAAATAAAAAAAAAAACAACTATCAAATCTGCACTTTTGGAAATTAATACACATATGAACATAGGCATGTGTAATAGTTTGTATTATAACAAGATTAAGTGTAGCTTTAAGCAGGGCTGGGAGAAACAAATGAAGTGATTCTCAGAGAGGACATTTTTTTGACAACTCAGAATCCACTACTTCCATTGTGCTTTTAAATATAAGACTGTAAGCTTTGTGTTCGTTGTCTCTAATATTTATGTCCCAATATCTTGACCACATTTTAGGATGAAAATAATCATTTTAAATATCTCATCTCATCTCATTATCTCTAGCCGCTTTATCCTTCTACAGGGTCGCAGGCAAGCTGGAGCCTATCCCAGCTGACTATGGGCGAAAGGCGGGGTACACCCTGGACAAGTCGCCAGGTCATCACAGGGCTGACACATAGACACAGACAACCATTCACACTCACACTCACACCTACGGTCAATTTAGAGTCACCAGTTAACCTAACCTGCATGTCTTTGGACTGTGGGGGAAACCGGAGCACCCGGAGGAAACCCACGCGGACACGGGGAGAACATGCAAACTCCGCACAGAAAGGCCTTCGCCGGCCACGGGGCTCGAACCCGGACCTTCTTGCTGTGAGGCAACAGCGCTAACCACTACACCACCGTGCCGCCCCATTTTAAATATGTTATTTTATATTGAAAAATTAGCTGTCTCGGAGAGGACTTTTTTTTTGACACAATTACATACTAATTTGATCAAAATAGTCTGAAAACTTACTGGCATTCAACATTAAAACTTAACTATGTTTCCAATAATATGGAACCAAATATTTGTTTTATGGTATAAAGAATGATTTAAGTGCATCCCTTTTGGAGCTACCTGTGGTCAAAAAAGCACTTAAATTTCTAAATGACATGAGTAATTTTGCTAAATATGACATATATTGCCATACATTCACCAAAAATAGCGTTATCACCAAATTTTTTTTTTTTTGCATGGTAAATAGAGCTATCACAGGGCTACAATAAACAACCAAGTTTATTTAGTCAAGCCTTTTGATATTGAAGATAATAAGTGTTAAATGTGGGGCGGCACAGTGGTGTAGTGGTTAGCGCTGTCGCCTCACAGCAAGAAGGTCTGGGTTCGAGCCCTGTGGCTGGCGAGGGCCTTTCTGTGCGGAGTTTGCATGTTCTCCCCGTGTCCGCGTGGGTTTCCTCCGGGTGCTCCGGTTTCCCCCACAGTCCAAAGACATGCAGGTTAGGTTAACTGGTGACTCTAAATTGACCGTAGGTGTGAATGTGAATGGTTGTCTGTGTTTATGTGTCAGCCCTGTGATGACCTGGCGACTTGTCCAGGGTGTACCCCGCCTTTCGCCCGTAGTCAGCTGGGATAGGCTCCAGCTTGCCTGCGACCCTGTAGAAGGATAAAGCGGCTAGAGATAATGAGATGAGATGAGAAGTGTTAAATGTGATTTTTAGCTTGCAGACCCTGATTGTAAAACAACCCTTATTAAAGCTCTGAGGACAAAAGCCAGAGAAAATCTAGAAGGGTTTCATATTCAGGTTAATTCACAAGAACCTCTATAAGTTTAGAAGATACAGAGATGATGATTTTTTGTTCCCCAGTAATAATAAATAAAGAATAAAGCCAGCAAGGAGAGTTCACAGTGAGACAGGATGCTATTTGGGGCAGAGAATGAAAACAGTGATTATTCACTGTATGAACAAGGCAACACACATAGAGCATTACTATCCATCAAAACCCACCCATGAATAAAATGTAATATATTTTTGATTAAAAATCTAAACCGTTCATTCAAGTAGAAATGAGAAAGCTCAAGAACAATTAGTACATGATGAGGATCAAAGCTGAGAGAGGAAACACAAGTACATTTTACTCCATATCTTTACAGAGTAAAGACATAATTTGTGTACGATGGCATAGATTAAATGATCATGTTATTTATTTATAATATAGTTGGTAAGGATACTAGCCAGTCTCCATGACTGGTGCATTTCAAGTATCAACACAAAATGTATAACATTCCCACAAGAGTCAATTGGAAGTCATGGAATAATAAAACCCACACACATATCAGAGCTTATGTAGCTGGTACTAAACACACAAAACCCAAAACAATAGCTGGATCAGTCTGTGGTTCTGGGACCTTTCTGGCACCATACTGGCACTGCACTGGCACAACTGCCTGTCCTTAATCAGAGTTTAAGGACTGATAGGAAAGTTAATGCTGATTAAAACAGAAAGCTATCAGTATTAACTTTTTCAGCAGTTTGTGCTACAGGAGCTCTTCTGTGGGATTGGACCATACAGGCTCGCCTTCATGTCCCATGCGAATCACTAATCCTTCGACACCCATGACCCTGTCGCCGGCTCATCACCTATCCTTCCTTGGACCACTTTTGTGATATTTATTAGTTTGGTCCTGCATTTCCTTTCCTTCATATATAACATAACGCCTTTTATTTTTTTCGCGGTCCGGTTTCCATCAAATCCTGTGCTCTGATTGGCTGGCGAGCCAGTCCGTATCGTACGGTACGGACCCCAGTTACGGTCCCCAGTTACGGACCTCTGGCGACTCGCTCGTTCAGAACAACAACAAACATACTGTAGTAGCAATTTTTGTCAACATTTATCTTTTTTATAAGATTTATTTATAAGATTTTTATCAAAAATCTTATACATTTTTGCCAGCATTTCTCAGCATAATAGCATTAATTTTACATCATGGATATCGATAACGACAGTGTTCACAGCGAAAGTGAGTTTTACTACCCTGAGGAAGACAAAATAAAAGAAAACATTTCAGGAGAAAGCTAAAAACCTCTAACTTGCTAACGCCGAGCAAAAACATGGCTGAATCCCGAATTACTCAATTTTGTATAAATAGGGGACACAATAGGCAGCAAAATGTAGTTTTTTTTCCTGCCATGGAAGTGCTGAGGAGGAAGCAATTTGCATTACAGCTGTGAATGAGGATTCAAAATGGCGACTCGGCTCAGTTTTCCCTTTCGGGCGCTCTTGTTTTCTGTTAGAATTTGGTAAAGAAAAAAATTAAAATATTATTTACCAGCTTAAGGTCAGTCCGTATGGTGAAATACCGTGACCTCGGCCATGAATACTGACCTCAGCCCAGAGGGCCTTGCTCAGTACTTTTAAGACCTCAGTCACGGTACAACCCCGATTCCAAAAAAGTTGGGACAAAGTACAAATTGTAAATAAAAACGGAATGCAATGATGTGGAAGTTTCAAAATTCCATATTTTATTCAGAATAGAACATAGATGACATATCAAATGTTTAAACTGAGAAAATGTATCATTTAAAGAGAAAAATTAGGTGATTTTAAATTGCATGACAACAACACATCTCAAAAAAGTTGGGACAAGGCCATGTTTACCACTGTGAGACATCCCCTTTTCTCTTTACAACAGTCTGTAAACGTCTGGGGACTGAGGAGACAAGTTGCTCAAGTTTAGGGATAGGAATGTTAACCTATTCTTGTCTAATGTAGGATTCTAGTTGCTCAATTGTCTTAGGTCTTTTTCGTCATATCTTCCGTTTTATGATGCGCCAAATGTTTTCTGTGGGTGAAAGATCTGGACTGCAGGCTGGCCAGTTCAGTACCCGGACCCTTCTTCTACGCAGCCATGATGCTGTAATTGATGCAGTATGTGGTTTGGCATTGTCATGTTGGAAAATGCAAGGTCTTCCCTGAAAGAGATGTCGTCTGGATGGGAGCATATGTTGCTCTAGAACCTGGATATACCTTTCAGCATTGACGGTGTCTTTCCAGATGTGTAAGCTGCCCATGCCACACGCACTAATGCAACCCCATACCATCAGAGATGCAGGCTTCTGAACTGAGCGCTGATAACAACTCAGGTCGTCCTTCTCCTCTTTAGTCCGAATGATACGGCGTCCCTGATTTCCATAAAGAACTTCAGATTTTGATTCATCTGACCACAGAACAGTTTTCCACTTTGCCACAGTCCATTTTAAATGAGCCTTGGCCCAGAGAAGACGTCTGCGCTTCTGGATTGTGTTTAGATACGGCTTCTTCTTTGAACTATAGAGTTTTAGCTGGCAATGGCGGATGGCACGGTGAATTGAGTTCACAGATAATGTTCTCTGGAAATATTCCTGAGCCCATTTTGTGATTTCCAATACAGAAGCATGCCTGTATGTGATGCAGTGCCGTCTAAGGGCCCGAAGATCACGGGCACCCAGTATGGTTTTCCGGCCTTGACCCTTACACACAGAGATTCTTCCAGATTCTCTGAATCTTTTGATGATATTGTGCACTGTAGATGACGATATGTTCAAACTCTGCAATTTTACACTGTCGAACTCCTTTCTGATATTGCTCCACTATTTGTCGGCGCAGAATTAGGGGGATTGGTGATCCTCTTCCCATCTTTACTTCTGAGAGCCGCTGCCACTCCAAGATGCTCTTTTTATACCCAGTCATGTTAATGACCTATTGCCAGTTGACCTAATGAGTTGCAATTTGGTCCTCCAGCTGTTCCTTTTTTGTACCTTTAACTTTTCCAGCCTCTTATTGCCCCTGTCCCAACTTTTTTGAGATGTGTTGCTGTCATGAAATTTCAAATGAGCCAATATTTGGCATGAAATTTCAAAATGTCTCACTTTCAACATTTGATATGTTGTCTATGTTCTATTGTGAATACAATATCAGTTTTTGAGATTTGTAAATTATTGCATTCCGTTTTTATTTACAATTTGTACTTTGCCCCAACTTTTGGAATCGGGATTGTATATCACGATACGGACCTCCCAGCTGGTAGATAACATATATGTCTTCTCGCTTTCCGTTATTGTAGTTGGTCTTTCACGTTTCATTCGCACACTCACGTCCTCCATTTTTCTCTCCTGTTTCAAATTTGTATCCCACAATGCCTTGCACGAGCGGGGAAAGCCCACCACGTGATGCATGACATAGTATCTTGAATTGGGTCATGGTGAAGCAGGAAAAAATAGCAGAGAATTTCAGGCCCTAAATTCATAAAATTGGAAGTCTGTGATTCGAATTCAGTAGCTTTCAGTCCCTCCTCCTCATTATCTCTAGCCGCTCAGTTGGGACAACAGGGTCGCAGGTAAGCTGGAGCCTATCCCAGCTGACTACGGGCGAGAGGCGGGGTTCACCCTGGACAAGTCGCCAGGTCATCACAGGGCTGACACATAGACACAGACAACCATTCACACCCACATTCACACCTACGGTCAATTTAGAGTCACCAGTTAACCTACCCTGCATGTCTTTGGACTGTGGGGGAAACCGGATCACCCGGAGGAAACCCACGCGGACACGGGGAGAACATGCAAACTCTGCACAGAAAGGCCCTTGCCGGCCATGGGGCTCGAACCCAGACCTTCTTGCTGCGAGGCGACAGTGCTAACCACTACACCACCGTGTCGCCCTAGCTTTCAGTCCACTAAACAAAAATAATTGGGTGTCGGGGAAAATTCTTTTTATGACCTACACTTGAAAAATCTGAAATAGCTTTAATGCTGGTTAAAACAGAAAGGTGTCAGGATTAACTTTTTCAGCAGTTTGTGCTGCAGGAGCTCTTCTGTGGGATTGGACCATACAGGCTCGCCTTCGTGCCCCATGTGAATCAATGAGCCTTCGACAGTCATGACCCTGTTGCCGGTTCACTGGTTGTCCTTCCTCGGACCACTTTCGTTCAGTACTAACCACTGTATACCGGGAACACCCCACAAGACGGACCATTTTGGAGATGCTCAGACCCAGTCATCTAGTCCACCCATGCATACACACGTGTGTGTTATTATGCTGATTATGCTGGTGTCTGGGGCGGCACGATGGTGTAGTGGTTAGCGCTGGTGCCTCACAGCAAGAAGGTCCGGGTTCGAGCCCCGTGGCCTGTGCGGAGTTTGCATGTTCTCCAGGTTAGGTTAACTGGTGATCGTAGGTGTGAATGTGAGTGTGAATGGTTGTCTGTGTCTATGTGTCAGCCCTGTGATGACCTGGCGACTTGTCCAGGGTGTACCCCGCCTTTTGCCCGTAGTCAGCTGGGATAGGCTCCAGCTTGCCTGCGACCCTGTAGAGCAGGATAAAGTGGCTAGAGATGTTGAGATGAGATGATGGTGTCTATCAATTGTTTCTCAAAGCAAGGATGATCAAACAAAAGAAGAAGAAGAAAGGAATGATATGATATATGATATGATCGAGCCCAAGTCAAAGGAAAGGACGCCACCTACCTGTACCAAAGGCTTTGGCCACGAGCCAGGTGAGACTCGAGCGGATTTTCGCTCTGTTAAAATCATAATGCTCAAAAGATTTGATCGCGGGAACAATGAAAGTCTTTTTTTTCCAGGGGCTGGTCTGGCTCAGGTCCCCCATGTTCACACCCCGGGAGAGCGTCAGCACAGCAGCAGCGGGGCTTCACAGCTTCAACAAGGCGACAGATGATGACATCCTCCCGAAGGAATTCACCGCACCACTACTACTATTATTATTATTATTATTATTATTATTATTATTCCTGTATGATCCCTGTCTCGAACCTCATGTCCTGGCCGGACTCGGTCACAGGCTGGATTCCTCTGATCACAGGCAGGGTGAGATCCTGATCGATGGGGGAAAGAAGTGCGGTTACAGCCCTACAGTCCAGCTCCATCCATTCTCATCTGATCTCATCTGATCTGATCTGATCTGATCCCTGTGTGTGTTTGGACACGGCGAGCGGATCCCTCTCTCTTAAAGCAACACCGGATTGTCTGATTCACAACAAATAAACAAACACATTCACAAAACGCAGACGGAGTGAAGACGCGAACGAACTCGAAATGTCCTTTTATATCCAATCAGAGGCGCTGGAATGAATATATTTCCAGTATTCCTCCTCCTCCTCCTCCTCTTCCTCCTCCGCTCTGTTCATCCACACGCTTTTCTCGCCGTACCGTCTTTGATGAGATCTCTGAATGCGCATGCGCGGTCCGCCCAACATACCCACAGAGGGCATTAGTGGAACAGAAAGTGCCACTGGGAACACTGGGAAGAGACTACACACTGAGTTCTGGGCTGAATTTCTAGGTTTACACCTATTTGGGGCGTCGATCTCACACCAAGGAAGTCTGACAAGACCTTTGCAGATTGGTCACTGATTTTTTTCAAAGATTTTACCGTATATTAGCCTATTATGGTAAACAAAACGTGGTGATACATGGGCACAAGTGTTTTAGTAGGAAATACACCACTCGTGTTTTTCATAAGAGCTACACTACTGTTCAAAAGTTTGGGGTCACTTTGAAATGTCCTTATTTTTGAAAGAAAAGCACAGTTATTTTCAATGAAGATCACTTTAAACTAATCAGAAATCCACTCTATACATTGCTAATGCGGTAAATGACTATTCTAGCTGCAAATGTCTGGTTTTTGGTGCAATATCTCCATAGGTGTATAGAGGCCCATTTCCAGCAACTATCACTCCAGTGTTCTAATGGTACAATGTGTTTGCTCATTGCCTCAGAAGGCTAATGGATGATTAGAAAACCCTTGTACAATCATGTTAGCACAGCTGAAAACAGTTTAGCTCTTTAGAGAAGCTATAAAACTGACCTTCCTTTGAGCAGATTGAGTTTCTGGAGCATCACATTTGTGGGGTCGATTAAATGCTCAAAATGGCCAGAAAAATGTCTTGACTATATTTTCTATTCATTTTACAACTTATGGTGATAAATAAAAGTGTGACTTTTCATGGAAAACACAAAATTGTCTGGGTGACCCCAAACTTTTGAACGGTAGTGTACATCCAGGACATGGAGAACCAAACTGGGACATACATCTGTATATATGTCTTTCATGATGAAATCAGTGAATTGTTTTGATTGCATCCTTCGTGCAGCTGTGTAATATCCTGCATATATAATACATTTGCTAATGATAATGACAAAATTTTTCATTAATAAGTGTCAATTTAGCGATAAAAAAAGAATTGTTGTTTTCCGAATAGATGTGTTGAACAATATGTGAAACTACTTTCGAATTCAACTAACAAAAAGAGTATTAAAAACACATAATAGGTAAATGTTATATTCATTCATTCTATCCACATTCACTGGATATGAGCAATCGTCGCATGCTCTGACTGGCTACTCTATTACAAGGATATCAGCTCATATACCGAGAGTAGAGAAAAACAAAATGGCGGTGTTTTGCTGAACCAACCGAGGACGAAATAAAAACTCTGCTCGAAAACAAAATCCCAAAAATATACAAAAAAATTAGCAAAATATGGAATGAAAGTATTTGATGGTAAGAATGTATCTTTTTTTATTTTTCAAGAATTATTACTGTAGCATTTTTCTCAAATTGCTCCTGTCATTTCACCGGTTTGTTTACATTCGAAGCGGAAATTATTTTGTTGGACGTTTTATATAAAGTTTTTATTCATTGAATTTGCTAAAAATAACAATAAAATGCTCTGTTTCTCAAAATCCAGTGAATGTGGATCGAATAAAACAGTAATTCCACTCAATCTCGTCGTACATGGCTTATAGCCAACTCGGTGCTACATGTCTCATCAGCTATCAGCTCATGTACAACTCCATAACTGCTTAACCTGTGCAGGGTCGCAGGCATGCTGGAGCCTATCCCAGCTGACTATGGGCGAGAAGCGGGGTACACCCTGGACAAGTCGCCAGATCATTGCAGGGCTGACACATAGAGACAAACAACCATTCGCACTCATGGTCAATTTAGAGTCACCAGTTAACCTAACCTGCATGTCTTTGGACTGTGGGGGAAACCGGAGCACCCGGAGGAAACCCACGCAGACACAGGGAGAACATGCAAACTCCACACAGAAAGCCCTGTGGGCTTGAACCCAGAACCTTCTTGCTGTGAGGCAACAGTGCTAACCACTACACTACCATGCTGATATATATATATATATATATATATATATATATATATATATATATATACACACACCTGGTTCTTTTGTTAATGTTCTACTTGTATACTACTGCAAATTTACAAAATTGTTTTATTAATTAAATACTATATCTACAGTTGTAGACCTGGAGAAGGCATACGATAGAGTGCCGAGAGATGAGTTATGGTATTGTATGAGAAAGAGTGGTGTGAATGAGAAGTATATTAGAGTGGTGCAAGACATGTATGAGAACAGTGAAACAGCAGTGAGGTGTGCAGTTGGAACGACTGAATGGTTCAAGGTGAAGGTGGGACTCCATTAAGGATCTGCTTTGAGTCCTTTTTTGTTTGCCATAGTGATGGATAGCTTGACGGACGAAGTGAGGCAAGAGTCACCATGGAACATGATGTTTGCGGATGATATTGGAATATGTGATGAAAGTAGAAAGGAGGTTGACCTGGGTTTGGAGAGATGGAGGTATGCATTGGAACGAAGAGGAATGAAGGTGAGCAGGAGCAAAACGGAATACATGTGGATCAATGAGAATGGGAATGAGAGTGTAGTGAAGATGCAAGGAGCAGACGTAAAGAAAGTTGGTGAATTCAAGTACCTGGGGTCAACTGTGCAGGAAAATGGGGGCTGCAATAGTGAGGTGAGAAAGAGAGTGCAGGCAGGGTGGAGCAGTTGGAGAAAGATTCTGGGAGTCATTTGTGATAGGAAAGTCCCAGCAAAAGTGAAAGGTAAGAAGTATAAGAGAATTGGCTATAGTGAGACCAGCTATGATGTATGGATTGGAGACTGTAACCTTAACAAAGAGACAGGAGGCAAAGTTAGAGGTGGCGGAGTTGAGGATGTTAAGGTTTGCGATGGGAGTGACAAGGCTGGACAGGATAAGGAACGAGTACATCAGAGGGACAGCACATGTGGAGAGCTTGGGAATTAAGCTAAGAGAGATGAGACTGAGATGATATGGGCACATCCTGAGAAGAGATGCAGAGCATGTGGGAAGGAGAATGTTGAGGATGGAGCTGCCAGACAAACAAAAACGAGGAAGGCCAAAGAGGAGGTACATGGATGTGGTGAGAGAGGACATGAAAGTGGCAGGTGTGGTAGAGAAGGATGCGGAAGACAGGGAGCAATGGAGACGAAAGATCCGCTGTGGCGACCCCTAATCAGGAGCAGCCAGAAGAAGAAGAAGAAGATCTACAGTGGTGCTTGAAAGTTTGTGAACCCTTTAGAATGTTCTATATTTCTGCATAAATATGACTTAAAACATAATCAGATTTTCACACAAGTCCTAAAAGTAGATAAAGAGAACCCAGTTGAACAAATGAGACAAAAATATTATACTTGGTCATTTATTTATTGAGGAAAATGATCCAATATTAAATATCTGTGAGTGGCAAAAGTATGTGAACCTCTAGAATTAGCAGTTAAGTTGAAGGTGAAATTAGAGTCAGGTGTTTTAAATCAATGGAATGACAATCAGGTGTGAGTGGGCACCCTGTTTTATTTAAAGAACAGGGATCTATCAAAGTCTGATCTTCATAACACGTTTGTAGAAGTGTATCATGGCACAAACAAAGGAGATTTCTGAGGACCTCAGAAAAAGCGCATCAGGCTGGAAAAGGTTACAAAACCATCTCTAAAGAGTTTGGACTCCACCAATCCACAGTCAGACAGATTGTGTACAAATGGAGGAAATTCAAGACCATTGTTACCCTCCCCAGGAGTGGTCGACCAACAAAGATCACTCCAAGAGCAAGGCATGTAATAGTTGGCGAGGTCACAAAGGACCCCAAGGTAACTTCTAAGCAACTGAAGGCCTCTCTCACATTGGCTAATGTTAATGTTCATGAGTCCACCATCAGGAGAACACTGAACAACAATGGTGTGCATGGCAGGGTTGCAAGGAGAAAGCCACTGCTCTCCAAAAAGAACATTGCTGCTCATCTGCAGTTTGCTAAAGATCATGTGGACAAGCCAGAAGGCTATTGGAAAAATGTTTTGTGGACAGATGAGACCAAAATAGAACTTTTTGCTTTAAATGAGAAGCGTTATGTTTAGAGAAAGGAAAACACTGCATTCCAGCATAACAACCTTACCCCATCTGTGAAACATGGTGGTACCATGGTTTGGGCCTGTTTTGCTGCATCTGGGCCAGGACGGCTTGCCATCATTGATGGAACAATGAATTCTGAATTATACCAGCGAATTCTAAAGGAAAATGTCAGGACATCTGTCCATGAACTGAATCTCAAGAGAAGGTGGGTCATGAAGCAAGACAATGACCATAAGCACACAAGTCGTTCTACCAAAGAATGGTGAAAGAAGAGTAAAGTTAATGTTTTGGAATGGCCAAGTCAAAGTTCTGACCTTAATCCAGTCAAAATGTTGTGGAAGGACCTGAAGCGAGCAGTTCATGTGAGGAAACCCACCAACATCCCAGAGTTGAAGCTGTTCTGTACGGAGGAATGGGCTAAAATTCCTCCAAGCCGGTGTGCAGGACTGATCAACAGTTACTGGAAACGTTTAGTTGCAGTTATTGCTGCACAAGGGGGTCACACCAGATACTGAAAGCAAAGGTTCACATACTTTTGCCACTCACAGGTATGTAATATCTGATCATTTTCCTCAATAAATAAATGACCAAGTGTAATATTTTTGTCTCATTTGTTTAACTGGGTTCTCTTTATCTACTTTTAGGACTTGTGTGGGGTGGCACGGTGGTGTAGTGGTTAGCGCTGTCGCCTCACAGCAAGCAGGTCCGGGCTCGAGCCCCGTGGCCGGCGAGGGCCTTTCTGTGCAGAGTTTGCATGTTCTCCCCGTGTCCGCGTGGGTTTCCTCCGGGTGCTCCAGTTTCCCCCACAGTCCAAAGACATGCAGGTTAGATTAACTGGTGACTCTAAATTGACCGTAGGTGTGAATGTGAGTGTGAATGGTTGTCTGTGTCTATGTGTCAGCCCTGTGATGACCTGGCGACTTGTCCAGGGTGTACCCCGCCTTTCGCCCGTAGTCAGCTGGGATAGACTCCAGCTTGCCTGCGACCCTGTAGAACAGGGTAAAGCGGCTAGAGATAATGAGATGAGATGAGGACTTGTGTGAAAATCTGATGATGTTTTAGGTCATATTTATGCGGAAATATAGAACATTCTAAAAGGTTCACAAACTTTCAAGCACCACTGTACAAACAAACAAATATTTTCTCTCAATCCGAGTCATTTCATTCAATTTCTCTCTCTCTCTACCGCAAAAGAAACAGTAAAGAGATTAGTATTTCGTTTTGTTTTTACAGTTTAGATATCCAAAAACAAAATGATCGAATGACTATAAATTACTTTTAAATACTACAACACTTCGGACATGTTTTTTTCCCCTTTCTACCATGAACTCCAATACCCAGAATTCCAAGGTAGTACTGTCGTCATATTTGCGCGACCGATTCAGCGTAAACAAGCAGCACAGCAGTCTCCCTCTCTCTGTGTATATATATGTAACTTTTTTTGGTTTAAACCCAAAGCGTTATGTTTTCTTGCCCTATGAGTTAGTTGTAAATTGGGAGTATTTATAATATTTATAAGTGTATTAGTTTTGCGTGTGGCTGTTTTGTTATGAGCCTGAAAGGAAAATGTTTATGCCTCGATCGTTAAAAGTTAAGAGAGCGTCTGAGAGTCAGAAAACCACCGAGGTGAAAAAAAGCAAAGGAAACCTGGATGACACTGTAACTGCTCCTGATGTTACAGAATCGCACAGTGTGGAAAAAGGTTTGCCAGTGAAAACAGAAGATAATAAACAGGACGAATCACATGAAGATGCCATGGTACTGCAAAGCGAGTTACTAAGTGATGAAACAGAGGTGTGTGAAGAGGCGCAGGAACAGGAGGAACCTGTAAAGTCGTTCAAGAAAAGCCAGAGATGGCCAAACCCAGGGGAACCTGTCTGTGTCATGTGTGGCCGTTATGGTGAGTACATCTGTGACAACACTGACAATGATGTGTGCAGTTTGGAGTGCAAGGCGAGCCACTTGGCCAGTATGTGCATAGGACTTCGAGAAAAGGTCTTCTCCAAAATGAAGCAAGACAGTCCAGGCGTCGCTCCATCGCATCATCAGACGCATACGGAGAACACCTCAAATAGTGCCGGGCTCAGTTACTCCTACAAAGAAGATGCCTTCATAATGGATCTGACTGAAGACCAGGTTGAAAGGGTGAAGAAAGAACTGGCAATTGTTACAGAAGGTCATGATGTCACCAGACCCATCATTGAATTTGAGCACTGCCGTTTTCCTGAAGCGCTCAAGATGAACCTGAAGAAGGCTGGCTATGAAGCCCCGACTCCTATCCAAATGCAGATGGTTCCTGTAGGTTTGGCTGGGAGAGATGTGATTGCCACGGCTGACACAGGATCTGGAAAGACCATTGCCTTCCTGCTTCCAGTGGTGCTTCATTGCTTGGAGGTAAAATGTGGAGAGAAATGTTAAACATTTGTTACTTACTGGATGGTACGATGGTGCAGTGGTTAGCACTGTCACCTTACAGCAAGCAAGATCTAGGTTGTAGTCAGAAGTTTACATACACCCATCATGGGCATGAATGTCATGGTAATTTTGGGCTGTTAATGATTTCCTTGAACTGTTCTTTTTCCAGGGTGGAATGATTGTACAGTGTACATCTTTAATGACTTCAAAAAACAATAATTGAATGCACAAGTTTGAATTTATTTTGGATTTTCTCTAATCCACACGGTCAAAATTATACACACAGGCTCAAATATATACATTCACTTAAATTTGTTAATAAGTGGTGCTGAAGGTTCTACAATGTCTTTTAACTTGCCAAGGCCTATTCACTTCTCGTTAGTGATCATGATTGACTACAACTGGTAGTTTCTCTTTGCCAGCATAAAAAGGATTTGTTTGACAGCACTCATTGGATTGACCAATACTCAGAACCATGGGCAAGTCCAAGGAACTCAGTGAAGACCTAAGAAAGAGAATTATAGATTTACACAAGTTGGGAAGGTCTCTTGGAGCCATTTCTAAACAACTGCAGATTCCAAGATCATCAGTTCAAACAATTGTATGAAAGTACAAGTTATTCGGATGCGTCACCACTTTGGCGAGGTCTGGAAGAAGACCCAAGCTGTCACCCTCAGATGAGAGGAAATTGGTTAGGATGTTCAGGAACCACCAAGGCTCAAGCCTGCCATAAACTAGAAACTGCTGGAACACCAGTGTTATTGTCCACAGTGAAGCGAGTTTTACATCGCCATGGACTGAGAGGGTGCCGACCAAGAAAGAAGCCCCTGCTCCAAAATCGACACCTTCAAGCTCAACTGAAATTTGCAGCTGCCCACATGGACAAGCCAAATGCCTTCTGGAGAAAAGTTTTATGGTCAGACGAGACAAAGATTGAGCCATTTGGCAACAACGACAAGAGGTATGTTTGGAGGAGTAAAGGTGAAGCTTTCAAACCTAGGAACACTGTACCAACTGTCAAGCATCATGGTGGTGGTAGCATCATGCTCTGGGGCTGTTTTGCTGCCAGTGGTACTGGTGCATTGCACAAAGTGTATGGAATAATGAAGGAGTACTACCTCCAAATTCTTCAACTTCATCTCAAATCAACAGTTAGACGGTTGAAACTTGGACACCGTTTGGTGTTCCAACAGGATAATGATCCCAAACACACATCAGAACTGGTTTTGGAATGGATAAAGCAGGATAACATTAAGCTTCTGGAATGGCCTTCCCAAAGCCCTGACCTCAACCCTATTGAAAATTTGTGTACTACTCTTAAAAACCGGATCCGTGCCAGGAAACCTACCAATTCTGCCAAGAAGAGTGGTCAAATATCCAGCCAGAATTATGCTAGTAGCTTGTTGATGGCTACCAAAAGTGTCTGGTCGAGGTGCAACTTGCTAAAGGACATTTAACCAAATATTAGTGGGGGTGTATGTATATATTTGAACCTGTATGCATAATTTTGAGCCTGTGTGGATTAGAGAAAATCCAAAATAAATTCAAACTTGTGCGGTCAGTTCTTGTTTTTTGAAGTCGTTAAAGATGTACACTGTACAATCATTCCACCCTGGAAAAAGAACAGTTCAAGGAAATCACTAACAGCCCAAAATTACCATGACATTCGTGCCCATGATGAGTGTATGTAAACTTCTGACCACAACTGTAGGTTGGAACCTTACTGTGTGGAGATTACATGTTCTCCTGGTGCTTGCGTCGGTTTCCTCCTACAATCCAAAGACATGCAGATTAAGTCAACTGGCTACTTTAAATTGCCCATAATTGCTGATCTGTAAATCACTGATATATATAAAAAAAAAATCCTGGATCATTTCCTCAATAAATAAATGACCAAGTATAATTTTCTTCATTTGTTTCATCTTTATGAGCTTTTAAGACTTGTGTGGAAAATCTGATGATGTTTTAGTTCATATTTAAAGTATATTCCACTGTAGTAGGCCTATCAGACGCTCGCTGGCCGTGCTGTGAAAACTGTCCATGCAGACGCTCATCTAAGTTTCCAAATCTGTCATTGCTTGAATATTTTCTATCGTGAATGCTATCATTAAAAAGCTTATCTTTGCTTTCCAAAGAAATGTATCTGGTTAAGATCTGTTCAGTACTTTGGGAGTAATGGCAGGTTGAAGTCGGTATAACAGAGTAAAAACTCTGCTCGCGTGATGTTGGGAAACTGCCGGTGCTTTTCTTTTTGAGTCACGGAAAAGCGGTCAGGCTCTCTCTCTCTCTCTCTCTCTCCCCTGATCACTTTCTGACTGGATTATTCGTGAATATCAATCAGAGGACTTTTTTTATACTCACTGTTTCTGATGAAGGATTCAGCAAAATTTTCCGTCTGCTAGTTTTGATGGTTTTGTTTTTGATGAGACTTTGAAGTGAGTTTTCATAGCTTTACCGACTTATTTATTCAAATCAAACTGATTCATGTAAATAAATAACTATTTTAGAATATAACTGGAGTTGTTTTGATGAAAAAATATTGAGATCTTAGTGGTCGGAATGAGATTTTAAAAAAGCCTAAGTCAGAAACGCGAGTGTCAATTTCAGTTCAGTTAACGTGAATTGTTTATTGAATGTGGATCAGACAGGTTTTTTTTTTTTTTGAGGTTTGCCTTGAAAGCTGTAAATATTATCATTTATATTCTTTCATATAAACACTAGAAGGCCCTACTTTAGAGAAATACAAAGGTCTACAGAGCACAAAGAGGGGATTAGAAAGAACCTTTTATTTTTTTTTATTCTGATAGAGAATGGTAGATGTAAGACATTCAATGTTTATTTATGCAGATTTTGTCATTGATTGATTTCTCCTTCTTTGTGATGTATAAATGAGTTAAGATCAGCTTTATATTGCACAAATAAAGGCATTTGCTGAAACTTTGAAGAAGAGAGTGTACCAATTTAATGTTTTTACCTGATTAGCATAATTAATACTGATCAAATACTAATTTGCATAACTGGTTTGCATAATTTGCATAATTTTTCACATTTTGTATTCGGTATACAACCATCTATGTGCCTGCTAATTTCCATGTAAATATCTTGGAAAAATAAAGTTATGAAGGAAAAAACATTTGATCTCATTGGTTAATGAGGCCCATTTTGGACCATGTGATCCTCATACAGAATATTACGGCAGTTTTCTAAAAATTAAGCCGTTTCTTCACTCTTTGATTTGCAATATCTCAAGAACGGATAAACATACAGTATTTTAATTCTGTAGAAAGTATGTTCTGAATTCAATGAGAGCAGTTTCATGCTATTTGGATTGAATTTTCACCTAATATGCCTAACTGTATATTATTACTATATTGATCACGCAGCTAATTTGGAGCACAAAAAGCATCCAACACACAACACTTCATTTCCCTCTTGGATTAGTACATGGTCTGGGTATCAATAGGACACTGCAGCTTATTGAATTTCCCAGTGTGGAGAGACATGC
Source organism: Neoarius graeffei (assembly GCF_027579695.1). NCBI lineage: Eukaryota > Metazoa > Chordata > Actinopteri > Siluriformes > Ariidae > Neoarius > Neoarius graeffei. The sequence continues at coordinate 66,152,792 of NC_083583.1, forward strand.
ATTAAAAGTGGCTAATGGATGTACAGGACATGATTAGAGAGTGGGATGTGATCTTTGGTGTATATTCCTTGAGCAGTTATGTAAATAGAAAGACAGACATGTTTGCCCACTTTTGTATTATGGAGCAGAGGAGCAGAGTAAAAAAAAAATACACTACTGTTCAAAAGTTTGGGGTCACCCAGACAATTTTGTGTTTTCCATGAAAAGTCACACTTTTATTTACCACCATAAGTTGTAAAATGAATAGAAAATATAGTCAAGACATTTTTCTGGTCATTTTGAGCATTTAATCGACCCCACAAATGTGATGCTCCAGAAACTCAATCTGCTCAAAGGAAGGTCAGTTTTATAGCTTCTCTAAAGAGCTAAACTGTTTTCAGCTGTGCTAACATGATTGTACAAGGGTTTTCTAATCATCCATTAGCCTTCTGAGGCAATGAGCGAACACATTGTACCATTAGAACACTGGAGTGATAGTTGCTGAAAATGGGCCTCTATACACCTATGGAGATATTGCACCAAAAACCAGACATTTGCAGCTAGAATAGTCATTTACCACATTAGCAATGTATAGAGTGGATTTCTGATTAGTTTAAAGTGATCTTCATTGAAAAGAACAGTGCTTTTCTTTCAAAAATAAGGACATTTCAAAGTGACCCCAAACTTTTGAACGGTAGTGTACATCTGAATCATCAGCATGTGTTGTGTCTTGAAACCGAAAGACCACCATTATTACTGATTACTTGTGTTTTAATTAAGAGTCTTAATTTGTGCCTGTTTTTGATTTTCAGAAGGAAGCAGGTACTTCAGCCAGCCCTGTGAATGTGATTCTGACTCCCACCCGGGAGCTGGCTATCCAAATTGAGAGACAGGTGAAGGAGCTGATTATGGGCCTGCCCAACATGAGGACTGCACTACTGGTCGGGGGGATGCCCCTACCCCCTCAGCTACATCGGCTCAAGCAGAAAATCAAGGTAGTCCTTCTAAACCATACTCGTTCCAATATCCCAAATGTTTTCTGTCAGCAATGTGCACTGCAGGAGGCTTTATTTCAGTTTCAGTGAACAATTCATAGTATTACAGCACTAAAACACTATATGACCAAACGTTTGTAGACACCTTCCTCAAACTGGTGTCACACAATTGTCTAGAATCCCTTTATATGCTGAAGCATTATAGTTTCCCTTCATTGGAACTACCTGTTCTGACACGACAATGCTGACGTGCACAAAGCGAGCTCCATGAAGACATGGTTTGCTAAGGTTGGACTAGAAGAACTTGAGTGTCCTGCAGAGAGCCCTGACTGAACTCAACCCCACTGAACACCAACCATACCCCAGACCTCCTCATCCAACATCAATGCCTGACCTTAGGAATACTCTTGGAGCTGAATGAACATAAATCCCCATAGCTGTGCTCGAAAATGTAGTGGGATGCTTTCCCAGAAGAATAGAGGTTATTATAGTAATAAAGGGGGACTAAATTTTTGGAATAGGATGTTCAACAAGCACATGTGAGCATGATGGTCAGTTGTCCATGTTCACAGTGCAGTTTGAGTAAATTACAGCAGATGCAAAGACTTTATTCTTGGGTTTCACGTGACGTCACATCCGCCTCATTAGTAATTCAAAACTTTAGCAGGTGGTCTACCAAAGCTCAGTTGACAAAGCGTTTGTACGGAGAAGGTGCATTGCTCGCATGAAAAATGTCTTACGCTTGTGGTGTTTTAGGTTTTTCAAATCGATCAAACCATGAAACTGATAAAAGTTTCTTCAGGGTTCCCCGTGAACTAATAAAAAAGGGTGAATGAACACAGGATTTTCACAAAAGACGTGGAGAAAGGTGGCTTTTGAACCTCTCACTGAAATCGAAGGGAGCCGAGTCGAAGCCTGCTCAAGTTTGCAGTGATCACTTGGTGAAAGGTTTGTATTTCCCTCTCAGCTCTGTCCTTAGTGTTTCCCAAGTACTTTTCTTGCTATGTGTCGTTATTTTACGGTACTTTTTTTAATCACGATGCGCTAAAGTCCCCAGCTGTTTCTTTGTTTACTCCTCACTCTTCACAAAGTCCATATGCATGAAGGTCATGACACATTTCTTCCCCAGCCATACAGTTACAATGCGCTGTGATCACTTCTCCATCTTGTTTAACTAAGATCCAGGTCTTTAAAGGGGTTTCTGATTATCTTTGTGAATGATTTAGCTGAGAGATAAGAGCCAACACAAGTGAGAATCAAGCGAACTGTTGTTTGTTTACACTTCAACTTGCAGCGCTTCGTTGTAAAGATGTGAACGAAAAGCTTAAAAAAAAACCATACATACACGGGCAAAAACAATACAGGAATCATTCGGCAGTGACTTGATCCCGAGGTCCTTTACCCAGCCACATACAAAAAAGTTGTAAGCCTCCATACTCTTCCACACTTTCATCTGTTTTGCGGTGTAGAAGGACGTCTGCAACACCAGATAGTTTGAGATGCTGGGGAACTCGACTGAAGGGTAGTTTTCAAGATCGTATGACAAATCCTTCTTTCCCAGACTGTAGGGGTCGATTCCATTGCACGTAGCAATCTTCTGGATATGCAGTATCTAAAGTGAGCAGTGGCTTCTAGATTACAAGCATACTCTGATAAGTTATCACTAGTTGTTTGCACTACGGCAGCCATTTTGGTTTGCTAGACCACCAGCTGTTTTACCAGAAGTGAAATCGCTGAGAAAAGTCACGTGACTGAAACCCAAGAATACTACAACTGTAAAATAATTGTGTTTTACGTATTTAATAAATCAGTCAACAAATTCGGGTTTATTTTGTTACTGTTTACCTGTAGCACAATCGATGTGTATATGAAAAAAATGTGCATGTTTCCTGTCCATGCAGATTGTGATCGCCACTCCAGGCCGTCTCATAGAGATTCTGAAGCAGAAGGCCGTCCAGCTTGACCGCGTCAAAGTCGTAGTTGTTGATGAGGTATGATTCTGTTATTCAATACAGTTTGGTGCTTTGTTTAAACTGCTTTCCTTCCAGCTGTCTCTCTTTAAAAATCTTCTGTTCGCCGTGTCAGGCTGACACCATGCTGAAGATGGGATTCCAGCAACAAGTGCTGGAGATTTTGGAGCACATTCCTGAGGACCATCAGACTTTGCTAACCTCTGCCACAATACCTGCAGGGACGGAGCTGCTAACATCGCGTCTAACCAGCGATCCTGTACGCATTACAGTTGGCCAGAAGAATCAACCGTGTGCTAACGTTCGCCAGATCATCCTCTGGGTAGAGGAGCCATCAAAGAAAAAGAAGCTCTTTGAGATTCTGAATGTAAGAAACTATTTCTTTTAGACAGAGGTGTGATAATGATGTCCGATTTATCAATCCATTATGTTGTTGACTATCCTGGTGGAGGAACTGATCAGTTTCATGTACAGCAAGAACGTTGCACGAAAGATTTCACTTTTAACAGCACAGAACTAAAGAACAAACATAGCAGGGAAAATCATCTGAGAAAACAAACAATATTTGTGCATAAAATATTTTAAGTTATTCCATGAAGTCGAGTCGTACATGATTATCACATCGGTGTAGCACTGAGTTGTCTATAAGCCATGTACAGTGACATTGAGTGGAATAACTGTTTTATTCTATCCACATTCACTGGATTGTGGGAAATGGAGCCTTTTTTATTTATTTATTTATTTTGCGCAAATTCAGTAAATTAAAAACTTTGTCAGACGTTTTGTATAAAATCATTTCCACTTGGAATGTAAACAAACTGGCGAAATGACAGCAGCAATTTCTGAAAAATGCGATAATTCTTGAAAAATTAAAAAAAGAAGATACTTTTATTCCATATTTTGTTGCTTTTTTGGGATTTTGTTTTCAAATAGAGTTTTTATTTCGTCCTCGGTTGGTTCAGCAACACACTCCGCCATTTTCTTCTTCTTTAGGGTTTTTTGGCAGGTTGGCAAACCAACTTAAAGTGTACAGTGCCTTGAAAAAGTATTCATACCCCTTGAACTTTTTCACATTTTCCACCTTACAACCATGAACTTAAAAGTTTTTTATTGAGATTTTTTGTGATAGACCAACACAGAGTAGCACATAATTGTGAAGTGAAACGAAAATGATAAATGGTCTTCAAAATTTTAAACAAATAAAATTCTGAAAAATGTGGTGTGCATTAGAATTCAGCCCCCTGTCCTCTGATACCTCTAAATACAATCCAGTGCAATCAATTGCCTTCAGAAGTCATCTAATTAGTTAATAGAGTCCTAACTGTGTGTAATTTACTCTCAGCATAAATACACTTGTTCTGTGAAGGCCTCAGTGGTTTGTTAGAGAACACTGAAGAACAAACAGCATCATGAAGACCAAAGAACTCACCAGACAGGTCAGGGATAAAGTTCTGGAGAAGTTTAAAGCAGGGTTAGGTTATAAAAAAAAAAAATCCCAAGCTCTGAACATCTCAAGAAGCACTGTTCAATCCATCATTCAAAAATGGAAAAAGTATGGCACAACTGCAAACCTACCAAGACATGGCCGTCCACCTAAACTGACAGAGTGAGCAAGGAGAGCACTGGTCAGAGAAGCAGCCAAAAGGCCCATGATCACTCTGGAGGAGCTGCAGAAATCCACAGCTCAGGTGGGAGAATCTGTGCACAGGACAACTATAAGTCATACACTCCGCAAATCTGACCTTTTTGGAAGAGTGGCAAGAAGAAAGCCATTGTTGAAAGACAGGCATAAGAAGTCCCGTTTGCCAGAAGCCATGTAGGGGACACAGCAAACATGTGGAAGAAGGTGCTTTGGTCAGATGAGACCAAAGTTGAACTTTTTGGCCTAAATGCAAAGCGCTGTGTGTGGCGGAAAACTAACACTGCTCATCACCCTGCACACACCATCCCCACTGTGAAACATGGTGGTGGCAGCATCATGCTATGGGGATGCTTTTCTTCAGCAGGGACAGGGAAGCTGGTCAGAGTTGATGGGAAGATGGATGGAGCTAAACACAGGGCAATCCTGGAAGAAAACCTGTTGGAGGCTGCAAAAGACTTGAGACTGGGAAGGAGATTCACCTTCCAGCAAGACAATGACCCTAAACATACAGCCAGAGCTACAATGGAATGGTTTAGATCAAAGAATATTCATGTATTAGAATGGCCCAGTCAAAGTCCAGACCTAAATCCCATTGAGCATCTGTGGCAAGACTTGAAAATTGCTGTTCACAGACACTCTCCATCCAATCTGGCTGAGCTTGAGCTACAGTGCCTTGAAAAAGTATTCATACCCCTTGAACTTTTTCACATTTTTCCACCTTACAACCACGAACTTAAAAGTTTTTTATTGAGATTTTATGTGATCGACCAACACAGAGTAGCACATAATTGTGAAGTGAAACGAAAATGATAAATGGTCTTCAGAATTTTAAACAAATAAAAATCTGAAAAATGTGGTGTGCATTAGTATTCAGCCCCCCTGCGTCAATACTTTGCAGAGCCACCTTTTGCTGCAATTACAGCTGCAAGTCTTTTGTGGTATGTCTCTACCAGCTTTGCACATCTAGACACTGAAATTTTTGCCCATTCTTCTTTGCAAAATAGCTCAAGCTCAGCCAGATTGGATGGAGAGCGTCTGTGAACAGCAATTTTCAAGTCTTGCCACAGATGCTCAATGGGATTTAGGTCTGGACTTTGACTGGGCCATTCTAACACATGAATATTCTTTGATCTAAAACCATTCCATTGTAGCTCTGGCTGTATGTTTAGGGTCATTGTCTTACTGGAAGGTGAATCTCCTTCCCAGTCTCAAGTCTTTTGCAGCCTCCAACAGGTTTTCTTCCAGGATTGCCCTGTATTTAGCTCCATCCATCTTCCCATCAACTCTGACCAGCTTCCCTGTGCCTGCTGAAGAAAAGCATCCCCATAGCATGATGCTGCCACCACCATGTTTCACAGTGGGGATGGTGTGTGCAGGGTGATGAGCAGTGTTAGTTTTCCACCACACGTAGCGCTTTGCATTTAGGCCAAAAAGTTCAACTTTGGTCTCATCTGACCAAAGCACCTTCTTCCACATGTTTGCTGTGTCCCCTACATGGCTTCTGGCAAACTGCAAATGGGACTTCTTACGCCTGTCTTTCAACAATGGCTTTCTTCTTGCTACTCTTCCCAAAGGGCCAGATTTGTGGAGTGTACGACTTATAGTTGTCCTGTGCACAGATTCTCCCACCTGAGCTGTGGATTTCTGCAGCTCCTCCAGAGTGATCATGGGCCTCTTGGCTGCTTCTCTGACCAGTGCTCTCCTTGCTCGCTCTGTCAGTTTAGGTGGACGGCCATGTCTTGGTAGGTTTGCAGTTGTGCCATACTTTTTCCATTTTTGAATGATGGATTGAACAGTGCTTCTTGAGATGTTCAGAGCTTGGGATATTTTTTTATAACCTAACCCTGCTTTAAACTTCTCCAGAACTTTATCCCTGACCTGTCTGGTGAGTTCTTTGGTCTTCATGATGCTGTTTGTTCTTCAGTGTTCTCTAATAAACCACTGAGGCCTTCACAGAACAAGTGTATTTATGCTGAGAGTAAATTACACACAGTAGGACTCTATTAACTAATTAGATGACTTCTGAAGGCAATTGATTGCACTGGATTGTATTTAGAGGTATCAGAGTACAGGGGGCTGAATACTAATGCACACCACATTTTTCAGATTTTTATTTGTTTAAAATTTTGAAGACCATTTATCATTTTCGTTTCACTTCACAATTATGTGCTACTCTGTGTTGGTCTATCACATAAAATATCAGTTAAAAACTTTCAAGTCCGTGGTTGTAAGGTGGAAAAATGTGAAAAAGTTCAAGGGGTATGAATACTTTTTCAAGGCACTGTATTTTGCAAAGAAGAATGGGCAAAAATTTCAGTGTCTAGATGTGCAAAGCTGGTAGAGACGTACCACAAAAGACTTGCAGCTTTAATTGCAGCAAAAGGTGGCTCTACAAATTATTGACGCAGGGGGGCTGAATACTAATGCACATTACATTTTTCAGATTTTTATTTGTTTAAAATTTTGAAGACCATTTATCATTTTCGTTTCACTTCACAATTATGTGCTACTCTGTGTTGGTCTATCACATAAAATCTCAATAAAAAAAACTTTTAAGTTCGTGGTTGCAAGGTGGGAAAATGTGAAAAAGTTCAAGGGGTATGAATACTTTTTTAAGGCACTGTATATGCCTCTAAACCCCACTTTTTTCCTTTTACAAAGCAACAGTCATTATGTTGACTGACCATGTGTTTTTAAACCATAGCCGATCCAAAAGGCCATAAATTAATGGAAAATCAATAAGATCAGCCGATTTTCACGGAATCTGCCGAGACTGAACCGGAAGCTCCCAAAGGGGTGTGTGACGTCACATGTGTAACAATCCAGGGATCAATTTCATTCCTGTGCGCAGCAGTGGTTAGACCAGTCTCGATATGGAATCACGTTTTGGAGAGAATTCTGATAGTGATTGTGATTCTTATATGTCGGACGAAGGGGCAGATGATTATCAAGGATATTCCGGAGTAAATGGTGAGCTTTTTGAGTCCCCAAGACAAGAAACTGCCAGTTCACGACAGTCCCACTCACCGCTGATAGCGCACCACCAGCCAGAGAGAACTTGAAACACAGATCGGTTTGTGGATTTTTATTCTAAGCTGGGCACTGCAAAATCTCATCTCATTATCTCTAGCCGCTTTATCCTGTCCTACAGGGTCGCAGGCAAGCTGGAGCCTATCCCAGCTGACTACGGGCGAGAGGCGGGGTACACCCTGGACAAGTCGCCAGGTCATCACAGGGCTGACACATAGACACAGACAACCATTCACACTCACATTCACACCTACGCTCAATTTAGAGTCACCAGTTAACCTAACCTGCATGTCTTTGGACTGTGGGGGAAACCGGAGCACCTGGAGGAAACCCACACAGACACGGGGAGAACATGCAAACTCCACACAGAAAGGCCCTCGCCGGCCACGGGGCTCGAGCCCAGGACCTTCTTGCTGTGAGGTGACAGCGCTAACCACTACACCACTGGCACTGCAAAATATAGGGGAAAATATTTAATGTACATGTATCTCAATAAATGCAGAAATATAATATTTAAAGTGTACACTTTTTCAGTGTGTCAGGAGTATGTTTTATTAATAAAAAGTGACAAAACAGGCAAACAATCCAAAACAGCAGGCAAGATCATAAACGAGAAACAAGCAATGGGTCGGGCGAGGCACAGAGCATCACAGGCTAAAAATGGAAACTAGGAATAGGGTTCAGAAAACCAGGAGATCAACACGGAGAAAAAGGCTCGGCAAAGTGTACAAGCATCACGTAATACTTCGCAACAAGTGTGCGTCAACACAGTCCTTTTAGAGGCATGCTGATGTGTCTTAATAACGCACAGGTGTGCATAATTAACAGTGCGCGTGTGAGTGAGTGTCCGCTTTTTTACCCAGAGAGTGGACAAATCAACAACCCGGATCCCAACACAAACAGGACAAATGGCTTTCTTCTTCTTCTTCGTCCCATCACCAGCAATGGTCATAGGGGCACCACTGATGACATTTTAAGACTCCATCATTGGTGTGTCTAGGGCATTTAAACTTGGTGGAACCCGTCCCTCTGAATGGACAATTTTTGGAGTAGCCAGTCCGCAGGTCTTTGGACTGTGGGGCAAACCGGTGTACTCGGAGGAAACCCACGCTGACACGGGGAGAACGTGCAAATTCCACACAGAAAGACCCCCATTGGCCATTGGGCTTGAGCCCAGAACCTTCTTGCTGTGAGGCAACAGTGATAACCACTACACCACCGTACCACCCACAAATGGTTTTAAAAACAAAGAGGAAAAAAAAAATCCTACTCCTTCTTGACTTTTTTGCAGAACTTAATTTGCGACTAAGTCGTTAAGCCTTGATGGGTCTTATTTCACATGAATGAACTCTAAATAATATCCTCCATTTACTTTGAGAGAAAGCGAGCATGCATTATTTAGCTTGCATTACATTACATTGCATTACATGAGTCTTCAGTCTGTACTTGAAGATGGTCAGGGAGTCGGCAGTTCTGACCTCGATGTGGAGGTCATTCCACCAATGGGGAGCCAGGACAGACAGCAGTCTCGAGTGGAGAGGAGGAGGGGCCAGGTGACCAGTAGTAGCAGAGTGTAGGGGCAGATCAGTCTCTGGAGGTATGCTGGACCTGACCCCTTGAGAGCCTGGTAAACTAGCACCAATGTCTTAAATTTGATGCGAGCTGCAACAGGTAGCGAGTGAAGGGCAGCGAGCAGAGGGGTAGTGTGGGAAGAACGAGGGAGGTTGTAGACCTGCAGCATTCTGGATGAGCTGCAGGGGTTTGATGGCAGATGCTGGAAGGCCAGCAAGGAGAGAGTTGCAGTAGCCCAAGCGGGAGAGGGATCGGCGCATGGACCAGGTGGTGAGAAAAGGGGCAGATCCTTCAGATGTTGTAGAGGAGGAATCTACACATCTGGGTCAAACACCACCTCTTGCTACCAGGTTCTTTGTGCTGAGTGAAGGTGGCCTAGAGAATGTCCAGGGGTGGAGAGGATGGAGATCACCTCTGTCATGCCTGAGTTGAGCTTCAGGTGATGGCTGTCACGCAGGCAAACAGAGATGCAAGCAGAGACCTGTGTGTCAGAAGGAGGAAAAGAGAGAAACAATTGGGTGTCCTCAGCTTGCTGTGAAAAGCTTGAGATTGAGAGGAAGGGGGTGGGGCTTCCAGATGGTGTGAGCTCATAACCGAGAGTTGGAAATCTTTCCAAATTCATATGTCGATCGGCTCATCTGTCGTTTTACTGAAAAGAAAACACTGTTTTGTTGCCCTGTCGTTGAGAATATATTTGCAGTGGTGGTGTTTATTCTTTTGGTCTCTGCTGCATTCTTGTACGTCTACAGTCTGAATGAATGTGTTAGGTTTTGTTTACAGCTGTGGTTCTCAGGGTAGTCCCTCTCAGAGCCAGACAGTCCACATTTGTCCTCCGTCCCCACTCACACAGAGGACTGGTTCGAGATCCGGTGTTTTACCTGATGTCAGGGCTTCATTTATAAACATACAGTATAGTTGTACTCCTTTATTGGCCAGATCCTGTCCTTGTACCCTTCTGGAGCTCTTTCCTGGAACCACCTTTGTTTTGGTTTCCAGTCTTATTTTCCAGGAAAGACACTGAGGATAGTTTGTAAGTTTTCCCACCCTGGTATCTCATACACCAGTTTGTTAGTTTCAGTTATACTGGTGGCTGGAATTGTGCTTACAGCATTCCATCAAGTCCTGATTACTGTATCTCGACTTTTTTTTTTTGGGGGGGGGGGACTCCGTTCACACTTTGGTATTAAAATCCTTTTGAGGTGATCTGGCATTTTGGTAAGCCCAGCATCAGGTAGCAACTTTTACACTAATGTAATGCGGTCGCATATGCTCCTGACTAACTCCAAAGGTGATTAGATTACAGTGTGTCTCTAAGGCTACATCCACACGACAACGGCAGCGAGATTAAAAAAAAAAAAATCGCGTCCACATGGGCAACGGATTAGTAAAATATCAGGTACATATGGCAACGCAACGCTTGCTGAAAACGATGCCACACCTCTAGGTGCGCTGTAAGACGGTCCCATCGGAGACACCAGAATAATAGAAGTAAGGACGCATGCGCATAAACTATTATGCGCGAGACTTCATATTAGCCACAGTCAGAAAAATCTGTTTGTAAAATTACGTTATAATGACCAAATACAATGAAAAGTATTTTTCCAGTCTCACCTGTGAAAGGTAATCCCATGTAATCTCGTTTGGACGGCAAACCTGTTAGTACAGTTAAATGCAGCACATGAATGAGGCATCTTTATTCTCTGCTTTGCCCCATCCAATATGGCGGCGAGGATGACGTATGATTCTACGCGGAAGGCGGCGTCTTTAATGGTCCGGAATAAATTGAATGCTACACGTTGATGGATTAATTTGTTCTTCTACGCCCTTTTTGAGGAATGTATTGTAGGACTTAAACCAACATCTGAAGAGGTGAGATCGCTCCTTTTTTTCCCCTATTTTTGCTGGCGGGATTGACTGCCCTAAGGGCTATTCTCTCTCTCTCTCTCTCTCTCTCTCTCTCTCTCTCTCACTTTGCACCATTACACAATAAATATTCACAGTGAAAATATTTTGTAAGCACGTTTCATGAACCAAGTTATAGGATTTGTTGACAACTCGCATCGAGTTCATTACACTTCTACCCGGCGTGAAGCACATGTGGTTGTGACGTCATCGTAAACAAATCCGTTCTACTCATCCAGACGACTTCGCAACGGCGCCGTTGCCAGATCTTTCCACTCTGGAACCCGTTCTCAAAAGATTTCGTTTTGGGGCACCCAAAACGCTGGTGCCGTGTGGACGCCAGGCTGAAATGATAAACAATTTTATCAGATTCACCTGAATCCGTTGCCGTGTGGACAGGGCCTAAGATGCGCTGGACTCTGTTCACTTGTGACCTGATCACATGTTAATAGCAGCCATTAACCCTTTTTACTCTCTTTCTTAACAGAAACTGATCTCTTTTTTTTTTTTTTTCTTTTTTCTTCTTTTTTTCCCCTTTACAGGACACAAAGCTCTACCAGCCTCCTGTGGTGGTGTTTGTAGACTGTAAAGCTGGAGCTGACCTTTTATGTGAGGCTGTACACAAAGTTATGGGTTTAAATACAGTAGCTATTCACTCTGACAAGACGCAGTGGGAACGCAACCGAATCCTCAAGGTAATCATTTTTGAAAGATGTGATACAGATAAAATATTAGCAGATTTAATTAAAGATAATGATTTGCCACGGTGCATATTGTTTTTTAGGGTCTGCTTGAGGGCCAGTTTGAAGTGGTGGTTAGTACAGGCGTACTGGGTAGAGGACTCGACCTGGCCAATGTCAAGCTGGTGGTGAATTTTGACATGCCAGCTAACATGGATGAATATGTTCATCAGGTATGATGTTCCTTTGTTCTTTAACAGTGATTAAACCTGGCATTGTGTGTTGATTTTTTTTTTAACCTTGATACTGGAGCTCTAGAACATTTTGTCTAATTGGATTTAACCTTAATTAAGTCACATAGATAAGAAAAATCCCACTGAAACACCTACTAGACCTGAACTAATATCTGCCCTTCATAGTTTTGACCACCAGGTGTCACTGATGTGCACTAAAGTTTACTGAACTCTCATCTTTGTGGCTTCAGAAAGCTTTGTTCCTTCATCACTACTATTTTTGTGATAAATATGCCTGTAGAGTCTGATGTAATGACTTGTCTGCAGATTGGTAGAGCAGGAAGACTCGGGCACCGAGGGACAGCAATCACCTTCATGAATAACAATAATAAGCGCTTGTTTCTGGACATAGTGGAGAGAGTAAAGCCGACTGGCTCCCAGCTTCCACCGCAACTCCTCAACTCCCCACATCTACTCGAACAGCAAAGGAGAGCCAGAAAAAGAAGTAAACAAGGAGGGGATGATGTCGTGACCAAGAACAACATTATTGACATTATTAAAAGGCATGACAGGAGCCATTATAAGAAGTGACCTAGACATTTCATACAAGGTTAACTTAATTTTTAATAAATACCACATGTTGCATTAAGCAGTCATGAATTGTCTTTTAAATACAACTTTGATCCTAAACAAGGCCAGTGTCGTGCCCTGATAAATCATTACATGTTATACAACACACATCACATCACATTATCTCTAGCCGCTTTATCCTTCTACAGGGTCGCAGGCAAGCTGGAGCCTATCCCAGCTGACTACGGGCGAAAGGCGGGGTACACCCTGGACAAGTCGCCAGGTCATCACAGGGCTAGGCTGTGATTTGTTTCCTTAAAGTCAGAGTAATATATTGAGAAGTGACACTCCCACCAAATCTAAACAAACTAAGTGAACTAGCTAAATATCTGAGGTAGCAAGACGTCCCGGATGGGAAAGCCCTAAGCCGGTTAAACACTCCTCTGAAGAAAAAAAAAAAAGCCTGCAAACTTGCATCATCTTCAAAATGAAAGTCTGAAAAGGTATTCTTTTTAATCTTAACCAAGAGATAACTAACCAGAACTGATGAACCAGAACCATATTTGATGATCACAGCCTACTACTGTTGGAGGTGGCTGTCCATCACTAGCGATGATGACTGCTTCATTAGGATGTGCAGAAACGCAGATCAGCCACGAGGCCTTCTTTCTCCTCTCCTAATGAAGCACCTTGCACAGTAAGATAAGACAAATGATATCGTGACCCCATTGTGTTGTCTCTTTGGACCTCCAGACCTGATGCCAAGTGGTGCACAAAAGTGCCACAGACCTGACGGGTATGGAAGTTGTCCCACAATGACAACTGACTTGCTGAGTGATGCTATTGAGTGGTTCTTCCGCATGCCATCTGGTGGTGTGCCATTGAACCTGTTGGGTTCGTCTGCCACATTGCACCAAAAAGCGCCCTTCTGCCAGTACCTTATTGGTGATGTACTATTTAACCCAGCCTTTCTCAACTGGGGTGCTGTCTGGCTTCGTTAGGGGTGCCGTCAAAAAATTATATATTCTAACATTGAAATAAATAAAATAAATTCAAATTCCAAAAAACGATATGCAGATCATTGCCCCCTCATGCATCATCAAAATTTGTCTCACGGCCCCCTTTCCCATGTCACAACGTCACTGCCGGGGTCAGCGTATGGTCAGCGTGACTGCATATATATTTTATATGGGGGTACCTTGAGAATGTGCATACTTCTGAAGGGTGCCGTAACTGAACAAAGGTTGAGAAACGCTGATTTAACCCATAGCTGGAACCCAGGCAGGTGCTACCACTCCGGGTCAGAGTGGACCTGGGAGCAATGGTGATTAAGGGGTAACTCCACTTTCCCCAATACCCAAGTCCTCCTGGATCTGAGACTCACCACTGGTTGCAGTTTAAAGTCATACCCAGGACTAAACAGGACAGGCTGTTACTGTAGAGCAAGACCCACTGCAGAGGTGGGACATACATACTATATAGCCAAAAGTGTGTGGACACCTGATATACAGATCCATATGTGGTTCTTCCCCAAACTGTTGCCACAAAGTTGAAAAAATACAATTGTCTAGCATGTCTTTGCATGCTGTGGATTTAAGATTTCCTTTCAGTGGAACTAAGACGCCCAAACCTGTTCCAGCATGACCATGGCCCTGTGCACAATGCAAACCCCATGAAGACATGGTGTGTTAAGGTTGGAGTGGAAGAACTCAAGTGTCCTGCACAGAGTCCTGACCTCAACCCCATTGAACACCTTTGGGGTGAACTGGAAAGATAGCTGTCCACCAGGCCTCCTCACCCAACATCAGTGTCCAACCTCTTGCACTTTTGTGGCTAAATAGGTACAAATTTCCACAGTCTTGTTCAGAAATCTAGTGGAAAGCCTTCCCAGAAGGGTGGAAGCTGTTATAGCAGCAAAGGGATGATAACTTGGCAATGGCCTTGGAATGGGATGTTCAGTACTCAGGTGTCCACATACCTTTGGCCATATAGTGTACCATTTTTTTTGGACCAATGCAAGACTAGTAAAGGTTGAGGCATCAAAAAATTGTTTCTCAGACGTGAAAAATATTTCAAATAAAATCTAGATCTCTAAAACTACTATCCCACTAGGCATACTATTGTATTGGTGTCTATAAAACAAGACAGGTACAAAAATGTCCAAAACACCAATTTTATTTTTCACAGGTACTTTAAATGGTTGAGCAAGTATCACATTAAACACATTTGCTACCAACCGAGATGATCTTAACTTTATAATGCTTTCGGGAAACTGGGCTGAGGTTACTTTCTACGTTTCAGGGTTCTGTTTACACTTTAATCCAAGTCAGTTTATTTGTTTAATGCTTTTAACAATAGACATTATCGCAAAGCAGCTTTACAGAAAAATAAAGACTTTAAACATACAAACTAATAAATTTATCCCTAATGAGCAAGCCTGAGGCGACAGTGGAAAGGAAAAACTCCCTGAGACGACAAGAGGAAGAAACCTTGAGAGGAGCCAGACTCAAAAGGGAACCCATCCTCATTTAGGTGATAACAGACAGCATGACTATAAATACTTTGCTTCTATAAGTGTGTCCTACATTGTCAAAAAGTGCAATTGTGTAACCAGGAAATTCATTATAGTTTTAACATGGTCTATTTTGTTGAAGTTATCCACTGTACATTGATGGAGATTTGAGTACAAGACTGTTAATGACAACTGCAGTCCTAAAGTTAGCGTGGCAATTGTAGTCCTAGGCCATTGTAGCAAAACTGTAAGTGTCCACCTGGAAGATGCTCTGTATATTTAGACTGTCCATATGGGGCCATCCATCCTCCTTTAACAGCCTGGAAACTAGACTAGAAGAAGAAGCCTTTATTTATCACATGTACACTCAAGCACAGTGAAATTCCTCCTCTGCATTTAACCCATTTGAAGCAGTGAAAACACACATGTACATACACACATATACCCAGAACAGTGGGCAGCTATGCTACAGCGCCTGGGAAGCAGTTGGGGGTTAGGTGCTTTGCTCAAGAGCACTTCAGCTGTTATCATAGCTGAATGGATAGAGGGAGACCCATATGTGCGTTTTGAACATCCCATTCCATATTTAATCCTCCTTTGCTGTTTTCATAACCTCCACTCTTCTGCAAAGTCTTTCCACTAGATTTTGGAGTGAGACTGTGGAGATTTGTGTTCATTCAGCTACAAGAGCAATAGTGAGATCAATCCCACTGATCCCAAAAGGGATCAGTGGGATTGAGGCCAAGGCAGGACACTCAAGTTCTTCCAGTCCAAACTTGGCAAACCATGTCTTCATGAAGTGGTGGAGCAGTGGTTAACACTGTCGCGTCACAACAAGAAGATTCTGGGTTCGAGTCCAGGGGTCTTTCTGTGTGGCATTTGCATGTTCTTCCCGTGTCTGTGTGGGTTTCCTCAGGGTGCTCCAGTTTCTCCCACAGTTCAAAGACATGCGGTTAGGTTAACAAGGCTGAGGAGCCCTTGAGCGAGGCACCCAACCCCCAACTGCTCCCTGGGTGTTGTTAGCATGTGTGTATGTGTGTGCTCATTGCTCACGTGTGTGTTCACTGCTTCAGATGGGTTAAATGCAGAGAGGAATTTCACAAGTGTACGTGTGATGAATAAAGTTCTTCTTGTGCCCAGGCACTGTCGTGCTGGAACAGGTTTGGGCTTCTTCCTTCCAGTGAAGGGAAATTGCATAGAAAGACTTTTTATACAATTGTGCGCTTCTAACTTTGTGGAAGTTAGAACATATGGGTGTGATATTCAGGCGTACTTTTTGTACAGTACTTTTGGTCAGATAGTGTAGCGCCAGTCCCAACAGAGCTGCTCGGTATCTGTTTGTAGTTTAATGTGTCACTGTAAACTAAATATAATATCAGCACACATACAGTGTGGATACTTGAAGAAGAAATTCCTTTCTGAAAGCTGACTGAAAACAGAGTACATTAAAATGAGAACTGTTCATCACAAAGCAAAGGGATGTAAAGTTCCTATTTTCTAGAATACAGAGGAAATCCAGCGCCCCCTTCTGGTAAACAGACCTCACTACATCCGGGTCTCCGTGACGTCACCGCGTCGGATGGACCAATGAGGTTCCTCGAGTGAGGTTTGAATTGAAGCGGCAAGATGGCGGCGTAGGCAAGAGAAACTGTCTGTGTTAAAGGTAAACAAAGCGATTTTAGTTTGTTTTTTCCCCCGTAAAAGTGCGTTTCCATACCAGTTTAGAGCTTTATTTTATTTAGAACGAACGAAGTTGACAGGTAAAGTTTTAATAAATAAGTTACGCTTGAGCTATAGTTAGTTAATTTAAGATTCTTCAGCATGTCAAAGAGGTTATAATTAAAGTTGCCTTGTTTTAATGCTTAAAAAATCGGATATTAATTAGTTAGTCGCAAACTATCAGTGTTTGGAAAGCAGTGGAGAAGAAAATGGATGAGAAAGAGGAAATATCATCTCTGAGTAACTCTAAAGAGATCAACAAGACCTATATAATATCCACCCTGACAAGCAGATGTGATGAGGTTTCAAATGCTGGGCCTGGTCTTCTCACTCTTCAAAGAAGAAATACAAACAGCAAAACCACAATGGGTGGTGATCATGAAGCATGTGAAAATACCGAGAACCAAAGGCAGGGGAAACGGTTAACTTTACAGAGGAGAACCAGAGCAGGCTCCACTGATAAAGGCTCTCATCCACATCTACCTCCACCTCAACACACATCTGGCATGACCGAGAAACGAGCATGGACTTCTTCAAAGATCCTGTCTGAGCCAAACAGCCGAACAGGTTCAGCTCCTCCTCTGCGATGTGCCAGTCTGAAACTGAAAAACAGCACCAAAGAGATCATCAAGCCAGTAAACACATCTGGAGGGACTATAGAGAAAGAACAAAAAACATTCTCAACCCCAACCGGGAAAACCCAGTTTGAGAGAATAAGTCTGAAGAAAGAAGTTTTTGAAAGATTATCCACAAAAGATCAATCCAAAGCATTAAAACAATCAGGTGTTGAAAGGCAAAAGCAGTCAAGTGGAGACCCGATTCCAGGTTCAGCCAATAAGAAGTTTCCGATTATCAGTCAAAACCGGAGCACGATATCCAATATGAGAAAGACCACAACTCCACTTTCTATGGTTTTGACCCCGAAATCTAAGCTTTCTTCATGTGAAACACGGGTTTCTGTCGAATCTGGGAGTCAGACTGTGGCTTCATCATCTAAAGAGCTGAAGATGGAGAACAGTGCGGTGACGGTGGCAGTGCGAGTAAGACCTTTCAGTCACAGGTAAAAAACAAAACAAAGTGCTTAGGTGTAGCTTCCACTACACCTAAGCACGCTGACTTTGCTCAGTTAAGTATTTCTATAATATTTATTTTGCTCCTGAATTTAATTATTGCTTGTAATCCAGGGAAAAGAATGAGAAGACCAGTCAAGTGATTTTCATGGAGAACAATGAGACTGTAGTTCACCATCCCGACACTAAACAGACATACACCTTCTCTTTTGACTTCTCCTTCTACTCGACTGATGAAATGGACCCCAAGTTTGCTAGTCAGCAGACGATTTATAAGAAGTTGGCTCGACCCTTACTTGAAAGAGCATTTGAAGGATTTAACACCTGCCTTTTTGCATATGGACAAACAGGCTCAGGAAAGTCCTACACGTAAGTAACTTTTTGTTTGAAAAAGTTTTGGTTCTTCATACAGAATTGAGTCCATTTACAGGTAATCGTTTTGTACATCTTGAGTATCTTTTCACACACACACACACACACACACACAAAAGAATATAAGTATAAATGACCAGACAAATCGCTCCACCAACTAAGAACAGCCACGCACACAAAGTGGCAAGTGAAAAAGATTTATCCCTGATTACACAAACTACAGTTTAGGAAGTTGAACATGTATTTTAACCAAATACAAAATATATGTGCCTCCATCTTTCTGAAAAACAAGTAAAGAAATGAGGAACAGCAGTTTGGCCTCATGCATGTGATACAGCACTTAATTTTCTATCTGAAGACAAATTCTATTCTGTGTCTCAATATGATGTACAACCACAATTCCAAAAAAGTTGTAAACTTTTTTTTTAAGCAGTCTGTAAACTGTAAATAAAAACAATGTGATAATTTGCAAATCATGGAAACCCAATATTTCATTGAATAAAGACAATATATCAAATGTTGAAACTGAGAAATTCTATTTATTTATTTTAAAAAATGCTTATTTTGAATTTGATGTCAGCAACATGTTTAAAAAAAAAAAAAGTTAGGACAGGGGCATGTTTACCACTGTGTTGCATCACCTCTACTTTTAACAACACTGTAAACATTTGGGAACTGAGAACAATTGCTGTAGTTTTAAAAGATAAATTCTGTCCCATTCTTGCCTGATATACAATTTCAGTTACTCAACAGTTCGGGGTCTCTGTTGTCGTATTTTGTGCTTCGTAATGCGCCAAATGTATTAAATGGGAGACAAACAGGCCAGTTTAGAACCTGGACTCTTTTACTACGGAGCCATGCCGTTTTAATATGCACAGAAAGCGGTTTGGCATTGTCTTGCTGAAAGAAGGAAGGCCTTCCCTGAAAAAGATTTTTGTCTGGATGGCAGCATATTGCTCTGAAATGTGTATATATCATTCAGCATATCTCACTGGGCTGCGACAGCTTGCGAACGTCATTCGTGAGAGAGTTTCAAAAGTGTCTTGAAACATTCGCGGGGCTTCTCAATTTCCTCGCATGAGTCGCAAAGTGTCGCTCCTTCGTCGCTGAAATTTTGAACATGTTCAAAAAAGTCGTGCGACAAAATTTCTCTCAAAATAGCCACAAATGCGTTGCTGGTTCCGCAAAGCCGTCGCGAACCCTTCTCAAGTCAATTTCCGTGAGGCTTCCTCTACTTCCCTGCCTGCCGAGGAAAAGCCGGGCTGTGACAGCCTGCGACTAGTTGGAGAGACAACAATTACGGTAAAATATGCGAATATCAATTCAGTGCGATTCCAAGTGAAAATTGTCGCTAATTCGCATATTTTATCGCAATTGTTGTGTCTCCAACTAGTCGCGGGCTGTCGCAGCCCAGTGAGATACTACCCTTAATGATGCCTTCCTTCCTTGTACAAGCTACCCATGTCATGTGCACTAATGCACCCTCATACCATCACAGATGCTGGCTTTCGAGCTGTGCACTAACAAGCCGGATGGTCCCCCTCCTCTTTCACCTGGAGGACGTAGGGTCCATGATTTCTGAAATTAATTTCTACTTTTGATTCGTCAGACCTCGGGACAATTTTCCACTTTGCCTCGGTCCATCATAAAAGAGCTCAGGCCCAGAGAAGGTGGCGGTGTTTCTGGATATTGTTTATATCTGGTTTTAACTTGCATTTGTGGATGCAGTAATGAACTGTTTTCACAGACGATGGTTTTCTGAAGTGTTCCTGAGCCCATACACTGATTTCCACTACAGACACTTTTAATGCAGTGTCTCCTGAGGGCCTGAAGATCACAGGCATCCAATGTAAATTTTCAGCCTTGTCTCGTGCATACAGAGATTTCTCCAGATTCTCTGAATCTTTTAATGATATTATGTACCACAGATGATGTGATCCCCAAATTCTTTGCAGTTTTACATTGAGGAATGTTATTCTTCAATTGTTGCAGTTTGTCCACACAGTCTTTCACAGAGCAGTGACACCCCCCCCACCCCCATCTTTACTTCTGAGAGATCTCGCCTCTCTGGGATGCCCTTTTTCTACCCAGTCATCTTACTGACCTGTTGACAATTAACCAAGTTAGTTTTTTTTTTTAAAGCATTACACAACTTTTTCAGTCTTTTGTTGTCCCTGTTCCAACTTTTCTGAAACACGTTGCTGACGTCAAATTCAAAATGAGCATATATTTTTCAAAAAAACAATAAAAATTTCTTAGTTTCAACAGTTGATATGTTGTCTTTGTACTATTTTCAATGAAATATAGGGTTTCCATGATTTGCAAATCATCGCATTCTGTTTTATTCACATTTTACACAGCGTCCCAACTTTTGGAATTGGGGTTGTATATGTCTTAGCACAAGATACTATAATGAGATGATCAGGTGTATTCAAGGCAGTATTTTCTGATTTTGTTCTCCCTTTTTTTTTTTCCCCCAGTATGATGGGTTTTGGTGAGGAGGATGGAGTTATACCCAGATTCTGCGAGGAGGTTTTTGCAAGGGTGTCCAATGCTGATAAGAATGAGGTGAGTTCTCTACTTTCCACATTCTCAGCTTATGTCCATCTAATTAGAAGGACAAGATTGACTGACGAATTGGCTTATCTAACCATGTCCCTAGTGTCAGAGACTCCACCCACAGACCATCTAGTATCTTTTGTACACTTTTCTGGACACAAGCTTCAGAGTGTTGAATATTGTAGCCTGATTGACTCTCTGTAAAACTTTTGAACACGGTCATACAGGGAGAAAGATGGAGTGAAAAAAATTACAGAATCCCTTTGCTAGATGTTACTCAAGAGTTTTGTTTGAAGCACAAAGCAAACCGTCTCGCTTCATCTTTTTGACAGGCTCCAGAAAAAGGTCCAACTGGCCACGTCTATGAAATTAACTCTTTCTGTAGATATTGGCAATTCTTGGCCATGTTTATTAACAAACTCGAGCAGCCTTTGGAACAAATGTTAGAAGTCTGGCTTGTAAAGTCACCTGGTTTCAAGCATTTAAAAGTACTGGGATATTAAAGGAGAACCGAAGGCAATTTAAAAAAAATCAAAATTCTATTTATCTCATTTTATTAAATATCAGCATGTATTTTTGGTAGCTATTTTGTCGCTGCCATAGCAAGTTATGAGTGTTTGAAATATGCTATGTAATATATCAGTCCATATGTCAAAGCAATGGCCATAAACGAGATTTGTTGAGACCTGTGCGAGACATCGTAGGACAGAAGTAAAACGTATAGCGGAAATCAAAGTGACCGACATCTGCCAACATCGTCAAAAGACGTGTGTGCCCTCTTTCGAATGCTGATGTGATCAAGCCGGAAGTTTTGTTTGTTTTGATGCCAGTCAGGAAAGTTTGAAAAAAGTAGGCAGTAATCGTCATTTAAACTCGTTTTTGTGCAATATTTCGTTTGAAAAACAGTTTTCAAAATGGCGGCGCTGACACTTCACGTTTTGAAGTCTCGCACAAGTCTCATGAAGATCGCGCGGATAAGCGACGCCTGCCGTGGACGAAACGAACTACATTCAACATGGCTAAAAAAACTGAATAGGCTGATAAGTATAATATTTAATTGCAATTAGTTGCCAATACGAGTCACGGTATAAGGTTACTAAAACCGAAAACGTAATTGAATAAAACACGTTAATTAAGAAATCAAGCAAGTTTAAAAATGACTTCAATTCTCCTTTAAAGAGTTATCTTTAAGCATTTCTTCATGATAGTATTGAGAAATATTCACTCCTCAGCCATAGGATCACCTGTACCCCTGCTCAGTTATGCAGTTATCCAACAAGCCAATCATGTAGCAGAGGCACACTGAATAAAATCAAATCAAGAGCTTCAAGTCAAGTCAAGTTTATTTGTATAGCGCTTTTAACAATAAACATTGTCGCAAAGCAGCTTTACAGAATTTGAACGACTTAAAACATGAGCTAATTTATCCCTAATCTATCCCCAATGAGCAAGCCTGTGGCGAATGTGGCAAGGAAAAACTCCCTCAGACAACATGAGGAAAAAAACCTCGAGAGGAACCAGACTCAAAAGGGAACCCATCCTCATTTGGGCAACAACAGACAGCCTGACTATAATATTAACAGTTTTAACATGAGGACAGTTTCGTTGATGTTATAACTCTTCATTGATGGAAACTTGAGTGCAAAACTGTTTATGATAACTGCAGTCCTAAAGTTAGCAAGACAACTGTAGTCCTCAGCCATAAAAGCATTACTGTAAGAGTCCAGAGCATCCTCCAGGTATGCTCAGGACTGTCCTCATGGGGCCGTCCTCCACAGGAGCGGTGCGATAAAACTCCGACCAGACACAGGGCACCAGGATGGATCAAGCAGGTCCGAGGGGCAGAAGAGGCCAGCATCTCAATCCCAGGATCAACATGTAACTCAGAGGGACAGATTGGGGGGGGGGAGAAAGAAAACATGTTGTTAGGTATGCCCTAAAAATGACAAGTATTAAATCTGTGTGGTAGGCTCGCAGAGACGAGAGTCTTTACATCAGGCATAACACACAACAATGGCATGTTAATATGGTAAAAAATATATCATGACCTGCTCTGGCTGGATGCTTGATTGGGTGATGGGAGCACACTCCTCAGCAATGATGAGATGCAGATGGGACCCTTAGGGCTGGCCAAGACAATTCAGTTACATTTCACCGGGTCTGGGACATGCGACAGAAAGTCTGACGGCTGATTCCCTGCAGGCTACGATAGCCAGTCGAGGTCTCCACCAAAAGATTTCCTGTTGACTCCATGTAACTCAGAGGGACAGATTTGGGGTGGGGGGGAGGGAAAGAAAACACAGGTTGTTAGGTATGCCCAATGTCACCTGAATAAGTAGGAGCAGTATACATATTGCACCGAGTACAATCAGGGACTCCGGCAACTAACTATGACAGCATAACTAAAAGGAGAGAGCCAGAAGGTAACACAGGCATGAGGGAGCCCCGGGACATAAAGCAGCCAGCCACTACACCGTCAACAAACTCGAGTGAGCAAGCGAGTGGGGACTGACAGCATCCATACATCCCAGTTTACCAAAACACTGTATCTGAGGACCCTCTAGATCTACACCTTTACCTCATAAACACCATTAACAAAAGGCTTGACTAAACAGATATGTTTTCAGCCTAGATTTAAACACTGAGACTGTGTCTGATTCCCGAACACTACTTGGAAGGCTGTTCCATAACTGTGGGGCTTTGTAAGAAAAGGCTCAGTTAATGTTCACAATGTTCAAACATCAGAATGGGAAAAATTGTGATCTCACAGTGAAGTGTGACTTTCTTTCACTGTGGCATGAGTGTTGGTTTGAGCCAGATGGACTGGTTTGAGTATTTCAGAAACTGCTGATCTCCTGGGGTTTTCACACACGACAGTCTCTAGACTTTACACAGACAGAATGGTGCGAAAAACAAAAGAGGGAGTGAGGGAGTGAGTGAGGGACAGTTCTGTGGATGGAAGCAAATGCCTTGTTGATGAGAGAACACCTTTATACGTGTTCAAAAGAGTGATATATTTGCATCACAAAACCGTTGCCAAATAAAAAGTCAGACCTCGAAATCGCTTGGCACTATTTTCTCTCCCTCGGTATCACTGCACGCTGTCATGTTGACATCTGCGCAGGAATCAACACCTTTCCCATTGTTTGGCAGTGATTAGGAGTTCAGATCAGCAGCGCTAACAAGCTAATTTGAGAGCAAGAACAGCGACAAATTTATCACCTTCTATAATCTATACAATAATATATTTGTGAAAATGGTGCGCACTTGCGACTATCCAGGCTGTAGCAACAAAGATGTGGCTGAATCTCCGCACACATTTCACCGTCGTAGTCAGACATGTTGTCGCTAACTTTGCTAGCAGTAAACAATGTAGTGATGTGTCGGTCGCGAACGATCCGGTTCAAAGAGCCGTCTCTTTGAAGTGAACGACGGGAGCCGGCTCTTCGGTGGGAGCCGAGTTGGGGAGCCGAATTAGTTTTTTGTCCTTAGGTGCCTCAGAGAGAGAGAGAGAGAGAGAGAGAGAGAGTTCAGCTCAGCTGAAGGATGATTGTCTATTTGACAACCATGATCATTGTTTTGTTGCCATGAATTCCTAAAGCTCATGATATAAATTGTCGCTCATAAATTGACAGGTTCGGTCGGCAACCGCCTTGGCATGGCCAGATTAATCTGCGGTATACAACGAGACAGCAGTCATTATAACAGGAGCATATTTGCTGTTCCAGCGGCTTCTCATTACTGGTGGAGCAGAGTGCGGCACTTTTTTCTCTTTTTACATGCGCTCAAGGTGCCACATATTTTGTTGCACATTGTTCTGTGTTTGTTAAAATAATTTCCAACTTTGCTTCATAGTTTCTTAGGCCTGATTTATACTTCATAATTTATTTTGTGGCATTTTGTTCAAGGTCGAGTGTGAAATAAAGCCATAAAGGATAAACAGTTGATGTCTTCTGTGTATTTTATATTGGTAATATAACACAGTTTTGCATTATGTTTGTGAGAAAATAATTTATTAATTGGTAAGTAAGTTTTATTTCTATAGCTAGAACATTGTTACACTGCTATACTTTACAAAGCTTTACAATGGCTACAAAAACTAAAAAATAAAATGGAAAACATCCTATTGATAAAATATAAATAATAATGTAATTAATTAACTAGTTAATTGCAGCAATTAAATCAAAAATAAAATCTCAGGAGCCGTTTGGGAGCCGAAAGAGCCGGCTCCTTATAGTAAGAAGAGCCAAAAGAGCCGGCTCCCGAAAAAGAGCCGAAATTCCCATCACTAAAACAATGAATGAAACAGCCGTGGCTGTCACCTGGCGGCAGCGCACAGTGATAAGAAGGGAGAGAAAATAGTGCCAAGCGATTTCGAGGTCTGACTTTTTATTTGGCAACGGTTTTGTGATGCAAATATATCACTCTTTTGAACACATACTGTTTTGAGATGAAAAACGTTTTACTTTCGTGACCCCAACAAACTTGCCGGACTACTTTCGTCTGGACCAAAACTGGACAAGAACTGGACTCACAGGATGCTGTGTCAGGGGCAAGTCAGTGTGTTTGTAAGACACTATTGATGGGGATGCCATACAGATTCATGTCAAAAATCCCAAACTATCCTTTTAACGATGATCTTTGTGTTACGATGCTTTTGGGAAACTCGGCACTGGTCAGTTGAAGATTAGAAATCCCCCATGAGTCTCAATTTCTGCTGAGGCACACAGATGGCAGGGTTATTATGGATTGATATAAAACCATGAACCCAACCTGCATTGTGTGAACAGTTCAGCCTGGTGGTGGTGGTGTGATGGTGTGGGGAATGTGTTCTTGGAACACATCTGGCCCCTTCATACCAATCGAGCATGGTTTGTTTGAATACCACAGCCTGTCTAATTATTATTGTTGACCACGTGCATTTTCGTACTTCTCAAACGGGTTCTGTGAGCATGACGATGAGTACAGTGTTCTTCAGTGGCCTCCCCAATCCGACCAGCCATCCATACAGTACTTTCAAAGCCTGTCTTTATGCTGTCTTCCAAAGGGGACAGCTTTTTAGCATGGGCCACACAGTACTATGTGTAGTGTTGATTCATGAGCCAGGTAATGAAGTATGAATCATTTATTATCGGAAACAAATTATAAACCGACTGGCTTTAGGATGATGAGTTGAACACTGCGTGTACTACACACACAACTGAAGGCAGATGCATGTTTCCATATATTCTTTATAGGTGACTTATCACCTGGAGATGAGCTACTTTGAGGTGTATAATGAGAAGATCCATGATTTGCTTGTGGTGAAGGATGAGCAAAACCAAAAGAAGATGCCCGTAAGCAAACCATTTTATGTTTCGTTATGATCGTCTGCATCTTCTGATTATTATTATTATTATTATTATTATTATTATTATTATTATTATTATTATTATTATTATTTTAATCTATCTGAAAGCTTGGCTGTTAGTCAGTGTGGAAGGAGTTTAAATGTTTTGAGCACTCTTAAAATATGGCATGTAAAAATTGGACCTCAGGTGGAACTCCGACTTGTAATCATTTTTCTTTTTGTTTAATTTAAAACATCTAAGTTTTGTTTAAAATCAGAAAGTCTTAGGATAACGGTTTGTTCTTCAAACCTGTACAAGATTAAAATCTATTAAATTAGTATTATTATGACGACAATAAAAGCAATAGTTTTTAATGAGTTTTCTTTGTGATCATTACAGTAAAATCTGGAGCACCTTCGTCATACTTTGCTTAAATATTAAAGCTGGACCATCTGCATGGATTTATAGTGTCCTCAGTTCAAATCTACTTTTACTGTGTGCTGTACAGTTTAATGACTCAGTCATACGAACTTTGTCTTCGTCACCTTTTCCCGTTTGTGTTAGTTGCGGGTCAGAGAACACCCGACTGATGGGCCATATGTTGAAGCTCTATCTACGTAAGGAATCCTCACATTGGACCATCTGTTTTTTGTTGTTGCTAGTTGGTGTCCTCAGTTTTGGTCATTTTTTAATGGTTTTGTTTCATGGTTTTCAAACAGGAATGTGGTCAGCTCCTGTGCTGATATCCAGGTAATACGACCTTCTACTGCTTCAACAAATTATTAGTTCTCAACAAGTACAACACACTTTCTTGCTTGCTTTCTTGCTTTTCTGTGCTTTCTTTCTTTTGTACTTTCTTTTCTTTCTTTCATGCTGTCTTTCATTCATGCTTTTTGTTCTTTCTTGCTTGCTTGTCTTATTGTCTTCTTTTGTGCTTTCTTTTGAACTTTTCTGCTGCCTTTCTTTTGTGCTTTCTTCCTTTCGAGATTTCATGCTGTCCTTCATTCTTGCTTTTATGCATGAATGAACGAATTTCATGCTTGCTTTCTTTTGAGCTTTCTTGCTTTTTCTTTTTGCTTTCTTTTGAGTTTTCCTTCTTTCTTTTTCTTTCTTTCGAGCTTTCCTGCAGTCCTGCTTTTTCTTTCGAGCTGTCCTGCTTTCTTTCTTTCTTTCTTTTTTCTTTTTCTTTTGAGTTTTCCTGCTCTTTCTTTCTTTCTTTCTTTCTTTTTTTTCTTTCTTTCTTTTGAGTTTTCCTGCAGTCTTTCTTTCTTTCTTTCGAGCTTTCTTTCGAGCTTTCCTGCAGTCCTGCTTTTCTTTCTTTCTTTCTTTTGAGTTTTCTTTCGAGCTTTCCTGCAGTCCTGCTTTTCTTTCTTTCTTTCTTTCTTTCTTTCTTTCTTTCTTTCTTTCTTTCTTTCTTTCTTTCTTTCTTTCTTTCTTTCTTTCTTTCGAGTTTTCCTGCAGTCTTTCTTTCTTTCTTTCTTTCTTTCTTTCTTTTGAGCTTTCCTGCAGTCCTGCTTTTCTTTCTTTCTTTCTTTCGAGCTTTCATGCAGTCCTGCTGTCTTTCTTTCTTCTGAGCGTTCCTGCAGTCCTGCTTGTGTTCTTTCTTTCTTTCTTTCTTTCTTTCTTTCTTTCTTTCTTTCTTTCTTTCGAGCTTTCGAGCTTTCCTGCAGTCCTGCTTTTTCTTTCTTTCTTTCTTTCTTTCTTTCTTTCTTTCTTTCTTTCTTTCTTTCTTTTGAGCTTTCCTGCAGTCCTGCCTTTCTTTCTTTCTTTCTTTCTTTCTTTCTTTCTTTCGAGCTTTCATGCAGTCCTGCTGTCTTTCTTTCTTCTGAGCGTTCCTGCAGTCCTGCTTGTGTTCTTTCTTTCTTTCTTTCTTTCTTTCTTTCTTTCTTTCTTTCTTTCTTTCTTTCTTTTGAGCTTTCTTTCTTTTCCTTTCTTTCTTTCTTTTGAGCTTTCCTGCAGTCCTGCTTTTCTTTCTTTCTTTCTTTCTTTCTTTCTTTCTTTCTTTCTTTCTTTCTTTTGAGCTTTCATGCAGTCCTGCTGTCTTTCTTTCTTCTGAGTGTTCCTGCAGTCTTCCTTTTCTTTCTTTCTTTCTTTCTTTCTTTCTTTCTTTCTTTTGAGCTTTCATGCAGTCCTGCTGTCTTTCTTTCTTCTGAGCGTTCCTGCAGTCTTTCTTTCTTTCTTTCTTTCTTTCTTTCTTTCTTTCTTTCTTTCTTTCTTCTGAGCTTTCCTGTAGTCCTGCTTTTGTGCTCTTTCTTTCTTTCTTTCTTTCTTTCTTTCTTTCTTTCTTTCTTGCTTTCTTTCTTGCTTTCAAGCTTTCCTGCAGTCTGTCTTTCTTTTTTCTTTTGAGCTTTCCTGCAGTCCTGCTTTTGTGCTTTCTTTCTTTCTTGTTTGATTGCTTCATAGCTGTTTTTTCTGGCTTGCTTGCTTTCTTTTGTTCTTTCTTGCATGTCTTATTGCTTTCTTTTGTTCTTTTTTTTGAGACGTTATGCCGTCCTTCATTTGTGCTTTTATGTACAAATGAATACATTTCATGCTTTCTTTCTTTCTTTTGAGCTTTCTTGATTTTGTGCTTTCTTTCTTTCTTTCTTTCTTTCTTTCTTTCTTTCTTTCTTTCTTTCTTGTTTGATTGATTGATTAATTAATAGCTGGTCTTTCTGGCTTGCTTTCTTTAAGTAAGTTAAAGAAGAGAGTTAATAAAAGATGTCCATGCTTTCTTACTCTCCCATGTATTTTTTCAGGCCTGGCTTGAGCTTGGGAATAAACAGCGAGCTACTGCTGCTACAGGCATGAACGACAAAAGCTCCAGGTCTCACTCTGTCTTCACTCTGGTCATGACTCAGACTAAGGTTGGTCTTCTCAGATAATGACACAGTTTTTCCAAAGAGATTTCCAGTCTGTTCTTTGGACTCCACTGTGACACTCCGTTTTGGCATGGGGCAAAAAAATCTCCAAACAAATAAACAGTACATTTTAATTAATGTCATATTTGTTCATATGCAGACAGAATTAGTGGAAGGAGAAGAACATGACCACAGAATAATCAGCAGAATCAACCTGGTGGATTTAGCCGGGAGCGAGCGCTGTGCCACGGCTCAGACCAGTGGAGACCGGCTGAGGGTACAACGCAGACTGGTCCATTCCGCACACTTTCACCACTGACCAGTTTTGCATTACTTTTAATTTAAGCAAATTGTAAAATCCTTTGCTGACTTGCAGAGGTTATTCCTATTTAAAAAAAAAAAAGGTTTGCTTCTTCTGTTTCATTAGGAGGGAGCAAGTATCAACAAATCTTTGCTCACTCTGGGGAAGGTGATTTCTTCACTCTCTGAACAAGCTCAAGGCAGAAAGAAAATCTTCATCCCATACAGGGAATCGGTCCTGACATGGTAAGAAACATGTCTGAATTTATACTTAAACCCAAGTTGCTTGTTGACCCACAAGCTAGTTCTTTCATGAGTCAAATGCATGCTTCCTCTGCTGCTCATGCAGCGTCACCGGCCAGCTGGAAGCCTTATTAGGATGGATGTCCTGGTTCCTCTAGATGAGCTCAGCAATGCTGGTGATTTGCTAGTCTCATGGTGATTGACAGAGGAGAGAGGAATGCGATGCCATGACGTTCTGTTCAGCAAAAGCCATGTACGAGGAGATTGAGTGGAATAACTGTTTAATTCTTTCCACATTTACTGGAATTTGAGAAACAAAGCATTTTTATTTTTTGCAAATTTGATGAATAAAAACTTCATACAAAACGTCCAACAAAATAATTTCCGCTTAGAATGTAAACAAACTGGCGAAATGACAGGAGAAATTTATGAAAAATGCGATAATAATAATTCTTGAAAAATAAAAAAAGAAACGTTCTTACCATCAAATACTTTTATTCCATATTTTGTTGCTTTTTTGGGGTTTTCTTCTTTACAGTTTTTTGGCAGTTGGCAGATTAACTTAAAGGTCCATTACTGCCACCAACTGGGCTGGAGTGTGGAACAGGAGATATTTGGGGGGGAGAAAACTATATTCTTTTAGCTATTTCTGTTCCTTTTAAATACTTGAGAACAATTTTTGGGGTTTTGTGTTCGAGTAGAGTTTTTATTTCGTCCTCGGTTGGTTCAGCAACACACGCCGCCATTTTGTTTTTCTCTACTCACAGTATAGATGACTTGCAACCGCGTGATCAAATTGTGCTACGTCATGAGCGTCTGCCATAATGGTAGATATACAGAGCAACTCGGATGGCAGCCACTGAAAGCCTGTCTGTAAACAATGCTGAATTTTCTTAGTGTTACCACAATTTGAACGCTCGAGTGAAGATTTGATACAAAGAGAAGATAGATACAGTGGCATGCAAAAGTTTGGGCACCTTTACTGAAAATGTCTGTTACTCTGAATAGTTAAGTGAGCAGAAGATGAACTGATCACCAAAAGGCCTAAAGGTAAAGACAACACCTTTCTTTTCAGCATTTTCTGCAAGATTTGTGTATTATTTTTGTTTTGTATAATTGGAGAGTAAAAAAAAGAAAAGGAACACCATGCAAAAGTTTGGACACCCCAATACATTTGAGTTCTCAGGTAACTTTTACCATGGTTCCAGACCTTAATTAGCTTATTGAGCTGTGGCTTGTTCAAATTCTTCGTTAGGAAAGGTCAGATAATGCAGATTTCAAAACTGTATAAATTCTCTGACTCCTCAAACTTGTCCCTAAAATCAACAGCCATGGGCTCCTCTAAGCAACTCCCTCGCATTCTGAATAATAAAATAATTGATGCTCACAAAGCAGGAGAAGGCTACAAGAACGTAGCAAAGTGTTTTCAGGTAGCTGTTTCCTTAGATCGTAATGTTATTAAGAAATGGCAGTTAACAGAAACAGTGGAGATCAAGGTGAGGTCTGGAAGATGAAGAAAACTTTCTGAAAGAACTGCTTGTTGGAGTGCTTGAAAGGCAAATAAAAAAACCCTGTTTGACTGCAAAAGACCTTCAGAAAGATTTAGCAGACCCTAGAGTGGTGGTGCACTGTTCTACTATGCAGCGACACCTGAATATTACCTTCATGGGAGAGTCATCAGAAGAAAACCGTTCCTGCGTCCGAGCCACAAAATTCAGCATCTGAAGTTTGCAAATGAACATCTAAATAAGCCTGATGCATTTTGGAAACAAGTCCTGTGGACTGATGAAATCAAAATAGAACTTTTTGGCCACAATGTGCAAAGGAATGTTTGGAGAAAAAAGGGTGCCAAATTCCAGGAAAAGAACACCTCTCCAACTCTGAAGCATGGGTGTGGATCGATCATGCTTTGGGGTTGTGTTGCACCCAGTGGCACAGGGCACATTTCATTGGTCGAGGGAAGCATGGATTCGAATAAATACCAGCACATTCTGGAAGCAGACATCACACCATCTGTAAAAAAGTTGAAGTTAAAAAGACGATGATTCATCTTTAATTCGTCTTCCTCAAAATCTACAATGGAATACCTCAAGAGGCACAAGCTGAAGGTTTTGCCATGGCCCTGACCTAAACATCATTGAAAATCTGTGGATAGATCTCAAAAGAGCAGTGCATGCAAGACAGCCCAAGAAACTTGTAGAACTGGAAGCCTTTTGCAAGGACGAATGTGTGAAAATCCCCCAGGTAAGAACTGAAAGATTATTAGCTGGCTACAAAAAGTGTTTACAAGCTGTGATACTTGCCAAAGGGGGTGTTACTAAGTACTGACCATGCAGGGTGCCCAAACCTTTGCTTCGGGCCCTTTTCCTTTTTTGTCATTTAGAAAATGTAAAAGATGAAAATAAAACATTATTTTTGCTTAAAATATAAAGGGGATGAGTCATCTTGAACTTTATGCCTTTTGGAGATCATTTCATCTTCAACTTGCTCAACTGTTCACAGTAACAGCAATTTTGACCAGGGGTGCCCGAACTTTTGCATACCACTGTATGTGTGGTTTTGACCCATATTATTGAAAAAGTAAGATTTTTCTGAGGATAAGATGCCTCTACTGACCATCAAGTACCCAGATCAGTTTGGAAAACTTAAATTTATGGAAGTTTTGAAATAATATTACTTTGTTTCAGTCAAAATTAGCTGACCTGGTATTAATTTCTCAGCTTCAGCTGTGGTGTCTTGGAACTCCACGGGCGAGCTACCACATGCAGCTTCCGCAAATTCAGCTGCCTTCCTCCTCCTTTGAGCTCTTTGGTGTCGTTCGGCTGCCAAATAATCAAGTCTGACCTTGGACGAAACATAGCCCGTTTTCTGAGTGGGTGCCCAGTCTGGATGGTTTCTATCGTATAATTTTGCTGGCGCTCCTAGAAGCGAAACGGTAATACACATTGTTAAAATTATAACAACGACCGAGTGAACCACGACAAGAGAACGCTCATTTTATAGCAAAATTCAGCAACATGAAATTAAATTCTTCCATGATATTACTGAGGAAGCTTTTGAATCTCACCTGAGATAAAATGATTACTGCAAACACGAGCTGTTTTTTGGTTTGAGGAAAAAACTGTTAGATCAGCCCTGCCGATGTTGTTCAGCCGTGCTCGTCTCCTCTCCGTGCTAAGCCTCAGAGTTTCCTTGCCTTCTTTCCAAATCACGGACGGAATTCTAAAAAATCAAAACGTGCCACGATAACGAGTACTGTTGTGACCACAACTACAAAGATATGGCTGAGCTAAAAGAACGCTTAAAGCAGCAGAAAAGCAGAGAGTTGTGCACGCGTGACTGTTTTGTATGGATTGTCGCTTGACCCCGCATTTGTATATCCACCAACATGGCCGACATCCGAGTTTCTATTTTGTTTTGACGTCACGTAGCCAGTCGGCGCATGCGATTGCTCGTATCCAGTGAAGGTGGATAGAATAAAATCTATTATACCCCCTTTAAACCAACATGAACTAGGTGCTGGTGGAGCTTCCAATCTTCTAACCTCCAACTGTGAACCTTGTAAGAACAAGTTTGCTTTTCCATGGGTTGGAGAGCTGCCATAGAGCCACGTCATTACATCAGTGTATACATGTCTCCGTCGCTGCTTTCCCAGTAACACTAGTTCCAAGCAAAACGCCACCGCCATTGGCTGCTTTGAGTTTGCGTCCATACAGAAGTTCTGGTTTTTCTTCTTTAGATTAAGCAGACTAGATCTTTTTTTCTAAAGCTTCTTCTCTAACCATAAAGCCATGATCTTTCCTAAACAGTGTGGCTATTTCAAGTTTGGTTAGTGTCCCCCCCCCCCCGTGTTGCTTTGAACATGTTTCTCCATCATGGTGTCTCATATGCGCAGGTTACTGAAGGAAAGCCTGGGTGGAAACTCAAAGACAGCCATGATTGCAACAGTGAGTCCAGCCACGAGCAACGTGGATGAGAGCCTGAGCACTCTGCGCTATGCTCAGCAGGCTCGCCTCATCATCAACGTAGCCAAGGTCAACGAGGACACCAATGCCAAGCTGATCCGAGGTCAGTATGCGGGATCCCCTGCTCTCTACACACGCGTCAATTATCCGCTTCTGTCCCTGCTGCTCAGTTAGAGCAATCCTTGACCTGAGTACTCGTTCAGTTTCAGGGCTTGGGTGTCAGAGGGAAGCGCACTGTGCTTCTCTATCATCCTCTCAGCAGAGGGCAGTAGATGAACACTATGTGAAAAAGAAAGTACACCCTCTTCCAGTTACATGGTTTTACCAATCAAGATATGACATGACATAAAAAAAAAAATCATCTGATCCTTACCAGGTCCTAAAATTATGCAAATCTAACCTCAGGTGTAAAGCAACATACAACAGATTCCACCGTGTCATTATTTATTTAACAAAAATTAAGTGAAAATGCAGAATCCATGTGTGGAAAAAGTAAGTACACCCCATGATTCAATAGCTTGTAGGACCACCTTTTGCAGCAATAACTTGAAGCAATCGTTTTCTGTCTGACTTTATCAGTCTCTCACATCATTGTGCAGGAATTTTGGCCCACTCTTTACAACATTGCTTCAGTTCATTCATGTTTGAGGGCATTTGTTTATGCACAGCTCTCTTAAGGTCTGGCCACAGCATTTCAATAGGGTTGAAGTCTGGACTTTGACTTGGCCATTCCAACACCTTGATTCTTTTCTTTTTCAGCCATTCTGCTGTAGATTTGCTGATGTGCTTGGGATCATTGTCCTGTTGCATGACCCAATTGTGGCCAAGCTTTAGCTGTTGGGCAGATGGCCTCACATTTGCCTCTAGAATACTTTGGTAGACAGAGGAGTTCATGGTTGACTCAGGCCCTGTCCACACGGCAACGGATTCAGGTGAATCTGATAAAATTTTTTATCGTTTCGGCCTGGCGTCCACACGGCACCGGCGTTTTGGGTGCCCCAAAACGAAATCTTTTGAGAACGGGTTCCAGAGTGGAAAAATCTGGCAACGGCCCCGTTGCGAAGTCGTCTGGATGAGTAGAACGGATTTGTTTACGATGACGTCACAACCACATGACTGTCAGTGCTTCATGCTGGGTAGAAGTGTAACGAACTCGATGCGAGTTGTTAACAAATCCTATAACTTGGTTCATGAAACGCGCTTACAAAATATTTTCACTGTGAATATTTATTGTGTAATGGTGCAAAGTGAGAGAGAGAGAGAGAGAGAGAGAGAGAAAATAGCCCTTAGGGCAGAGTCTTTAGTCCAAACACTGCGGAAGTACTGAGTATAACCAAACCGTGCACCGCCCGTGTGCTTTCCAAAAACAAAAACAATCCTGCCAGCAAAAATAGGAAAAAAAAAGGAGCGATTTCCCCTCTTCAGATGTTGGTTTAAGTCTGACAATACATTCCTCAAAAAGGGCGTAGAAGAACAAAGTAATCCATCAACGTGTAACATTCAATTTATTCCAGACCATTAAAGAATTCTGGAGGATATCAGAATGTTGGCATACCGGCTTCCATCTACCCCCGTTCATTCCTCTTTCCGCGTCTTTCGTTTTACGCTACTGATTAATAATCAAAACTTTGTGGCTGATGCTACAGAAGAAGGGGTTTATGCACATGTGTCTACTTCTTCTATTGTTCTGGTGTCTCCGATGGGACCGTCTTACAGCGCACGTAGAGGTGTGGCATGTGTATTGCATCGTTTTCAGCAAGCGTTGCATTGCCATATGAATCTGATATTTTACTGATCCATTGCCCGTGTGGACGCGATATTTAAAAAAAAAAAAAATCTCGTTGCCGTTGTCGTGTGGATGTAGCCTCAGTAACTGCAAGGTGTCCAGGTCCTGTGGCTGCAAAACAAGCTCAAATCATCACCCCTCCACCATCGTGCTTGATGGCTGGTGTGAGGTGTTTGTGCTGATATGCTGTGTTTTGGTTTTCGCCAAACATTTCCACTTTGGTCTCATCTGTCCAAAGGGCATTGTTCCAGAAGGCTTGTGGCTTGTTCAGGTGCATTTTCACAAACCTAAGCCATGCTGCCATGTTCTTTTTAGATAGAAGAGGCTTTCTTCTGGCAACCCTTCCAAACAAGCCATTCTTGCATAGTCTTTTTCTAATTGTACTGTGAACTTTAACATGTTAACTGTGGCCTGTAGAGTTCTAGATGTAGTTCTTGGGTTTTTTGCAATTTCTCTGAGCATTGCACGGTCTGACCTTGGAGTAAATTTGCTGGGATGTTCACTCCTGGGAAGATTGGCAACTGTCTTGAATGTTTTCCATGTCTGAATAATCTTTCTCACAGTAGAATGATGGATTTCAAATTGTTTGGAAATGGCCTTATAACCCTTCCCAGACTGATGTGCAGCAACAATTGCTTCTCTAAGATCACTGCTGATGTCTTTCCTCCTTGGCATTGTGTTAACATACACCTGAGTGCTCCAGACCAGCAAACTGCCAAAACTTCAGTGTGGTGGCCAGACTGGCTGATGATCAATTAATCAAATTCATTTGATCAGCAACACCTGACTGCTAACTACCTTCATAATTTCTATGGAGTGTGTGAAATTAATTTTTCACACACTGCTACTGCATTTTTGGCTTACTTTGTGCTAAACAAATAATGACAGGGTGAATGTCATGTGTTATTGGTCATCTGAGGTTGTATTTGCCTAATTTTAAGATCTGGTAAGGACCAGCTGATTTTTTTTTTTAAATTATGTCCTGACACTTAAAACCTAGACTTGAAAGAGGGTGTACTTTCTTTTTCACATGACTGTACTTGGATACATAAACCTAGTGTGTTGCTTGTGTTCAAAACCAGAGCTGAAAGCAGAGGTGGAGAAGCTGCGGGCCGCCCAAATGAGCTCTCAGGGCATCAATCCAGAGAAAATGAGACAATTCCAGCAGGAAATCTTCACCCTGAAGACTCAACTGTCTCAGCAGGAACGTGAAATGGCTGAGGTGCACAGGTAATCGCAAAGCACCTACGTTCTCTTTTTACTGGGATTAATTAACCATGTGCAGTGTTTCACACCTTATTGTCTTGTGTAGAACATGGAAGGAGAAACTGGAGCATGCCGAGAGGAGGAAACGTGAAGAGACCAAAGAGCTCCAGGCTAGTGTTTGCTGTTTATTCGAGTGTCTTCATCTAACAAGAGCTTTATTGGTCTATAATGCAGCGTGCTCACATTCTCTTATTCCCCTCCCTCTTGATACATCAGCGTGTAGGCATCACATTTAAAGTGGATAACCGGCTCCCCAACCTTGTGAACCTGAATGAGGATCCTCAGCTGTCAGAGATGCTCTTATACATGATTAAGGAGGGGCAGACCAAGGTCGGCAAGCTCAAGTCTGAGTCGGCCCACGACATCCAGCTCTCCGGGACTCTTATTGCTGATGAACATTGGTAAGATGCTATAATAAAACAGCATAGTACCCCATCTTGGTATCAGATGCCTTGAGTTCCACAAGGACATCTGGCTATTAGGAACTTTTACGGTTGATTTAAAAAAAAAAAAGTGGTGTCTGATTTGGCTTCCATGTCTTTCCTGCCATTCTTTATAATCTCTCAGATGGTCAGTCTCTTAAATACACCTGTGTAGAGCAGGCCCTGTGTCCGAAATCACTCGCGCATTCACTACTTCCTACTCACTATACAGGGAATTACTATATAGAGGACTATATAGTGAGCTCATGAAAAAAACACTTTTGGACACTACTCTGCTACGCCGTTATTTACGTCATTACTGTTGCACAATTAAAACGTGCCAGATTAGTTGGCTGGTAAATACATGCATGGGTTTTTGTGATAAATACAGAATATGTTATACTGAGCATATTTCCCACATTAATAAATCCAGAGTACTTTGTATCTGCTGCATCTTTCAGTTCTTTTAAATCAAGGCTGAATATTTTCTTCTTTGCCTTTTATTAAATCAAATTGAGGCTTTTGATTAATTCCTCGCTCTGCACTGTAACTTTTATTCTTGTATCTTTACTGCCCCTCTTGCTGCTGTTCCTTGACTGTTTACTTCTGGTTACATTGTTTGCACACATTTGGACATTACTGCCGTTTTACTGCTGTTTCCTTGACTGATTACATGTGGTTACATTGCACATTCGCACATTACTGCCCTAACGCTGCTACGTCTGATCATTGCCTTATTTTTGTATTATGCTACCTATTTTGCACGAAATTTACCTTTTATTTTGTACTATACTGGGTGTTTTTTGTTGCTTTTGCTTTTCTTTCCTTTTATTTTTGCACTATATTGCCTTTACTTTGTATTACTACTACTGCCTATTTATTTATTTATTTGTAATTGGCATTCATGGTGGACAGCAAACTAAGAATTTGATTGTACAGGAGGACATGTCCTTACTGTGCATATGACAAGAAACACTTTGAACTTGACAGAGTAAGCAGGGCGAGTATTGTAATCAGTGCGGTTTGTTACCTCACCCGGGACGGAGTCCACCAGGGGGCGAGGTATTGTTTTCAGTGGGATTTCTTTGTTTTTTTGTAAATGATGTTACGGGAAAACGGCGAGACCAATCTTCATGAAACTTTCAGGATAGATGGGCATTGGTCTCAAATAGAACCTCCAACATTTTGAGGGTCATCTAGTCAAGGTCACCAAAAAGGTCAAAATTGTGGGGGGGTTTTTTGTTAGTTTTTTTTTTCTTCCCTCCCCTCACGATATCTTCCTTCATATTCATCATATTTACTTCAAACCAATTCCAAAATGTTCATCTTTCAATTCTGCTTCCATTGATATGCTGCATGATGGGGTATCTCTCATAGTTTTCTTAGCGGTTGGGGATCAAATGTCGGGGGGGGGGGGGGGGGGGGTTTAAGATCATTGCTGAAATTTGCATATTTTCCATTATAACTCAAAAACGGTTAGAAAGAGAGATGTTTATCCTTATCAACATAGGAAGTCATAGGGCTTTCAATTTGGCACCATGACCTTTGACCTTGTTTGTGTGTGTTAACAATCTAGTGTCTAAATGGTTGTACCGATTGACTTAAAATTTTCAGGGTAGGTGGGCAATGGTGCGTAGATTACCTGATTAAATTTTGGGGGGTAATCGGGTCAAGGTGAAGGTCTGTCACCAGAAAGGTCAACCTTTTGGTCAAAATGGCAGTTTCCATTATAACTCAAAAACGGTTGTTGATAGACAGATGTTTACTATTATGAGCATATCGGAACTCCCATATAGACTTTAATTTGACACGATGATCTTTGACCTTGAGTGACCTTGAAAGGTCAAACTCAAGGTCATGGGTTTTCAAAGGGCTATAACTTTAAAATGGTTCATGATAGCCAAATGTTTACCATTATCAACATATCAGAAGTCCCATATGAGTGTTCAGTTGCTGTCTTGAATGACTTTGAAATGTCAAACTCAGTCACGGATTTTCAGAAGGCTGTAACTTGAAAACGGTTGCTGATAGACAGAACTGCTCCAACTCCTTCAAGTTAGATGGGTTGTGTTGGTGAACAGCAATTTTCAAGTTATGCCACAGATTCTCAATTGGATTGAGGTCTGGGCTTTGATTAGGCCATTTCAAGACATTTAAATGTTTTCCTTAAAACCACTCCAGTGTAGCTTTAGCAGTATGTTTAGGGTCATTGTCCAGCTAGACCGTGAACCTTCGTCCCAGTCTCAAACCTCTGGCTTTTCCTCCAGAATTGCCCTGTATTTAGTGCCATCCATCTTTCCTTCAATCCTGACCAGCTTTCCTGTCCCTGCAGATGAAAAATATCCCCACAGCATGATGCTGCCACCACCATGCTTCACTGTAGGAATGGTGTTCTCAGGGTTTGTGCCACACATGGTGTTTCCCCATGATGGCCAAAAAGTGAAATTTTTGTCTCATTTGACCAGAGAATCATCTTCCATGTGTTTGGGGAGTCTGCCACATGCTGTTGGGCAAACAACAAACGTGGGCTTTCTTTTCAAATTATTTATTTATTTATTTACACAATGACTTTTTTCTGGCCACTCTTCCATAAAGCCCAGCTCTGTGGAGTGTACAGCTTAAAGTGGTCCTATGGACAGATACTCCCATCTCCGCTGTAGATCTTTGCAGCTCCTTCAGTGTTATCTTTGGTGTTTCTGTTGAATCTCTGATTAATGCCCTCTTTGCCCGGTCTGTGAGTTTTGGTGGGCGGCCTTCTCTTGTCATGTTTGTAGTGGTGCCATATTCTTTCCATTTTGCTATAATGGATTTAATGGCGCTCCCTGGGATATTAAAAGTTTAGGATATTTTTTATAACCCAACCCTGATCTATACTTCTCCACAACTTTGTCTCTGACCTGTTTGGAGGCTCCTTGGTTTTCATGTTGCTTGCTTAGTGGTGTTGCAGAGTCAGGGTCCTTCCAGAACAGGTTGATTTATACAGACATCATGTGACAGATCATGTGACACTTTGATTGCACACAGGTGGAGCTTAATCAACTAATTATGTGACTTGTGAAGTGAATTGGTTGGACCAGCTCTTATTAGGGGTTTCAGACGAAAGGGGTGAATACTTACGCACACTTCAGATTTCTGTTTTTTCATCTTAATTATTGTTTGTGTCACAATAAAACAAGAATGTGCACCTTTAAAGATTTTGTGAAAATCAAATGGCGCTAAACACCCTCCCCCCAATCCATTTTAATTCCAGCTTGTAAGGCAACAAAACAGGACAAACACCAAGGGGGATGAATACTTTTGCAAGGCACTGTATCAAGGTCATATCGTATGGTTTAGAACACAAACCTCAGCTACTATAGTCTGTTGTTTATTTCAAAGAAAAATTGTTCTTGTTTGTATGCACTTTTTTTTTTTTTTTAAATTTGATCAACTTTTACACACAGACTATGAAGGACGGAACAAAAGTATTAGATTACTCAATATATTCTTCAGTATATCTTTGAATAAATTAAGGTTATTTGGAGTTCTCTGTTGGTGTGTGTATATATAGGTATCCTTTTTCTGACTTAATTTGTTCATAGAAACTTTTTTTTTGTCAATTTCTCTTTCAGTGTTATCTCCAATGTTGATGGCACAGTCAGCATCACCCCTATGGAAAATGCCAAGACCTTTGTGAATGGAAACCTTGTATCTGAAGCGACTGTCCTCCACCATGTAAGAGAAATGGGACATGCAGACTTGGCTACTGTGTAACATTTTTAGATCAGCGGTTATCAGCGAATGTCTTTTATTTACATTTTCCGATTTATTTAGGGTGACCGAGTGATTCTTGGAGGAGATCACTATTTCCGCTTCAACCACCCGGCCGAGGTGCGGTGTGGAAAGCGGGCGTCCTGTTGGAGTAATGGAGATGGCCAGAAGGACTTTGAGTTTGCCAAGAATGAGCTACTTTCAGCTCAGAGAGCTCAGTACGTTCATAAATCAGAATTTATCACTTTTTTCCCCATATGTTTATTTTCCATTTCTCACTCTGTTTTGTTTTTATATTATTCATATTTTACTTTCTTTTACACCCAAAACATTCATCAATACCTTTATTTATAACCTAGTAGCAAACTACATTTGCAACATGAATGTTTAGTTAATTTAATTAATTCTTAATATCACTGACCATGTTGTCTAAACAATGCTTAATGTTAAAGCTAGACGACCTTTTGATTTCATAAAATCGGTGAAATTTAGTTCCCTCTGAAATGTGGTCGTTGTGATATGTTTATTTCTGTAATATCTCACAAAATATCGGGCCATTCTGTGGCTGGGAAGTTATTTAATTTGAGGGGATTAAAGAAAATAATGTGCATGAAATTGTTCACTTTGCGCAGTCAAGCAGACAGAGGAAGTCCGTGTGTGCGTGCATGCGCAGGTTTACCATTGACTGTGCACTGACAGTTCCATCATCTTGTCGCTAAACGAACAGCTGATCACACCGAGGTGCTCGCTGAGCGCCGATATTTATTAGTTTGGTCCTGCGTTTCCTTTCCTTCATATATAACATAATGTCTTTTCTTCTCGCTTTCCGTTACTGTAGTCGGTCTTTCACGTTTCATTCGCACACTCACATCCTCCATTTTTCTCTCCTGTTTCAAATCTGTATCCCACAATGCCTTGTGCGAACAGGGAAAGCCCACCATGTGATGCATAACGGAGTATCTTGAATTGGGTCATGGTGAAGCAGGAAAAAATAGTGGAGAATTTAGGGCCACGTGGCCTTAAATTCATTAATTGTTCTATTTTAAAAAAAAAAACCTAATATTTGAAGTCTGTGATTTGAATTCAGTAGTCGTAGTTTTGGTCCACTAAACAAAAATAACTGGGTGTCGGGGAAAATTCTTTTTATGACCTACACTTGAAAAATCTGAAAGGCAGTCTACCTTTAAAATTATGAGAGTTAAAATGTTATGAGAGATGGAATAATAAGAATGATCAGTAGTTAAAGACGTACTGCACACTTAAATGTGTGTTTTGAGCTGTAGATTAAATGATATGACTGTCCTGTGATGAAGCACAGCAATGCTAGTATTGATAGTGAAAGAAGTACCTTTTTAATAAAAATAAAAATCTGCATTTCGTGAGATAAAAATGGCTCAAAACACCATCTACTGGATAAAACCATCCTGAACCTTGCAAGGCTGATGCTGATGTCAAGTCGACCATTTGGTTCTTCCAGACATCATGAAATTTGGATTATTTAAAAAAAAAAGTTAATATCCTCTAACCAGAGGTGTGTGGCCCACCTACTCAGGCCCCGCCCTTGAGAGGGAGTCTGTGAAACCAAGTTCGTTTTCAAACGCTGATGGAAAATCATAATTTGCAGGAGTTTACACCAAAACCTCCACCCCCTCTGTCCTCTGACTCACTTTTTAGCATTTTTTCAGAATTATGCAGTGGGTGGAGTTAGGCTCAGAGCTGGGCATGAGGTTACATTTCTCACGTCCCAAAGCACTAATAGCAGGAGTTTTAACTTGGTAACATTTTAAAGCTTTTTAAAATAAGGTATAGAGGATAGTACTCTATAAATAACATGATGTTTGCATTACATTGAAAAAAAAATGTACCATTCATATAAGCTTCTGCTTGTCCCTCTCTTCATATGTTTTTAATTGTGTCTCCAGACTAGAGGCGGAGATTGAAGATGCCCGAATGAAAGCCAAAGAAGAGATGATGCAGGGGATCCAGGTGGCCAGAGAAATGGCCCAGAAAGAGTTGTGTGACCAGAAGCTTCAGTATGAGAACCGGATACAAGTCCTGGAGAAAGAACTTGTACGTTAAAGACTGTTCATGGGCAGAACGAGCTGCATGATTGTAGAGGCTCGACTTTTCTTTCTTCTAAATAAGGAAGACTTGTTTAATTTTCAGGAGGAGGAGAATGAAAGAAAAAGGGCACAGGAGCTTGAGCGGCAGAAGGTCGCTAGCGAGATGGAGGAACTGCAGACTGCGAAGTCTCTCCTGGAGCAAGAAATGAGCGTGCACAAGAAACGGTTACAAATGGAGGCCCAGGCTGCCAGACAGGTACAGAGAGGTGTGACTGTGTATCCGTGTAACCATGATGATTATAGAGTCTGAAATAGCTTGGTACCTTAATTGAATGATGCTACAGATACATGAATTAATTGCCTTTATTGTCATTGTAAATGTATCCAACGAAATTAAAATTGCCACTCTATGATGCAAACATAGAAAAACAGGACTGTTTGTTCGAGTTGTGAGTGAAGACTGTGGTACAACAAACTGTGATTTTTTTTTTTTTGGTTTTAATAATTCAGTGTGTTACAGTTCAGTCCTGGCTTTGTCCAAATCTTTAAATGAAGCTTGTGGGTCGTAATGGAGTTACGTTTCCGCGTGTTTAAAGTTTTCCCTTTCCCTCCAGGCCATGGCCGATAATGATATTCGACATGCTAAAATCCTTGAAGCGCTGGAAGCAGAGAAGAGGAAAATCGCAGAAGATCTAGCTGATATTCAGAAGAAACGTGCCTTGAAGGTCAACCAGACTCCCAAGACTGGTAGGTTAAATGTCCCTTTATAGCATTTATAAATTGGATCGGTGTTAAAGGTTGCTGCAGGTTTGTCGTTTGTCATATCAGATTAGTGTTATAAATTAAAAACAACACTGTCAACTTGTTGAAATATGAATTAGCCACAAAGGTTGTGTTTTTGCTGTTTATGGCATAGTTGTATGCGTATGTCAGTGCAATAACTCAACAGAAGGTCCAAAATAAGCAGGTACATGGTGATTGGACAGTTGTGGTCAGAAGTTTACGGACACTCATCGTGGACGTTAAAGTGTATGTAATGCCTTTTTGTAATGCTTTAAAATGAATATATATCATTAGTAACAACCAAAATGAATTAATAAAGCAGGAGGAAAAATAATATTAATTATTTGTTATTTTATTATTAAGCTCAAAACTATTGAAAAACTGCAGCGTCCGGATCCTAGAAAAAGGCAACCTTGCCTCAGGGCTAATCTCGCACAACGTCACGCGTGGAACCCCGGTTATCTGGGTCATTTCGGTTCATCTGACTCCATGCTTGTTTACTTGCTGATATTGGATATTGTTGTAGGAATCTTACAAAAATAACGATGTGAAAGTGCTGCGTTGTGTTTGGATGTACAAATCCATATACAAGAGAACATTTGATTCACCAATTTCCGAGAAATGACACCAATCTAAAGCGACAGTGGGTGAGGTTTGTGCAAATGAAGTGGGCAGATTTCATGTTGCCTACTAATAATAAATCTGATTCATCAAGTGTTCACCACCACCAGGACGACCACATGGGAATTATTGGAGCAAAAAAACCCCCGTTTGTTTAATAAAT
The DNA here is from genome assembly GCF_027579695.1 of Neoarius graeffei. Classification (NCBI taxonomy): domain Eukaryota; kingdom Metazoa; phylum Chordata; class Actinopteri; order Siluriformes; family Ariidae; genus Neoarius; species Neoarius graeffei. Next base: position 66,197,129 of record NC_083583.1, read on the forward strand.
GACATTTATTCCGACATTTGGACAGTTAGTTGATTCCCCTATTATCGCCCACTTATTTTCTTTCAATAATTATACTGAATAAGTAAAAAAATATATATACTGTATATATAAACAAACATTACCTGTGAGTGTTTAGTCTGTGTATTTCTTATCTAGAGTGTTTATATTGTTTATTTCAGTTATTCTATTTTTATTTATTGCATTGCCTGTTTGCACCGTGGGTCAGAGAGGACTGAAATTTCATCTGTGCTGTATGTCGAGCATATATAGCATATTTGACAAAGTTGACTTGACTAAATGTAAATATTTTGCAGTGCCCAGCTTAGAATAAAAATCCACAAACCAATCTGTTTTTCCAATTCTCTCTGGCTAGTGGTGCGCTATCAGCTGTGAGTGGGACTGTCGTGAACTGGCATCTGTTTCTCGTTTTGGGGACTCAAAAAGATCACCATTTACTCCGGAATATCCTTGATAATCATCTGCCCCTTCATCCGACATATAAAAATCCCAATCACTATCAGAATTCTCTCCAAAATGTGATTCCATATTGAGACTGATCTAACCACTGCTCTGCATGGGAACGAAATTGATACCTGGATTGTGTGACGTCATGTACCCCTTTGGGATCTTCCGGTTCAGTCTCAGCAGACTCCATGAAAATCGGCTGATCTTATTGATTTTCCATTCATTTATGGCCTTTTGGATCGGCTATGGTTCGAAAACACGTGGTCAATCAACGTAATGATTGTTGCTTTGTACAAGGAAAAAAAGTGGGGTTTAGAGGCATTATATACACTTTAATGTCATGCCAATATTGGGCTTTCAGTGGTTTCTTTGAACGGTTCTTTTTCTGGGGAAGAATCATTATACAATATGTTTAATAGAAAAAATAACAAATTAAAACTTGTGCACTAAATTATTTTGGGTTTTCTGAAATCAATACAGGGTCAAAATTATACACCAGAGTCAAAAATATGCATACAGGCAGGGCTCTACACTAACTTTTTTTTTTCAGGAGCATACGTGCTCCTAAGTTAAAAATTTTAGGAGCAAAGGGAAAAAAATGGGGGCACAAGCAGGTTTTCATTTTAAAGGTTTATTGCAGCGCAAACCTTAGACACACCAACACATAAAATGCAAAATTCAATTGAGAATGAATGAATGAACGAATGAATGAATGAACAAACAAATGAATAACGAACAACTGAATGAATGAACAAACAGTAGCTAAACAGAGAGCAGAGCTCAGCAGAGCTAACAACATCATCAAGGACAGCTCCCACCCTGGCTCTGAGTTCTTTGACTTGCTGCCCTCAGGCAGGCGTTACAGGTGCATCAAAGCAAGGACCAACAGACTCAAAAACAGTTTTTTCCCACAGGCCATAACCACCTTGAACAATTAGCCTTTTTCACATTACGTCACTTGCAGGGGAACTCGTATCTGTTTTCAGCCTTTTGAATGGAAGAAGAGGTATACAGCGGCAACATATGTTAACAAAACTGTCATTCACAGATAAGACTGTTAATAATATTGTGCATTGTTGTTTATCATTACGTATTGTTAGCGACCATTCTAGTCACCTATCTGCCTTGTTTTGGAAAGGAAGTTTACTGACTTTCTATGGTTGCTACTTGTTAGCCAGCAGATTAGCATGCCGCCTCTTCTTCCATTCAAAAGGCTGAAAACGGATGTGAGGTTCTTCTGCAAGTGACGTAATGTGAAAAAGGCTAATTACATGCACTGACTGATGCCACTTCTGGCAGGTGCAACAATGCACCAACAAGGACCTAAAAGGACAATATTCTCAACTTACCTGATACAGTGCAATACTTATTACAGTGCAACCTCATAGAGCAACTTTAGTTTTTATAGCTTTTGTATATTTTATATTTATATTTCTACACTTTTACATCCATACCCAATACAATGCAATACCAAATACAGTGCAATATCCTGAGTTTTGTAGCTGAACTGAGTTTCTATAACTAATGTGCAATTAACATCTGCAACTCAACACGCTCAGTTGTGTATATATATTCTTTGTTTTTCTGCTGTGTTGTGACATGCACCATTTGTATATACTGTATATTATTTGTTTTTCTGCTGTGTTGTATGTTCCCATCTAAATGTTTGCACTGGGGTGTGTGCTTTCCATGTCATTATATAATTTTCCCGCACCTTCTCCCGTTGTTCTAGCTTTCTTCACTACACTTTCTTCCTCGTCCGTTCTTTTATTCTTGTTTCCACCATCATTGCTTTTAAAAAACGCCGTTATTCTCTGCATAGCGAATATATTTCTCAGCTTGGTCCGAACCAGCTCTCAGTTATCTCTCAGTTGAATGATCTGATGAATCCCTAAAAAGCACTTTTCCCACCTAATGCCACACCCACAACATACAACCGTGGGAAAGAGGGGCAATCACAGAAAGATGTGGCAGAACAGCAAAAAAAAATTAACTTTTTCACCCCCCCGGCTGCCATGGGAACCACCGCAGGTGCAAGACAGAGGCAATGCACGCAACTACAGACAGGGAGCAAGGCGCAGGCACAACACACACACACAACACTGAACACACACACACTTACAACAATACAGGCTGTTACTCGTTACACTATATTAGGTAGGCTATCCAGCGCTGGATTTACATACTTTGCAGTTTAACGTTTGATACATTTTAGAATGTTAAACTCGTCGCGTCTGTGCTCAGTGCTTTCCTAAATTGTCGGCCACAAGAAGCCCTCGCATGAATGCGCGTTTTTTTTTCGTCGTTCGCATGCTGAAAAATTCGTTCGCAAATGCGAGTGAAACGTGTGCACTGTAGAGCCCTGCATACAGGACACCTCGTATTTGGTTAAATGTCCATTTCAGGTTTCATCTTGACCATATGATCTTAGTAGCCATCAACAAGCTTCTGGCAGAATTCTGGTTGGATATTTGACCACTCTTCTTGGCAAGATTAGGAGAGTTCACTTACATTTATTGGTTTCCTGGCATGGACCCTACTTTTAAGCACAGTCCACACACTGTGTTTGCGATAGGGTTGAGGTCAGGACTTTGGGAAAGCCATTCTCAGAGCTTAATATTAGTCTGATTTATCCATTCATCCATAAGCGGTTTTGATGCATTTGGGGTCATTGTCCTGTTGGAAAACTGAATGGTGTCCAAGGTTCAACCCTCTCGCTGATGGTTTGAGGTTATGATGAAGGATTCTGAGGCAGTCCTCCTTCTCCATTATCCAGTTCTTGGGGTTGAAGCCCATACATAACCTGTGGTCAATGTGGACAACCAACTCAATCTGTAAAACTTTCCTTCAGAAGGCTTGTTTGTTCATGGACAAACTTTAGTCCAGCTTGAAGGTGCTGACTTTGGAGCAGGGGCTTCTTTCTTGGACACCATCCCCTCAGTCCATGGCGATGTAAAACTCATGACTGTAGACAGTGACATTGTTTCAGCTGCTTCAGGTTCATGACAGGCTTGTGCCTTGGTGGTTCCTGGGTTGCTCCTGAATATCAGAACTAATTTCCTCTCAGCTGAGGGTGACAGTTTGGGTCTTCTTCTAAACCTTGGCAAAGTAGCTACACGGTTCATGATAACCTGTACTTGTCAAACAAACACTTTTATGTTGTGCACAGAGAAGCTACCAGCTGTAGTCAATCATGATCACTAACAGGAAGTTAAAGGAAGTTATTTGGCCTTGGCAATGTTGAGATATTTTGTAACTTTCAGCACCACGGAATTAATAATCTAAGTGGGTGTATGGATAGTTTTGATCCTTTATTGAAAACCCAAAATATTAAACAATTGTGCACCAAGTTCTTGGTTTGTTTTTTTTCTATTAAAGATGTTTGTTGTGGAATCATTCTGCCACAGAAAAAGAACAGTTCAAATAAATCGTTCAAAGCCCAGCGTTCCCATGACATTAATGTCCATGATGGGTGTATGTAAACTTCTGACTGCAACTGTACATACTATCTAATATCAGAACGCACTCACTGTGTGCACAATTATTAGGCAAGTGAGTACTCAGACCATACCATTTATTTCTATGCATATATTCCAACCCTAAACTATATACACTTGAATGCTAATTGTATTTAAGCATTCTCAGGTGGTATTTATTTGTGTAATGAGGGAGGGTGTGGCCTAAAGTAATTAACACCCTATATTAAGGTGTGCATAATTATTAAGCAGCTGCTTTATCTCAGGCAAAATGGGCTAAAAAAGAGATTTTTCAGACACTGGAAAGACAAAAATTGTAAAATGCCTATCAGAGGTATGCAGCACTCTTGAAATAGCTAAGCTATTGAAACGTGACCACAGGGCAATCAAACATTTTTTTGCAAATTGTCAACAGGGTCACGAAAAATGTGTCTTGTAGAACAGATGCAAATTAACGGCAAAAGACTAGAGAAGGATTAAACATGAAGTTCCTAGGAACCCTTTATCCTCCAGTGCTACTATATTCCAGAACTGCAACCTACCTGGAGTGTCCAGAAGAACAAGGTGTTTGGTGCTCAGAGACATGGCCAAGGTAAGGAAGGCTGAAACACGACCACCACTAAACAAGACTCACAAGCTGAAACATAAGATTGGGCCAAGAAATATCTGAAGACAGATTTTTCAAAGGTTTTATGGAAGGATGAAATGAGAGTGACTCTTGATGGACCAGATGGATGGGCCCATGGCTGGATAACTAATGGACACACAGCACCACTTCGACTCAGACACCAGCAAGGTGGAGGAGGGGTACTGGTATGGGCTGCTATTATGGAGGATGAGCTAGTTGGACCATTTCGGGTTGAAGATGGACTTAACTCCCAAACCTACTGCCAGTTTCTAGAAGATACATTCTTCAAGCAGTGGTGCAGGAAGAAGTCTGCATCATTCAAGAAGGCCATGAGTTTTATGCAGGCCAATGCACCATCACATGCATCCAAGTACTCCACTGCTTGGCAAGCCAACAGAGGCCTTAAAGATGGCCAAGTAATGGCACGGCCCCCTTCCTCACCTGACTTAAACCCTATTGAGAACTTGTGGGCCCTTCTTAAACGTGAGATTTACAGTGAGGGAAGATAATACACCACTCTGAAGAGCATTTGGGAAGCCGTGGTTGCTGCTGCACAAAAAGTTGATCATCAACAAATCAAGAAACTAACAGACTGGATGGAAGGCTCAGGGCAGTTATTGAAAAGAAGGGTGGCTATATTGGTCGCTGAATATTTTTGAAATGCCAAAAGTGTTTATTTGTTAATTCTGAGCTGTTTATTTGTTATATTTACTCTAAAATAAACAAGTGAGATGAGAAAAATTTAGCTTTTCATTTAGTTGTATAATAATTCTGCACACTAAATGTTGCCTTACAAGTGTGCACACTTATATATTCCCCTGAGAAAGCCTAAACTCCCTTTTCCTTTGTTAAACATTCGGGTTTTAGGTTTATCAACAGTTCGGATTGACAGAGCACAGTATTTGTTCAACAATAAAATTAATCCTGAGGAATACAACTTGCTTAATAATTGTGTGCACAGTGTATATTTAAATAAGACCAAGCCTCTGATTAGTTCTGTGTGTGTGTGTGTGTGTGTATATATATATATATATATATATATATATATATATATATATATATATATATATATATATATATATATAATTAAAAAAATGTTAATTTTTTTTTTCTTCAATGTATGCACATGCAGTGTAATTTGACCTTCCTGTATTTCTTAATAATACAGGTATTTAATTTCCCATTTACGTATTTTCCGGTTATGTAGCTCCTCCACAGTGGGATGCCATGAAATTGTCACTTATGATTGAAGAAGCGAACAAAATAAGTGCGAAGTTCAGGAAGCACACACTGTTTAGCAGGTTTGCTTATTTTTACTGTCTCTGCTTATAGTCTTGTCTTTTCTTATTTATTTTTTATTTTAATTTAGTCATTGAAATCAAAGTAAATGAAATTTACTGAATTTCCTGAAAATTCTGAATTTCCTCCTTTGCAGGCATGAAGTACCTGAGATGGGGAATATTGGGGGAAACGCTGAAATGCAAATCCAAGTGCAGAACACTAAACTGGGCATCTCCACCTTCTGGAGCATGGAGAAATTTCAAAGCAACTTGGCTGTCATGAGGGAGCTGGAACAGGTAGGAACTCTTCATAAAATCTGTCTATAGGTGTCAAAGCTTTTATATATTATTTTGCTTGTCATTTTATGTCCTATTCCTTATTTACTGCACAATTTTCACGGTCTGCCATTTTGTCGTCATATCCAAAAACAAAACAAGGAAGATCTGGGAGTCAGGAAATACCCATAATGCATTGCGTCGCTTAGTTTGATTCATTCTTCAGTGAGGAAGAACATTCCTTCAGAGTTTTTCCAAGTGTAATTTGCTGGTTAATTGTTTCAGGAACTAATTTCTATAGTCATATCACTGAGCTCTGTATAAAATCTGGAGAGTTTGTAGCCGATTCCCTGCTGTAGAGACGAGTGAAGCCATCTGGCTGCCATCTTATCACTCACATCACGTGTATTTGGCTTGTGTTAAACCGTCATATCTGATCAAATTTGCCCCAAAGAGAAGTATCTCCTGACTTTTTTTTCTCCCCCCCTTTCATTACCACCTCATATTTTCTCACCTTTACCCCTTTATAGCGCTCCGCTTCACTGTTATTGGGCTTTTTTTGTTTTGTTTCCTTTTCCAGTCCAGTCTGATCTTTTTTTTTTGAACGGCTCTTTTACTACTATAATTATTTCAACGGAGATTATTTAAGTTTTTCTTTTAGAGTGTATCTTTCTCTTTTGTATATCTCTCCTTCCTTCCTTCCTTCCTTCCTTCCTTCCTATTTATCTATTTATTATACCAACACAGGCTGTACAATACTTCCTTTCTCGTTGTTGAAACAGGATTATTTTCTCGTGTTATTTGCCATTTTCACTTCATTCTCACAGTCATGTCTTGACAGTATTTATTGGTTACAAGCTGCATGAATATTGTGACAGTGAATTATGTGACCAATAAATACTGTTAAGACATGACTTGTACACGTATTGTACAGCCTTTGTGTTGGTATAGATGGCTTGCAACCACATGATCAAAATGTGCTATGTCGTGAGCGTCCGCCATGATGGTGGATATACAAAGCAACTTGGATGGCAGCCGCTGAAAGCGTGTCTGTAAACAATGCTGAATTTTCTCAGTATTACCGCAATTTGAATGGTCCAACGAAGTTTCAATACAAAGAGAAGATAGATATGTGTGATTTTGACCTATATTACTGAAAAAAGTCAGAATTTTCTGAAGATAAGATGCTTCTACCGACCATCAAGTATCCAGATATTGCGTTCTATCTGGTTCAGCTGCCGAAGAATCAAGTCCGACCTTGGACGAAACATAACCCATTTTCTGAGTGGGTGTCCAGTCTGGATTGTTTCTATCATATAATTTTGCTGGTGCTCCTCAGGGATGGCAACAGGAAAATTTTATTTCAGCTGAAACTCCGAACGGGGGGTTCAGGGGGGCAGAGCCCCCCTGAAGCTTTAGCCTTTTTAGCCTCTTCTACCTATTTTCTAGCCATTTTACATGTATATTGTGTGAAAAATACATGATAAAAATAAGTAAGTATCTAAAGTTTAATAGAAAAAAGACAACTTACTCTGACTGCCCCAGGCATATTTACGAAGTGCAATAACATCCGAGTGTTTCTTGACCTTAGAAGCATGGTCAATTAATGCCACACAGCCACGGGATCCGTAGTTGATCACATCGTTACAATAAATGCAAAATGCTTTGCCAGGCAAATCGCACTTCTTGATAAACTGATCTCCTCGATCTTTTTTCCAAGTTTCACTTTCGTAGTAACTGTCCGCTGTAGCCAATCCCAACGAAATTTGTTCTTAACATTTTTGTCAATTTCAGCCACCGATGCTTCTTGATCTCGTGATAAAAACTTCATATTTCCGCGGAAAACAATGCTCTCAAAACCTCGTGCAAGACATTTAGCTAAAGGCAAAATGGCGGCCAGTGAAATGAAACATGCTTTCGCATTGGTTGAATCCTTCACTTCGCAACCAATCACAGACTCGTTTGCTTATTTTCATTGTTACACTCGATATAGAAGCTTCCGTTGTTCGCGAGACATGTGGTTTCGATACGATTTGACACTAATCTCGGTAGCAGCAATAAAAGTTAGGTACCTAACCCCCCCTAAAACTTTTCTCTACGGATTTAGACGTTCCACAAAAATGATAAAATTGAAATTCAAAACGGCGGATTTCCGCCGTTCGGCAGAAAATTGCCATCCCTGGCTCCTAGAAGTGAAATAGTAGTACGTGTTATAATTTTAACAATGACCGAGTGAACCACGACAAGAGAACGCTCATTTTATAGCAAAATTTTAGCAACACGAAATAAAATTCTTCCATGATATTATCGAGAAAGCTTTTGAATCTCACCGGAGATAAAATGATTACTGCAAACACGAGCTGTTTTGGTTTTAGAAAAAAAACTGTTAGTTCAGCCCTGCCGATGTTGTTCAGCCGTGCTCGTCTCCTCTCCGTACTAAGCCTCAGCATTTCCTTGCCCTCTTTCCGAATCACGGATGGAATTCTAAAAAATTGGAACATGCCACGGTCACGAGTACTGTTGTGACCGCAACCACATACAGCACAAAGATATGGCATAGCTAAAAGAACGCTTAAAGTAGTGGAAAAACAAAGAGAGTCACGCACGCATGACTGTTTTGTATGGAATGTCGCTTGACCCCGCATTTGTATATCCACCAACATGGCTGACATCCGGGTTTCTATTTTGCTTTGACGTCACTTGCAAGTCAAGGATGATAATAAAAATAAATAGAGAGACAGACAGATAGATAGAAAGGAAGGAAGAAGAGAGATATGAAAGAGAAAGATGCACTGTATAAGAGAAAAACTGAAATCTCCGTTGAAATAATGATAGTAGTAAAAGCCGTTAAAAAAAAATGATCAGAAACTGGACTGGAAAAGGAAAAAAAAACAATAACAGTGAAGGGGAACACTATAAAGATATGTAAGGAATGGGGGTAAAGGTGAGAAAATAAGAGGATGTTATGAAAAGGGGGGAAAAAAGTCAGGAGATGCTTTTCTTGGAGCAAGTTTGATTGGATATGACGGTTTAATGCATAAGCCAAATACACGCGATGGGAGTGGTAAGATGACGGCCAGTTGGCTTCACTCCGACAAGCCTCTGAACTCTAGAGATTTTAGAGCTCAGTAAGTCATATGCTGTTTGTTTGTGTTCTAGTTAGCTCAGTTCCTTTATTGTCTGTCTTTAGGATTGATCCAGATGAGAAAATTAATAGTGTGGATAGCACGATGAAATGTGATTACTATCACAGAATGATGATCAAAACCATAATGCTGCATGTTGATTATAGAATCAACACATTTGCTGGGGCCACTTAGTTCCAGTAAAGAGAAACTGTAATGTTACAGCATACAAAGATGTACAGTCGTGTGTTTCTAATGTTTTGGCAAAAGTATGGGGAGGAACCACATAGGGGTGTGATGGCCAGGTGTCCACATACTTTTGGCCATATAGTTGTACCTAATTTAAAAAAAACTAATAGTGTTTTGAATTTTGTATTTAAGAAATTATTTGAAGAGTCTGTCAATCTTTAGAGAATAATAGTTAATTTTATGGTGCTTTTTCTCAAATTTAAGCGAGATGGCCTTTTGATTTCATAAAATTGGTGAAATTTAGTTCCCTCTGAAATTCGCTCTTCTCATCTCATTTTCATCTGCTTATCTGGGGCCGGGTCGTGGAGGCAGCAGTCTGAGCATGGAAGCCCAAACTTCCCTCTCCCCAGACACCTCGGCCAGCTCCTCGGGAAGAACATCGAGGCGTTCCCAGGCCAGCCGAGAGACATAGTCCCTCCAGCGTGTCTTGGGTCTTCCCCAGGGCCTCCTCCTGGGGGGACATGCCTGGAACACCTCCCCAGGGAGGCGTCCAGGAGGCATCCGAAAGAGATGCCCGAGCCACCTCAGCTGATTCCTCTCAATGTGGAGGAGCAGCGGTTCTACTCCGAGCTCCTCCCGAGTGACTGTGCTTCTCACCCTATCTCTAAGGGAGCACCCAGCCACCCTGCGAAGGAAACTCATTTTGGCCGCTTGTATCTGCGATCTTGTTTTTTCGGTCATTACCCAAAGCTCATGACCATAGGTGAGAGTCGGAACGTAGATCGACCGGTAAATCGAGAGCTTCACCTTTTGGCTCAGCTCCTTCTTCACCACGACGGACTAGTAAAGCGACCGCATCACTGCGGAGGCTGCACCGATCCGCCTCTCGATCTCACGCTCCATCCTTACCTCACTCGTGAACAAGATCCTGAGATACTTAAACTCCTCCACTTGAAGCAGGACTTCTCCACCAACCTGAAATTTGCTCATTGTGATGTATGTTTTTCTGTAATATCTCACAAAATACCAGGCCATTCCGTGGCTGGGAAGTTATTTAATTTAAGGGGATTCCTGAGCAAATAATGTGCATGAAATCGCTCGCTCAGCGCAGTCGAGCAGACAGAGGAAGTCTGTGTGTGTGTGCGCATGTGCAGGTTTACCTTTGAGTGTGCACTGACAGTTCCATCATTCTATCGCTAAACGAACAGCTGATCACACCGAGGTGCTCGCTGACCACCGATATTTATTAGTTTAGTCTTGCGTTTTCTTTCTTTTGTATATAACATAATGTCTTTTCTTCTCGCTTTCCGTTACTGTAGTTGGTCTTTCACGTTTCATTCGCACGCTCATGTCCTCCATTTTTCTCTCCTGTTTCAAATTTGTATCCCACAATGCCTTGCGCGAACGGGGAAAGCCCACCACGGTGATGCATGACGGAGTATCTTGAATTGGGTCATGGTGAAGCAGGAAAAAAATAGCAGAAAATTGAAGGCCAAGTGGCCTTAAATTCAGTAATTGTTCTATTAAAAAAAAAACCTAATACAATTGGAAGTCTGTGATTTTTGAATTCAGTAGCTTTTGGTCCACTAAACAAAAATAATTGGGCATCGGGGAAAATTATTTTTATGACCTACACTTGAAAAATCTGAAAGGCAGGATAGCTTTAAACTCACTTGGCATTGAGAATTAACTAAGAAAGGAAGATCAGTAGAAGTTTAAAAATGGACGTATAGAGAGAGACCTCCCCCCCTTCAGTTGGGCATTAAACAAGGATATAAAGTACTTGAAATTGAAATTCAACTTAAAATATAATCATTTGCATTTAGTATAAATTTGGTCGGGCGGCACGGTGGTGTAGTGGTTAGCGCTGTCGCCTCACAGCAAGAAGGTCCGGGTTCGAGCCCCGTGGCCGGCGAGGGCCTTTCTGTGTGGAGTTTGCATGTTCTCCCCGTGTCCGTGTGGGTTTCCTCCGGGTGCTCCGGTTTCCCCCACAGTCCAAAGACATGCAGGTTAGGTTAACTGGTGACTCTAAATTGACCGTAGGTGTGAATGTGAGTGTGAATGGTTGTCTGTGTCTATGTGTCAGCCCTGTGATGACCTGGCGACTTGTCCAGGGTGTACCCCGCCTTTCACCCGTAGTCAGCTGGGATAGGCTCCAGCTTGCCTGCGACCCTGTAGAACAGGATAAAGCAGCTAGAGATAATGAGATGAGATGAGATAAATTTGGTCAGAACAGCCAGGAGCCAGATTTAGACTCCTCAGAGACCGACCATGTCCTCACAAGACTGGCTGCAAATCTGTCTCTTACTCTGTTTACAGCTTATTTATCTGTTTAATACATGGATACAACCCTTCAGTTAATAAAGTATGGCGCATTCTTTATTCAAGTCACTTGATGTTGTTGTAGGGAGTTTGCACCTCGAAAGATGATGATGATGTGTTTTATGACCCCAATGATCACTGGGAGCCAGATATATCTTCAGCATCTGCAGAGTCGTCTTTCTCTCGCAGAAGGTACTGTTTATTCTTCCTCTTAGTAATTTCACTTGGATTTTTTTTGCTTTTTTTTTAATGTATTTCAGCATATTTTTTAACAAACTAAAATTCTCTCAAGAAATCCGTTTAAAAATATTTCATCACTTTTTACTAAATAATATTACATATCATACAGTATAATATCGCACTGCTCTTGAAGTGTTGTGGCATTTCATCTGTAAAAATGCATTCTGTAACAAATAATAGGTGCTTCACTAGAAAGCGTTACCGAGATTTAATGCTGGTATACAGTATGTTTAAGATTCAGTCATGACGTGTTTATTGCTGATGTGACTTCTCTGAAAGGTGAGGATGTGACTCTATAGCTTTCATAGAACATGACATCACTTGGCCTGCTTCATTCGTCTGTCATTTTACCTGTACGTCCTAGATCAGTGTCCAGAGTTTGAAATGGTGGCGTGTGTCCACAAAGAAAATAGTGAAAGTCGCTTCCTAGGAAGGTGTTGGATTTTTTTTTTTGGACTGTTGAGTTCTCTGGAATGCAGCATGAGCTCCTAGAAAACTGTATAATATTATATAATTTACATAGACACAAGTGTTTTACTGGAAATACGCCACTCGTGTTTTTCATCTGAGCTCCATCCGGGACATGGAGAACCAAAACCGGGACACAAATCTCTATATGTCACTCGTGAGGAAATCAATGAATTGTTTTGATAAATTTGGGGACTTTTTGTTTGTAAATGTGTCGATATAATGAAAAGAAAATCACGCGTTGGCTTGAAGATGTGAAGTTTGTCTTCTCGTGTTGAAAAACTCGCGTTTTTCATACGAAGTACATCACGGATCTGAGTGACATATTTAAATAATATTGGCTGGCTTTTTTTTCGTGGTATATCAGATATAGTCCATTAAGTGAGCATGATATTGAACAAGTCAAAGACGAGGAGCTGAATGGAATATGTATATGATATACAATGAAAAAAGGCATTATTATTATTATTATACATATTCCTTTCGGGTATTCAATGCGTCTTTCTCTTTCAAAATTCTCTCAAAATCTTCTGTATTTAACGAAGTAAACCTGGCAGCCATGTTTGTTTACAAATTATCAGAGTCGCTCACTAGCGCAGAAGTTTTATGTCTCCGACGTGTGACGTCATGTTGTCTTGACAACCATGCAATATCGTAAACCATATTCGACGCACATTCTCCATTGGGTAGAGTGACGTAATACACATAGGATAAGCAATATGCTAACAGTATTGCATGCTTTCAAACCAAATGAATGAAACCCGCTAGAAGAGAACAGAACACATGCTTTTATTCCATTGAAAAAGTGTCCTGTATGAATAATATATTTAAATAATTTTGGCTGGCGTTGAGTGGTCTATCAAATATATTCCATTCAGCTAGCATAATAATTGAACGAGTCGAAGACGAGTAGCTGAATGGAATATATCTGATATACCACGAAAAAAGCAAGCCATTATTATACATATTCAATGGAACAGTTATAGATTTTACAAAAAGTTAAGAACAGGGCGGTAACTTCTCAATATTGAATGCTGATTCTGATTGGATGTAATTCAATGTTCTGTCAATCCAATGTACTGTACAAAATTCTAACAATAAAAATGGTACAAGTCCAAAAAGTCTGAACAACAACCAACTTGTATACAAACTATATACAGGTTACAGTTCAAGTTCAAAGTTACTTTTGGTCGTAGTTAATTTGTTACATTGCAGTTGTTCAAAACAAAAGGGCTTTGCTGAGTGAAGTCCATGAGTGAAGTCCTCTTGTAAAAGTCTCCGTCACTTTTCCTCACCTCCAAGTAGAACTTTGACAATATTTCCGCTATTGCTCTCTTTTCCAGTTTTTTTATGTCTGTTGGTATGTTTTTCTCTTGTAAATATGTGTGAAGAATATCCAGTGAAGTTTTGGTAGCCTTTCGAGTGTTCAGCGCATCTTTCTCTTTCAAAATTCTCTCTAAATCTTCCGCTTTTAATGAAGCAAACCTCGGGGCCATGTTTGTGTACAAACTGTCAGTCACTCACGAGTGCGGAATCTTTTTTTTACATAATTTTACATCTCCGATGTGTCTCTTTACCATTTTTTTGATGTCCTTTGGTATGTTTTTCTCTTGTAAACATGCATGAAGAATATATAACGAAGTTTTGGTAGCCTTTTGGGTGTTCAGCGCATCTTTAGGTTCAGTTTTCAGTTTATTTCATGCTTAATCCTAGCACTGAATTAACCCCATCTTCTCTCTCTCCCCCGATCGACAAAGAAATGATGTGCGGCAGAAAAGTTTTGTAATTGGATCTTCGCATCAGCTCCGATGTGTGTCGTGTTGTCTTGACAACGTGCAATATTGTAGCAATATTGCACGCTCATTCTTCATTGGGGAGAGTGGCGTAATACATGGAGGATAAGTGACATGATAATATTGCATGCCATCAATAAGCCCACTAGAAGGAAAAAGAATGTGTTTTTATTCCATAGAAAATGTGGCCCGTATGTATAATAATTTCTGATATTTCACTCTGATGATGTCACTCCCAGTGTTTTCCCGCTGACTTGACGCGCGTTGTCAAAACGGTGAACCGGTTCAGAATTAAAATTATTTTGATTAACTTGTGGTATTGTGTGTGTGTGTGTGTGTGTGTGTGTGTGTGTCCATATAATATAAAGAACATGGTGGCATGAAGATATGAAGTTTATCTTCTCATGTTGAAAAATATTTTCACTCTTTCGCGTCATTCATTCATGAATATGTTCACTCATGAATATGTTCACCACTCCCAAAAAAAAAAAATTTTTATATATATATTTTATTTATTTATTTATTTATTTATTTCAAAATTTTGTATTTTTTACACTCTGATCTGTTAGCTCAGTGGTGTTTTCCTTGATATATTTTTTTAACAGGATTTTAAAAAATTATATTTCTTTTATTGATTTTATTTTATTGATTTTAAAAAATTATATTTATTTGAACCTAAATTATAATTTTATTTAAGTCAAAGAATAAAATGAGTAATATACAAACAAGGTGCCAAATGGTCTAAAAACAAATAAATCAATGTTCCGTCCTGACACTAGTATAATAATCTCTTTTACCAAACCAACTAACTTGACAGCAGTGCATTTTTTAGTATAAATATATTTCTCCCCCTTTTTAAAGGAACATATTATTCTGCTTTGGTTACTGACATGAAGATTTCCCATCTCTCACTGACACCCCCTTCAGGAGCAGGAGTCTGCTGAAGAGCAGGCGCATCTCTGGGCGACTCTATGAGATCAGAGTGCACCCCATTCAGAGCTTAAACGGCACCTCCTCACAGCCCACAGGTACGAGCTCTGGGCACATTCTTCGTTTTTAATAATCCTAAACTACTTTTCTTGTTCCAAAATGGCTTCATTTTCAGCATCTGCTTCATACACGTGTCTATCTGACTATTGCCTGTTCAACATGAATATTTATAACATGAAAAAAATAGCTATGCACAATAAAAAAAAACCCTGAAGAAATGCACATTTTATTATCTCTCAAAAATGTTCATACTTACCATTGCTATAGCATATGAAATCATGAATTCAGGTGTTCTGTTCCTGTGCATTTTCTTTTCCTTTTCCACTCCAGGCCTGATTAGCATGAGCAAACCCTCTTCATTTCACTCGAGCAGTTCAGACTCGGCCTTGCCCGGGATCTGCAAAGATCTGATAGCTGCCACGGTTTCCCGTTTACGTGCCAGTTCATCAGAGGAAGCGAGCGAGAGCCTGGCAGACAAACTCACCCTGGACCTTCTGTCCATTTATAACGCTGCAAACTCCATCGCAGGCTTGTACGAGCAGCTGGATGACAACAGCCAGGAGAACTGTGAGCTTTTCCTCATTTAAACAACCATAAATTGGGGTGGGTTGGTTTGTTTGTTTTTTAAATACTCCCGCTCCAAAGGAGGAGGGGAGGGGGATACTGGTTTACCTCTGTCCGTCCATCCGTATCTCCGTCTTTCCGAAACACCCTTCTTCTCAGCAACCACAAATCGTAGCCACTTGGTACCAAACTTCAGCTTGGGGTTCTATACCGTGTATATCGTTTTCAGGTCTGTCTCACATCGACTTCCTGTTTACCAACTGAATGTATTTATGAAACATATAGGGTGGATTTTGACACTATTTCAAGAAGCAAAATGCTATTTCAAAATGACAGTTTAGCAGGATGCTGTTTGAAATCCCTGGGGAGAGACACTGCTCTTTACTTGTTTCAGGGTTCATTATTTGTTGAAGCCAACATTCATAAGAAGTGACCTATTCCTTCGATTGCTTGCATTCTGATATAAATGAGAGCGGGGGGATATGTGAGTGAGCAGTAGCTTACAGTTGATTTATTTTATTTTTTACTTCATGGTTAACACATCAAATTGTTTCTCAGTGTCTGTACTGATAAACACTGAGGACTCTAGTCATGTAGTATTTTATGCAGTCATTCCAACACTATTCAGATATTTTCAGTTTGTGTGTGTGTGTGTGTGTGTGTGTGTGTGTGTGTGCAGTGTTTGCATGCAGCCCTGAAGCACAGACTCATCTTGTGAGAGCTACCTCAGCTATCGAGAGAGCCGTGTTCGTTACCACGCACTGGGTCTCCCATATCAACTCCAGCACTCAGTCGGTCTCTCAAACAGTAGAGCAGCTCAGGACTGAAGTAAAGAATACAGGAGGATATTTTCAGCTCCTTGTTCAGGTACATGGGAAGAACCTGTGCACTCTGACATGTGTGTAAATACAGTAATATAAATAATACTGACATTTATGATTATTTATGCACTCAGCTTAAAAATTTTGTGCCTCTGTAAAGGCTTTACTTTTTGACCACACAGGGTTGTATGTTATCATTTTGTAGCACTGGAGCTGGAAAACTGCAATATCGTGTAACAGATTTTTAAAAAGTCAACAATAATTCTTCTGATAAATTTCTCAATCCTCGTAAGTGTGGTGGAAAACACGCTTTCTGGAATGAGCAGACAAATGGAAAAAAAATTGTGCATCAATGGAAGAATCTAATAAACTTCCCTTATCCATTCAGGAACATGACAATAAGGTTTGATCCTCATGTTGACACTGGCATTATTCTGGACTTGGATGAGTTGAGGATCAGATGATGGTTGATTGTCAGTTCGGCTGTAGACTGAAATTCCTGCTGAGAAATTCAGAGATGACGGTGGCTGAGAGGAACCAGAATCAAAAAGGGGAACCATGCTCTTCTGGGTGATGCCAGATAGTGTTATTATAAATCATTACAGTTTACAGCTGTAAAGGAAAAAAATGTTCTATATGGGAGTCCAGGGATGAGACATAACAATCGTAAATATTACATGAGCAGAGGTGCCAACATTTATGCACCACTCTTGCTATGGCGATACAGGAGATGCATAAATATTTGGCTTTTCCACTTTTTGAGCTAAAGCAGTGGCCAGGTCTATCCAACACTAATAAAATTACTATTGGAAAAGCCAGTTTGCTGAAGAAGAAAGGAGTATTAATTTTCAATGCCCGTCAAGCTTCTCTAGGTGAACCTGTGAATTTGGGAACTTCGGTCTTGTGAAGCAATATAAAACTAGAAGGCAGGACCGTGGGCTTTTTCATCAGTAAAGAAAGAGCAGTTCATAACAAAAAGGTCTTCAGTGGGGTTGAGGTCAGTCAGGGCTCACATGAGTTCTTCCAGTCCAACCTTGGCAAGCCATGTCTTCATGGAGCGCTTTGTGCACAGGAGCATTGTTGTGTAGGAGCGGGTTCGGGCCTCTTCGTTCTAGGGAAGGGAAATTGTAACACTGCGACATACAAGGACATTCTACAACAGTTTGTGGAAGAACCAGATGGTCAGGCGTCCACATACCTTTGGCTATATGGTGTATTTTTCAATTCTAGCTGCTGATGTTAATATCTACCTTGTAACCAGGGCTTTGAACCAGAATTTTTTTCCTATTGGTTCGTTCCGAACAGAAATGGAATTTTAACGTTTCCGGTTTTGGGTTCCTCCATTAAATAGACGTTCCCGAACCGGTTCGAACAAAAAAATTTCGTTCCCGGAACGGTTAATTACGTTCCCTGTCAGCTGTTTAACAAATGGCTATAAAATTATGTCTCTGTCTCATCCAGCTTAAGCCAAATGTAGGCTAATTCTATTACAACCTTCATTAAATAAGACAAGAAATAATTCAAAACAATTATTATTTCAAATGTTGGCGATTTGGATTCTCAGTATGTCTTCCCATCTACACAAACAGAAAAAGTGCCAAAAATGAAAGATAATTCGTTTAGTGTGTTACCAAAGGCTAGTCATGCATTGATAGGCTAACAGAGGTTAACGTCATTTAATGTTCGCGAGCCTCTCATTAACGTGGACAAATATATTGATATCGTGTTTGAAATTGACGTTTTTGAATAACGATAGACTGCAATATTTACCTCTTATTTAAGATGTGGAGACGTGATAGTAGTCCACCCTCCCGCTCTCTCCATTCAGTCAGCGAACGTCACACAGGAAGTGAACCCCAGCGGGTCATAGAAACTTGCGCAGGAGAAGAATGACTTTTTTATTTGTAGGCTACGGAAACTTTGAGGAATGAAATAAAATCCGGTATTAACCGGTTACCATTATTTTTAATAAGCGTTTCTGTTCCGGAACATAAAAAATAATAAAGTTTCTGGTTTCGTTTCTGTTCCATGTGAAATAGAAAAAGTTCCTGGTTTTCGTTTTCGTTCCTTGAACCGGTTCAAAGCCCTGCTTGTAACCATAAAAAACAAATTATTTTTACCATGAATTACATTAAGCCAAACATGAAACTACTTAATACACCAAAATCAGATTTTTGACAAGGGCATATGAGGTGGTGGATGGACTCTTGTTTTGCTTTTTTGTAACCTACCTTGAAAATATCTTGATGTCAGTTTTCAGTGAATGTCCATTGTTTCTCCTCAGGGCTGTGAATCTGAAATCTCCTCTATGGTGACAGAGGCCCAGAGGAAGATGGGTAGGAGTACAGACGCAGCTCTGAGTGCCACCGCCCACCTGGCAGCAGTAACGGGTACACCTCTTCATCCGACCGACCGTGAATCAGACACTGTAGGAAAAGTGAGCTTCCGTTTGTAATAGTGTTGACTTTAGAATAGAGCTGAAGATATAATAATCCTTTTGCATACAACGTTATTTTCAAAAACAATTTTACATGTAAATAATTGCATTGGATTTTTCCTTTCCATCCCCGTTCCTGCTCAGAGGTCTGCTGGGGTGTGTCTACGGGAGGGAACGCGCCGAGGCGTCAGAGCTCTCCTCGAGGAGGCTCTCCTCATCAGCCGAGAGATGCTAAGACATGCTCAGTTAGCTCAACCTAAAGCTCAGGTTACTTTACCTTTTCTCTTCTTTCTGCTTCAACTCCATTTTATTGTTTAACATACTGCACAAATGCTCTAATTTTTTTCATATCCATATTTGGAATAACTATTTTATTGGTTATGTTCAGTGTATCCCTCATGTACATACTTAATATTTACATCATTTTGCTTTCCAGATTTTACAAAACCTTAAAATGAAAATGCTGGAGGTGGCAAAACATTTGCAAAGCTACGTTCACTGCAACATGTTGGTAGGTATTAAGAACCATTAACGCTCAGAGAAAGGCTTTAAAGTGAACATTTTAAAATAACCGCTCCATCACAATGAATTAGCAATGTGAGACAATATGCACAACTGGACAGGCTTGCAGTACTCGAGTCTGACTCGTGCCCTAATTTTAAGGACCTGTGACTCAACTTGGACTTGCACTGATGACTCGGACTCGTGCATTAAGCGCATTTGGACTTGTAAATTGCACTGCAAAAAATGACATCTTAGCAAGTGAAAATATCTTAAATAGTTGAAACGATCTAGCATTTCCTGTTAGAAGAATACAAGACACCAATTCAGAGATTATTAAACTTCGTTCTAGATTGCAACCAACTTATTCTAAGATGTCTTAGCAAGTAAAAATATCTGTCCATGCAGCAAGATAATTTCACTAATATTGAGTAATTTTCTTCTCAGATTCAGTTTTCAGTTTTTTGCAGTGTGGAGACGAGGACTCTGATTTTTTATCTTCTTCTTTGTTTTGTAACGTCATAATAATTTGGCATAAGATATTTATATCTACATTTATTTTTGTACTAATTTTGTGCAAGTGTGTCACACCTGCGCGCCTTGGCGCGTGCATCAGATAGACTCTTGGGCGCGCTCCGGACAGCTGTGCTCCAAGCGAACTCTCGCACATGCACGCACTCGAACGCGTGCATATGGCTCGAACCTGCACAGGATTAAGGTGCAATCAGCACGCTAATATATAAAATATATATATTTTATATATATAATATATATATATATATATATATATATATATATATATATATATATATATATATATAAAAAAACTGTGTGAAAACGCACTTACTTTGTGAAGTATTGAGTTGCGTTGCTGACACATTACCGAACCTTATTTCCTTGTTTGGTTTCCTGATCCCTGATTTCCTGTTTCTCATCTTTGATTCTGCCAAGTCTACGATAGCCTGTTTGTGCCTCGCTCGACCTATTGCCTGTTTTACGATTTTACCTGCCATTCTGGATTGTTTACCGTCTTCACTTGTATTAATAAACGCACCTTCTGCACTTCCATCCGTCTCCCAACCATCTCTGACAGAATACTTCACACTCCCTGACAAAGAGAAGCACATTCACCTGTTTATACGTCATGTTCAGGAACAAACTAATGTTAATGGCGCTGAAACGGCCATCGTCACATGGTGCGGTTGGAGTCTTGTTCTCTGACTCGACTCTGATCCATAGTGGACTGGACTCGGACTCAAGGTTTAGTGACTCAACTACAACAGTGCAATTAGGTTTATCGTAGCCACTTATAGGTTGAACCAAATGTCATCCATCACCTTAGCGGCTTTTGTTTTTGTGCACACAAACACCAGCCACTTTGTAAACAGTCATCAGGGTTCTATTATTCTATTGCTGTATTTGTCACTCTACCACGAGTTGGCCTAGTGGTTAGCGTGTCCACCTCTCGACCGTGAGATCGCGAGTTCTACTCACGGTTGGGTCGTACCAAAGACCATCATAAAAATGGTACCTACTACCATCTGGCAAGGCACGCTGCAATACAGATGTGAGTGGGGAGTCAAACTCTCACGGTTACCAGAGGACCCGCCCCCCCCCACTGTAACCCTAGCTATGTAATAGGCGAGAGGCCGAGGGCTACGGAAACGGAGATCGGCGCCGCCCTATGCGCCACATGGCGTGGGAAGGACTTTGATTTTTGATTTGTCGCTCTGATGCTGGAATACAAAGATTAGACCTGGAAGATGTTCTGATCCAGTAGACTTATGGCCCTTTTCCACTACCCTTTTTCAGCTCACTTCAGCTCGCTTCAGCTCACTTCAGCCCGACACGGCTCGCGTTTCGACTACCAAAAACCAGCACGACTCAGCTCGCTTCAGCCCTGCTTAGCCCCTAAAACTCGCACCGTTTTGGAGTAGGGCTGAAGCGAGCCAAACCGTGCCGAGTGAGGCTGAAGGCGTGAGCAGACACTCCCCTGTGCACTGATTGGTGAGGATGAGTGTCCTCACATGCCCACACACGCCCCGCGAGCACGCTGGGATCTGTAAACACCGCAAACCCGGAAGAAGAATAGTTACGAATTACGAGAATTTCTGAAGCCTTATGTGCCTCGCCTCATCTATACGCTCTTGCCAGTATCTGTTGGCGATGTCGGTGACAACAAGCCACAGCACCAAGACCAGCAACACTAACGACTCCATGTCCTCCATGTTTATTGTTTACTATTCGGGTCGTGAGACTACCGCTGAAAAGATCGCTGAATCAGTGACATACAGAGCATCGTGGACGAGTTCGCGGAGCGCAAGGCTCGTCGTATGCCCTTCAAATAATGCGTGCAGTAGGCTATTGATGTTTTATTATGAGCCATGTACAGTATGTCGCCTAATGTTTTTTGGTTTCTGAGTTACATGTTCGTTTGAAGGACTTAATGTACAAAATAACATAGTTGCACCCCGTAGTGTTGAAATTGGTAAACACAGTGCATTCAGTGAGGTTTGCACCGCCCTCCTTTTATTTCTGACTCTTCCTGTCACCGTTGCAACCTCTGAGCGCTCATTCGTATGCCCTTCAAATAATGTGCGCAGTATAGGCTATTGATGTTTTATTATGAGCCATGTACAGTATCCTAATGTTTTTTGTTTCTGAGTTACATGTTCGTTTGAAGGACTTGATGTACTAAATAACATAGTTGCACCCGGTAGTGTTGAAATTGGTAAACACCGCAGTTGCGGACATTTTGTAGCCTAAAATGATGTTATGATAAGCTTTAATAAAGGGCCCGGTCATTTGCCCCGCCCCCGGCCCGGCTCTGACTTGTTCCGCCACTGTCACTGATGTCACTGTTTGCGCTGCTTAACGACATCACGTGACGTCCACCCACTTTCGCTAACTCCACCCAATGTGTCCACCCACTTCCAGCCAGCACGGTTCAGCGCGGTTGTAGTCGAAATGCAACTCCAACAGCCCCACTCAGCTCGACTCAGCTCGACTCGGCACGGCACGGCTCAGCCGCGTTTGTAGTGGAAAAGCGGCATTATTGACATTTATTTTCAGGCAGGGAAGCATAAACTTCAACTTGTATATCAGGATCATGTTATTGCAATAGATTCCATTTTATATGATGTTTAAAGTTACTAAATGTGAAGACAGGTATGAAAACAAAGTACAGTACAAGTGCACCTGACTACCTACCTACCTACCCACCCACCTACCCGACCGACCGACCCTATTGCCAAAAGTATTTGCTCACCCATCCAAATTATCGGAATCAGGTGTTCCAATCACTTCCATGGCCACAGGTGTATAAAATCAAGCACCTAGGCATGCAGACTGTTTTTACAGTTTGGAGCTGGCCCCTTCCTCTTCCAACATGACTGTGCACCAGTGCACAAAGCAAGGTCCATAAAGACATGGATGACAGAGTCTGGTGTGGATGAACTTGACTGGCCTGCACAGAGTCCTGACCTCAACCCGATAGAACACCTTTGGGATGAATTAGAGCAGAGACTGAGAGCCAGGCCTTCTCGTCCAACATCAGTGTGTGACCTCACAAATGCGCTTCTGGAAGAATGGTCAAAAATTCCCATAAACACACTCCTAAACCTTGTGGACAGCCTTCCCAGAAGAGTTGAAGCTGTTCTAGCTGCAAAGGGTGGACCGACGTCATATTGAACCCTATGGATTAGGAATGGGATGTCACGTAAGCTTATATGTGAGTCAAGGCAGGTGAGCAAATACTTTTGGCAATATATACACACACACACACACACTCACACACAGTGGGCTCTAAAAGTCTAAGAGCATGAGTGAAAATGCTTCTATTGTGCAGTCTTTTCTAATTTAATACAGCGATTTTCATTACAAATGATATTATTGACGAGAACGTGAGTGAAAAGTAGACTCTCTGAAACATTTACATGAATTTCCGAGTTTCTTAGTGTTTGATTGGTCTTTTGTTTTTCTTTCTTTAACGACAGTGCGCTCTTGAGCTGCATGTACTCCACAAGTTTGTGCAAAACCTTAGTACAACCCCAATTCCAAAAAAGTTGGGACAAAGTACAAATTGTAAATAAAAATGGAATGCAATAATTTACAAATCTCAAAAACTGATATTGTATTCACAATAGAACATAGACAACATATCAAATGTTGAAAGTGAGACGTTTTGAAATTTCATGCCAAATATTGGCTCATTTGAAATTTCATGACAAAAACACATCTCAAAAAAGTTGGGACGGGGCAATAAGAGGCTGGAAAAGTTAAAGGTACAAAAAAGGAACAGCTGGAGGACCAAATTGCAACTCATTAGATCAATTGGCAATAGGTCATTAACCGGTCATTAATAGGTCATAATAGGTATAAAAAGAGCATCTTGGAGTGGCAGCGGCTCTCAGAAGTAAAGATGGGAAGAGGATCACCAATCCCCCTAATTCTGCACCGACAAATAGTGGAGCAATATCAGAAAGGAGTTTGACAGTGTAAAATTGCGAAGAGTTTGAGCATATCATCATCTACAGTGCATAATATCATCAAAAGATTCAGAGAATCTGGAAGAATCTCTGTGCGTAAGGGTCAAGGCTGGAAAACCATACTGGGTGCCCGTGATCTTCGGGCCCTTAGACGGCACTGCATCACATACAGGCATGCTTCTGTATTGGAAATCACAAAATGGGCTCAGGAATATTTCCAGAGAACATTATCTGTGAACACAATTCACCGTGCCATCCGCCGTTGCCAGCTAAAACTCTATAGTTCAAAGAAGAAGCCGTATCTAAACACGATCCAGAAGCGCAGAGGTCTTCTCTGGGCCAAGGCTCATTTAAAATGGACTGTGGCAAAGTGGAAAACTGTTCTGTGGTCAGACAAATCAAAATTTGAAGTTCTTTATGGAAATCAGGGACACCGTGTCATTCGGACTAAAGAGGAGAAGGACGACCCAAGTTGTTATCAGCGCTCAGTTCAGAAGCCTGCATCTCTGATGGTATGGGGTTGCATTAGTGCGTGTGGCATGGGCAGCTTACACATCTGGAAAGACACCATCAATGCTGAAAGGTGTATCCAGGTTCTAGAGCAACATATGCTCCCATCCAGACGACGTCTCTTTCAGGGAAGACCTTGCATTTTCCAGCATGACAATGCCAAACCACATACTGCATCAATTACAGCATCATGGCTGTGTAGAAGAAGGGTCCGGGTACTGAACTGGCCAGCCTGCAGTCCAGATCTTTCACCCATAGAAAACATTTGGCGCATCATAAAACGGAAGATACGACAAAAAAGACCTAAGACAGTTGAGCAACTAGAATCCTACATTCGACAAGAATGGGTTAACATTCCTATCCCTAAACTTGAGCAACTTGTCTCCTCAGTCCCCAGACGTTTACAGACTGTTGTAAAGAGAAAAGGGGTTGTCTCACAGTGGTAAACATGGCCTTGTCCCAACTTTTTTGAGATGTGTTGTTGTCATGCAATTTAAAATCACCTAATTTTTCTCTTTAAATGATACATTTTCTCAGTTTAAACATTTGATATGTCATCTATGTTCTATTCTGAATAAAATATGGAATTTTGAAACTTCCACATCATTGCATTCCTTTTTTATTTACAATTTGTACTTTGTCCCAACTTTTTTGGAATCGGGGTTGTATTTATTTTAGATTAAATCTCAGTGTCTTCTGATCACGTGCTTCATTTGAAGAGATGAGATATGAAGAAAGTCTGACCTTTTGTATTAAGCAGTTAACACGGTCAATATCACGCATTTCCATCCATCCATAGGAAGGCTGTCTGTCTGTTCATCTCTGCAAATCGACACGGCTGGACACACTTTGCATACAGTACTCCATAATTTGCACGTGGATTGGTGACACCCTAGAGGGGCCCAAGACAACATTTTTGATTTTCCAAAACATGGGATTAGTGCTAATCCAATACGCTATTAATTTCCCATAGGCTACATGCTCACACTAGCACACTGCGCGCAGCCTCGGCGGGGAATCCCCTCGCCGGAGACTTCCGCTAGGGCTGAGTCTACCTTGCTGAGGAGATACGGGGAGCGATTTAGCCCCTGTGAAG
Organism: Neoarius graeffei; assembly: GCF_027579695.1. NCBI lineage: Eukaryota > Metazoa > Chordata > Actinopteri > Siluriformes > Ariidae > Neoarius > Neoarius graeffei. Next base: position 66,222,797 of record NC_083583.1, read on the forward strand.
AGCACCATTCAGAGGAAATCAGGTTCACAGGCAATAACGACTAGTTTATGTTAATAGGGACCTAGAAATGGTGCAGAATGTTGAATATTAAATATGCAAGATATTGAACATTTTACTTTGTTTGAAATATTGTAAAATTTGAAAATTGTCAAACCTTCTGTTTATTTCCTATTTTTTAAAAAATGAAAGACAACCCCAGATTTTTACTGTGGTCTCAGACTTTTGGACCCCACTGAGGGCTGGGAAATGATTAAACATTTAATAGTAATATTTTTGTGAACTTGATGATTAGTCGCTTTATTTATTTATTTATTTTAAATACCAGATTGAGTGTCTTTTTGACACTTAAACTGGCTGAGGTGCTAGTATTGCTGCTTTTGCACTGCAAAAAATAAAAATCTTAGGAAGTTTATTTGTCTATTTTCAAGTCAAAACATCTAGCCACCCTTATTATAAGACATAATTGCCCAACAAGCAAAACCTCATTTAGCTAGAAAGGCTAGTTTTTAGACAGTCCATCTTGAAAATCTTGTATAGACAAAATGTCTTGAAAAAGTCTTATTTGGAGCACCTTTGAAAATAAAACAAGTTTTTTTTTAAAACAAGCAAGTACATTTTGGACATTTGTCAAATGCGGTTCATCTTGTTTCAAGAAAAAAGTATGCTTGTTTTGGGAATAAATTAACTTTACTGAAATCTTTGAATCTTTCATTACAACTCAACTCCACCTTACAGATCCTAAGTTTACTGCGACTGTTTTCTCAGTCATTCAGAGTGAGCTCCTTCTAGATGCTGTACATACTCTAGACCAGACAAGTGCCTTCAAAAAGGCTATGAGTGAGTGGAGGGCGTTTTGTGCCTGATCTTGTAAACCCCTCGTACACATGAATAGTCAGTGCCCCCAAAATGCAGCTTTGGCGTTGTGTAAGCACTGTAAGTCAAAATGCGTAGACTTTTATTTATTTATTTATTTATTTATTTATTTTTGGTGCCTGAGGTCCTGGGGAAGTGGAATCTTAAGAAATGTTTGAATGTTGAAATGGGGAAAAAAAATAAACTTGTTGCAATGCTACACGTCTCGTCAACTTGATTCAAGATAGTCTCTGGTCTCATATCTAGAGTATTTTACTAATTACAGGTCACAAAAGGAGAATCTTTTAAGCTAGCAATGCTGAGTTGTAGAATTTAACAATCCTAATATTAGTATATTTATCTTAAATTCAGTTTTTACTGCTAAGACTTTGTCATGAATTTAAGTGAAATACCCTTAAAATGAAATAAATAAAAATTACTTGAATGGCTAAATGTAAGAAGTACGATCTTGTTATAAGAACTATTTTGATTATTTTGAGTTAATCAGATCTCGCATAATAAGTTCCCCAATCTTATTTTGGAATTATTTCACCTAAAAACAGGTTAAATTTTTCATCTTACTTTAAGAAATCTTACCAAGTCAAATTTGACTAGTTCCATTGGCAGATTTTTTTCACCTGATTCAAGCAAATATGCTTTGTTTTAATCTTTTATTTCTTATTTTTGAAAGGCCATTTTTTGCAATGTGGTGGACAACAGAGTCGTGATTCTTACAGTTCGTGTGTGTGCATGAGCATGTGTTCCCTCTGGTTTTTATTTCCACAGAAGGGTGATGTTGGACATGTTTGTGGTATTAGTGCCAGTATATTGTACTCATATTTGGCTGGTCAATACACTATAATTTTTTAGTTCTTTTTTTCGATCCAGGATCATAAACAGGAAGTGGGGCGGCACGGTGGTGTAGTGGTTAGCACTGTCGCCTCACAGCAAGAAGGTTCTGGGTTCAAACCTCATGACTGACGGGGGCCTTTCTGTGTGGGGTTTGCATGTTCTCCCCGTGTCTATGTGGGTTTCCCCCACAGTCCAAAGACTTATATAGATTTAGATAAAATACCCAGTCATTGGGGTTGCACAAGCCAGTGTATACTTAGTGCCGGTCCCAAGACCAAATAGATTGAGGAGGGTTGCATCAGGAAGGGCATCCGGTGTAAAACCTATGCCAAATCGTATATTCAGAGCATGATGATCTACTGTGGCGAACCCTAACAGGAGCAGCCGGAAAAAGAAGAATCCCATGCACCTGGGTGGAAATGTGTAATATTTGTGTAAAAGTATATCAAGGCTGTGCCTGTATTTGTCCCTGCTCCAGGAGAAGCCTGACCCTATGGAGAACGATCCAGAGGGAGCCACTGCTGTACAGATGGAACGTTTGAGAAACACGGCCTCCAAGCTCTTTCAGCTAAACCGTGCTCTCCAGCAGCTTCACTCCTCCTTGTCTCGCACTCTGAGAGGTATATTTTTCTGCATCATTATTTACCTTTTATAACGATATCGAAATATTTCTAAAACATCACATGTGCATGGATTGTTCCACAGGTCGAGGCAGCGATGTTGGTCTCAGGTCATTCAGAGATACAGTCCAGTCTTTGACCAAGACCATTAGCGGCCTTGTGCATGGATTACCGCGGCAGACAGACGTTTGCCCTGCCGGTACTCTTCAGCTGCCATGTTTAAAGAGCGTCATGGATGCACGAGATGCCCTGCACTCTGCATTATGCCTTCTAGCTGAACTGTTCGATGAGAGCTGTGAAGAAAATGTGGGATCCATGAGAACCTTCATGAAGGTTGAGATACAGGAACCAGCTCAAGGCCCAAGAAGCCAAACCGTTCCGAAAATGGTGTACTCACTGTCTTCGGGTGTCGGCTCGTGCTCCAGAGACATTCGCTGGGTTTGAGCTGTCTCATATCTGATTCACAATGAGATCTTGGAGAAATGTTCTCGACACTAGTTTATAAAGAGAATACTGAAGAAATTTCCGACATGTAAATTTTTCCATCAAGAGGTACTGTAATATTAAATGCGCAAATATAACATGTCTAGATACTTTTTTTTTTTAACATGTGATTATGCTTGTGTGGGGATAAATATTCCTTTTCCTGTTGGAGTAAGTGCTTGTTTATGTATAATATAGATAAGGGCTTATATTTCTTGTATATTACCAAGGATATAGTAATAAGGTGTAGTTGGTAATACAAAAAATAATTTTCTTCTTTTTTTTAAATAAATAATTTTTATTTCTAAAACTCACTCATTACTCTTCACTGATTTTTGTATGCACTATTTTGCGGCTTTGCACAAACCTTTTACAATTCTGGTCATCCGTTTTTCTCTTGACGTTGTCATTAAACAGCAGCAGTTTCTTTACAGTCATGTATTAATTCAATAGGTTATGTATTATTTTTCACAATAAACACTGCTGATAACTGTCCTGGTGTGTTTCATTAAGCTGCAGGTCTGTTTTTGTGTGTGATCAAAACCTATTCTACCACTATAGGAAGAAATACACCACCATAACTCATACACAGAAAGCCTCATCTGTGGATAAAAGAGCAATAATTCCAGTCTAATACTTATTCATTCATCCTTAGTAATGGTTTTATCCTGGTCAGATGGATGGATCTGGACTGGAGTCTATCACTGGGTGGAGTTCAAGCTACACCTTGGCAGGGAAACCAGCCTGTCCCTGAGCTGTCTTCTGGGAAGACTTTCCAATTGATTTTGGGGTGTGGCTGTAGAGATTTGTGTTCATTCAGCTACAAGAGCATTAATCAGATCAGATACTGATGCCAGGTGAGGAGGTCTGGGGTGCACTCAGTGTTCCAGTTCATCCCAAAGGTGTTCAGTGGGGTTGAGTTCAGTCAGGGCTCTGCACAGGACACTCGTTCTTCTAGTCTGAACTTGGCAAACCGTGTCTTCATGGAGCGCTTTGTGCACAGGGGCATTGTTGTGCTGGAGCAGGTTTGGGCCTCTTAGTTCCAGTGAAGGGAAACTGTAATGCTCCATTATACAAAGACATTCTAGACCATTATGTGCTTCCAACATTGCGGTAACTGTTTGGGGAAGAACCACATGAGTGTGATGATCGGGGTGTGTATACTTTTGGCCATACAGTGTATAATAAAGTGGTGATAACCACCTTAGTAAGTACTTCTGCTGTGTATTTTTTTAATGTTTTAGTAAACTGAATCTCTTATTATTATTATTATTATTGTTATAAGCTCCTACGTGGCTATGTAATCAGGCGACGCAGCTTCAATGTGTAGGATTGGTGCATGCATACGCCAGCTCTCTCTCTCTGTCCCTGTTTTATCTCTCTTTCTCTCTCTCTGTTCTCTCTCTGTCTGTGTGAGCGTGTGTGCATGTTCTGTTTCTCTGTTTGTTTCTCTGTTCTGTGTGTGTGTCTGTCTGCCTCTCTCTCTCCGTTTGTTTCTCCCTCTGTGTATCTCTCTCTCTGTGTTCTGTGTTCTCTCCTCTCTCTCACTTTTTCTCTCTCCCCGTTTCTCCCTCTGCGTGTGTGCTCTCTCTCGTTTTTTTTCTCTCCGTTTGTTTCTCCCTCTGTCTGTCTCTGTTCTCTCCTCTGTGTGTGTCTCTCTCTGTTTGTTTCTCCCTCTGTGTCTGTCTCTCTGTTCTCTCCTCTGTGTGTCTCTCTCCCTGTTTGTTTCTCCCTCTGTCTCTCTCTCTGTTCTCTCCTCTGTGTGTGTTCTCTGTGTTTCTCTCTGTGTGTTTCTCTCTGTTTCTCTCTCTCTCTCTGTATCTCTCTCTGTTCTGTGTTCTCTCCTCTCTCTCACTTTTTCTCTCCCCCGTTTCTCCCTCTGTGTGCTCTCTCTCTCATTTTTTTCTCTCTCTCCATTTGTTTCTCCCTCTGTCTGTCTCTCTCTCTCTCTGTTCTCTCCTCTGTGTGTCTCTCTCTCCGTTTGTTTCTCCCTCTGTGTGTCTCTCTCCATTTGTTTCTCCCTCTGTGTCTCTCTCTCTCTGTTCTCTCCTCTGTGTGTGTGTTCTCTCTCTGTTCTCTCCTCTGTGTGTGCTCTGTGTGTTCTCTCTCTCTCTCTCTCTCTCTCTCTCTCTCTCTCTCTCTGTTCTCTCCTCTGTGTGTGTTCTCTCTCTCTCTCTGTTCTCTCCTCTGTGTGTGCTCTGTGTGTTCTCTCTCTCTCTCTCTCTCTCTCTCTCTCTGTTCTCTCCTCTGTGTGTGTTCTCTCTCTGTTCTCTCCTCTGTGTGTGCTGTGTGTTCTCTCTCTCTCTCTCTCTCTCTCTCTCTCTGTTCTCTCCTCTGTGTGTGTTCTCTCTCTCTGTTCTCTCCTCTGTGTGTTTCTCTCTGTTCTCTCCTCTGTGTGTGTCTCTCTCCATTTGTTTCTCCCTCTGTGTCTCTCTCTCTGTTCTCTCCTCTGTGTGTCTCTCTCTCTGTTCTCTCCTCTGTGTGTGTCTCTTTCCATTTGTTTCTCCCTCTGTGTCTCTCTCTCTGTTCTCTCCTCTGTGTGTGTGTGTTCTCTCTCTGTTCTCTCCTCTGTGTGATGTGTGTTCTCTCTCTCTCTCTCTGTTCTCTCCTCTGTGTGTGTTCTCTCTCTCTCTGTTCTCTCCTCTGTGTGTGTGTTCTCTCTCTGTTCTCTCCTCTGTGTGTGTTCTCTCTCTCTCTGTTCTCTCTGTGTGTGTCTCTCTGTTCTCTCCTCTGTGTGTCTCTCTCTGTTCTCTCCTCTGTGTGTCTCTCTCCATTTGTTTCTCCCTCTGTGTCTCTCTCTCTCTGTTCTCTCCTCTGTGTGTGTTCTCTCTCTGTTCTCCTCTGTGTGTGCTCTGTGTTCTCTCTCTCTCTCTCTGTTCTCTCCTCTGTCTGTGTTCTCTCTCTGTTCTCTCCTGTGTGTGTTCTCTCTCTCTCTCTCTCTCTGTTCTCTCCTCTGTGTGTTTCTCTCTGTTCTCTCCTGTGTGTTCTCTCTGTGTTCTCTCTCTCTCTCTCCTCTGTGTGTGTTCTCTCTCTCTCTTCTCTGTGTGTGTTCTCTCTCTCTCTTCTCTGTGTGTGTTCTCTCTCTCTCTTCTCTGTGTGTGTTCTCTCTCTCTTCTCTGTGTGTGTTCTCTCTCTCTCTTCTCTGTGTGTTCTCTCTCTCTCTGTTCTCTCCTCTGTGTTCTTTCTCTCTCTGTTCTCTCCTCTGTGTGTTCTCTCTCTCTGTTCTCTCCTGTGTTCTCTCTCTCTCTCCTCTCCTGTGTTCTCTCTCTCTCTCCTCTCCTCTGTGTGTGATTCTCTCTTTCTCTCTGTGTTTTCTCTGTTCTCTCTGTGTTTCTTTCTCTCTCTCTGTGTTTCTCTCTCTCCTCTGTTTCTCTCTCTCTGTTCTCTCCTCTCTCTCTCTCTCTCTCTGTGTTCTCTCCTCTCTCTGTTTCTCTGTGTGTTTCTCTCTCTCTCTCTCTCTCTCTCTCTCTCTCTGTGTTCTCTCTCTCTGTGTTCTCTCTCTCTCTCTCTGTTCTCTCCTCTCTCTCTGTGTTTCTCTCTCTCCTCTCTGTTTCTCTCTCTCTCTGTTCTCTCCTCTGTGTGTTTGTCTCTCTCTCTCTCTCTCTCTCTGTTCTCTCTCTGTTTCTCTCTCTTCTCTCTCTCTCTGTTTCTCTCTCTCTCCTCTCTGTGTGTTTCTCTCTGTTCTCTCCTCTCTCTGTGTGTTTCTCTCACTGTGTTCTCTCCTCTCTCTCTGTTCTCTCCTCTCTCTCTGTTTCTCTCTCTCCTCTGTGTTTCTCTGTTCTCTCCTCTGTGTTTCTCTCTCTCTCCTCTCTCTGTTTCTCTCTCTCCTCTGTGTGTTTCTCTCTGTTCTCTCCTCTGTGTTTCTCTCTCTCTCTCTCTCTCTCTCTCTCTCTCTCTCTGTGTTTCTCTTTCTCTCTGTTCTCTCCTCTCTGTGTTTCTCTCTCTCTCTCTCTCCTCTGTGTGTTTCTCTCTGTTCTCTCCTCTCTGTGTTTCTCTCCTCTCTCTGTTTCTCTCTCTCCTCTGTGTGTTTCTCTCTGTTCTCTCCTCTCTGTGTTTCTCTCTCTCCTCTGTGTGTTTCTCTCTGTTCTCTCCTCTCTGTGTTTCTCTCCTCTCTCTGTTTCTCTCTCTCCTCTGTGTGTTTCTCTCTGTTCTCTCCTCTCTGTTTCTTTCCTCTCTCTGTTTCTCTCTCTCTCCTCTGTGTGTTTCTCTCTGTTCTCTCCTCTCTCTGTTTCTCTCTCTCTCCTCTCTCTCTGTTTCTCTCTCTCCTCTGTGTGTTTCTCTCTGTTCTCTTCTCTCTGTGTTTCTCTCTCTGTGTGTTTCTCTTTCTCTCTGTTCTCTCTCTCTCTCTCTGTTCTCTCTTCTGTGTCCCCCCCCCCCGGGAGTTTCTTCTTCTGTGTAATAGCCGAGGCTCTCCCCGAACTTCAGAGATCCAGCACAGACACCGACTTTATAAACAGGAAAGCTGCCCAGCTGCTTCACTCCACAGAGGAAACCCTCCTGACAGGTGGCACTCGGGTCTCCGGGGATGGTAAAGGACGCATCATTTATTTCTCACCTCAACAGTTGCTGTGTCTGAAAGTGAGTAAGCTGAAGTTCAGGGCTTTTAAATACGTTTCCTCTCATTGTGTGTTAGAAGTTCACTCGGATATGTTCAGTCACTGTGAATTATTCAGTGTAATGTGCGTGTTTTGCCTTAAACATCTTCACAAAGTGGAATGTTTTAGTTACAGGATGCACTTACTGAAACTTCTCTGCTCTAATGTCATTGTAAGTACATTTAGCTTCCTCAGCTGAAATACAGTATTTCAGTAATTATTCAGGGCTTTATGATGCGATCTTTGTACTTTTTAGGTCTTAATTCAGTACTGCATTGCTCAAGGTAAGAGATTTGCCCTGACCTTCACCTATCAGTTGAACATTCACTATCAACCCTGATTGTTCCTCATACTGACTCTCGACATGCACTTTTCTTTAGTCACTGTATACACACGTAGGTTTTTACTAAACGATTCCACTCATTTCTTCCAGATGTTTGTGTTAAATTTCACAGACAGGGTGTGTCACTTAAAAATGTAGCATGATGCTGAAGTTGGAGCTCCTTTCACCACATGACGTGATCTCTTTTCACAGCTCTTACCCTGAATGTGGACATCAAACATTTATGGCCAAATGAGGAAGTTTATTATGAGTATCATCCAGCCAGGCTACACTGGCATGCAGTCAATCAGTTGTGTGTTCAACGCTCAGGATCCCTGGCAGTCATACCGAGTGCTGGAGAGAAACAAAACTTGACCGTTTTTCTCCAGTCCTTGAACGTTTCAGAGCCTGTGTGGATTGCAAGAACAGCTTCAGAAGTAAACGGTGATCTGCAAATACCACATTCCTTGGTTTTCTAGATCATGTGTATATATGAGATTACACGTATTGCCACTATTGTTATTAAGATTTAGGTGCAGAAGCAAAATAATAATGATAATTTGGCTGACAGTTTGTTTTATGATGGTAATGACCTTTTTACTTGACTTGGGGATTAATTAGGGAACCTTTTTAGAAATAAATTTGTATTACAGAAGCTCTTTTAGTCTCTGACTGTTCATCCAAGGAGTAAAATGACCATACAGGCTTATTATCCTGTTGTAATCTTGGTCTTAATTGCTGAACTTATACATCCTGTAAATAACATCACTTTTAATTTTACCACCGACAAATATTCACGGCCATATCATTCCTTTCAAGGAACCTTAATCCTGAAATTCCTGGACAGAAGTGAACTTCAATCCGCACGTTTGTTGCACAAGTTCTCAAACATGGCTGCTGTGACTGTTTGCGCTCGTCTCCATTTCAGTCCTGCTTGCCACGGGCCTTCCACTGTGTTTTCTTACTCCACACGCTCCTTCGTTAACGAGTTCCAGCTCCAAGCCAGAGTCATGCCAAACCAACCCATTCAGCTTGCCCTGCTGGTGCACGGTAACCATGGCCCTTACCTATCAGTCTTCCCCAACGATGCCTCCTGGCACTCAATGTGTGTGAGCTGGACTGGAAATGGTGGCAAGTGGGCAATCTCAGTGGATGGTCAGGCAGTTCAACATGGTATTTCCCTCTACTCATCAGGCTACATTGGGGGCGGCGGCATTTTCATCATAGGCCAAGAACAAGACGTGTTCAGCAGCTCCTTCAGAAGGGACCAGGCCTTCTGTGGCAGCATTACCCAGCTGAACATGTGGGATCAGGTGTTGGATGCCAATGAAATCCAAACCATGGATAAAGAATGCTCACTCGTTCCTTCCGGCCTGCTTTTCAGATGGGGAAGGTCTGGGTTGGAAATGACCCCTTCTTTACAGACTCACTGGGGCTACACCCAGTGTCAAGGTAAAGCACTGTTGGCTGTGTTAGATTCTATCTTGTATTTAAATTGGTTGAAATGTTGAACTCATTGTGCGTAAATATTTCCAGAGGTTCTGTGCTGCTCCCAAGTCAAAATGAATACATACACAGAGCCAAGTTGTAACTGGGAAACTCTGCCCTAAATGCTCATAAATATATCATGCATGCTGTAATTCAGAATACCACCCTTCAAAACAAACTGTCTCATTCGAATGCATTCCTATCCCACTCCCAGCTCTTACAGTGGATATAAAAAGTGTACACGCTGTTAAAATGATAGGTTTTTCTGATGTAAAAAAAAAAAAAAATGAGACCACGACAAATATTTTCAAAACTTTTCCCACCTTTAATGTGACCTATAACCTGTACAATTCAATTGAAAAACAAACAAATCTGTTGGGGGGGGGGAAACATAAATAAAAAAAATGTATAATAAGCTGGCTGTATAAGTGTGCACACCCTTAAACGAATACTTTGTTAAAACACCTTTTGATTTAATTACAGCATTCAGTCTTTTTGGGTCGGAGTCTATCAGCCTGCCACATCTAGACTTGGCAATATTTGCCCACTCTTCCTTGCAAAAGCGCTCCAAATCTGTCAGATTGCGAGGGCATCTCTTGTGCACAGCCCTCTTCAGGTCACCCCACAGATTTTCAGTTGGATTTAGGTCTGGGCTCTGGCTGGGCCTTTCCAAAACATTTTTGGGGGTCATTGTCTTGCTGAAAGATGAAATTCCTCTTCATCTTCAGCTTTCTAGCAGGCACCTGAAGGTTTTGGGCCAAAATTGACTGGTATCTACAACCGGTATTTAGAACCAGCCCTTGTTCCAGCTGAAGAAAAATAACCCCAAAACATGATGCTGCCACCACCATGCTTCACCATGAGTATGGTGTTCTTTTGGTGATGCGCAGTGTTGTTTTTGCACCAAATATACCTTTTGGAATTGTGGCCAAAAAGTTCAACCTTGGTTTCATCAGACCATAACACATTTTTCCACATGCTTTTGGGAGAGTTGATGTGTGTGTGTGTGTGTGTGTGTGTGTGTGTGAGAGAGAGATTTAGCTGGGCCTGGATGTTTTTATTTGACCCTACCTCATAGTCCAGACAGACGGAGAATATGAGAGATTGTCACATGTAGTACACAACCAGTACTAGCCAGAAATTCCTGCAGCTCCTTCAGTGTTACTGTAGGCCTCTTGGCAGCCTCTCTGACCAATTTTCTTCTTTTCATCAATTTTGGAGGGACGTCCAGTTCTCGGTAATGTCACCGTTGTCCCACATTTTCTCCACATCATGATGACTGTCTTCACTGTGCTCCATGGTATATCTAATGCTGTGGAAATATTTTTTTACCCTTCTCCTGACTGATACCTTTCAACAATGAGATCCCTTTGATGCTTTGTAAGCTCTCTGTGAACGCTGGCTTTTGCTGGAGGATGCAACTGAGTAAATGTCTGAACTTTACAACCCTGATTCCAAAAAAGTTGGGACAAAGTACAAATTGTAAATAAAAACGGAATGCAATGATGTGGAAGTTTCAAAATTCCATATTTTATTCAGAATAGAACATAGATGACATATCAAATGTTTAAACTGAGAAAATGTATCATTTAAAGAGAAAAATTAGGTGATTTTAAATTTCATGACAACAACACATCTCAAAGTTGGGACAAGGCCATGTTTACCACTGTGAGACATCCCCTTTTCTCTTTACTACAGTCTGTAAACGTCTGGGGGCTGAGGAGACAAGTTGCTCAAGTTTAGGGATAGGAATGTTAACCCATTCTTGTCTAATGTAGGATTCTAGTTGCTCAACTGTCTTAGGTCTTTTTTGTCATATCTACCGTTTTATGATGCGCCAAATGTTTTCTATGGGTGAAAGATCTGGACTGCAGGCTGGCCAGTTCAGTACCCGGACCCTTCTTCTATGCAGCCATGATGCTGTAATTGATGCAGTATGTGGTTTGGCATTGTCATGTTGGAAAATGCAAGGTCTTCCCTGAAAGAGACGTTGTCTGGATGGGAGCATATGTTGCTCTAGAACCTGGATGTACCTTTCAGCGTTGATGGTGTCTTTCCAGATGTGTAAGCTGCCCATGCCACATGCACTAATGCAACCCCATACCATCAGAGATGCAGGCTTCTGAACTGAGCGCTGATAACAACTTGGGTCGTCCTTCTCCTCTTTAGTCCGAATGACACGGCGTCCCTGATTTCCATAAAGAACTTCAAATTTTAATTCGTCTGACCACAGAACAGTTTTCCACTTTGCCACAGTCCATTTTAAATGAGCCTTGGCCCAGAGAAGACCTCTGTGCTTCTGGATAGTGTTTAGATACGGCTTCTTCTTTGAACTATAGAGTTTTAGCTGGCAACGGCAGATGGCACGGTGAATTGTGTTCACAGATAATGTTCTCTGGAAATATTCCTGAGCCCATTTTGTGATTTCCAATACAGAAGCATGCCTGTATGTGATGCAGTGCCGTCTAAGGGCCCGAAGATCACAGGCACCCAGTATGGTTTTCCGGCCTTGACCCTTGCGCACAGAGATTCTTCCAGATTCTCTGAACTTTTGATGATTATATGCACTGTGTATGATGATATGTTCAAACTCTTTGCAATTTTACACTGTCGAACTGCTTTCTGATATTGCTCCACTATTTGTCGGTGTAGAATTAGGGGGATTGGTGATCCTCTTCCCATCTTTACTTCCGAGAGCCGCTGCCACTCCAAGATGCTCTTTTTATACCCAGTCATGTTAATGACCTTTTGCCAGTTGACCTAATGAGTTGCAATTTGGTCCTCCAGCTGTTCCTTTTTTGTACCTTTAACTTTTCCAGCCTCTTATTGCCACTGTCCCAACTTTTTTGAGATGTGTTGCTGTCATGAAATTTCAAATGAGCCAATATTTGGCATGAAATTTCAAAATGTCTCACTTTCGACATTTGATATGTTGTCTATGTTCTATTGTGAATACAATATCAGTTTTTGAGATTTGTAAATTATTGCATTGTTTTTATTTAAAATTTGTACTTTGTCTCAACTTTTTTGGAATCGGGGTTGTATTTGGGGTTAATCAGTCTCATTTTAATTGATGGCAGGTGTGAACCCAAAAAGACTGAATGCTGTCATTAAATCAAAAGGTGCTTCAACAAAGTATTAGTTTAAGGGTGTGCACACTTATACAACCAGATTATTGTACGTTTTTTATTTTTTATGTTTTTCCCCCGAACAGATTAGTTTTTCAGTTGAATTGTATAGGTTATAGGTCACATTAAAGGTGGGAAAAGTTTTGAAATTATTTATCGTGGTCTCATCTTTTTACATCATAAAAACCTATCATTTTACCAGGGTGTGTACACGTTTTATAGCCACTGTACGTCTCAGTCTTTGCATATGTTTATGTAAAAGTATTCAACTTGCCAGCCAATTCTTGACCAGTCTTTTGGTTGTATTGAAGTTCACACTATTGCACTTTTCCTTTAGAGCATTCCCAGATGCTAGAGAATGAGAACTGTGTAGCGTTTCACCCTGGCAGTGGAAAGTGGGCCTGGGACAACTGTGATACAAAAAGAGGAGGCGTCTGTCAATTTCATAAAGGTAATAACTCTATGTGCTGCTTGGACACAGTTCACATAAACGGTGACCTTTTGTGTAACATTATTTTCTAGCTTATATGCAATTTTATTACCATAGACGAGTATTTCGAGATGTTTCTTTATCCTGAGCAAAGAGCAGAAAACCTGTTGACTCTAAACTCACTTATAAAGCCTGAAGGCAACTGTATTCCAGTCAGTAAATAGTTAAAATTATTAACATATAATAATAATCTTAATGACTATTCATAAATTTAAGATGACACAGAAATCCAGAAATTCAAAATGAAGTTCTTCTCATGTACACCAATCAGCTGTAAAATTAAAAACCCTGACCAGTAAAGTGAATTTGATTGATTGATCTTAAAGTGGCACGTGTCAAGGGGTGGGATAACAGCCAGCAAGAGAACAGTCAGTTCTTGAAGTTGATGTGTTGGAAGCAGGAAAAATGGGCAAGTGTAAGGATCTGAGCGGCTTTGACAAATTGTGATGGCTAGATCACTGGGTCTGAGCATCTCCAAAATGGCACATCTTGTAGGGTGTTCCTGGTATGCAGTGGTTAGTAGTGAACAAAAGTGGTACAAGGAAGGATAACTGGTGAACCGGTGACAGGGTCACGGGTGTCGAAGGGTCATTTATTCGCATAGGGCATGAAGGCTAGCCCATATGGTCCAATCCCACAGAAGAGCTCCTGTAGCACAAACTGCTGAAAAAGTTAATGCTGACACCTTTCTGTTTTAGCCAGCATTAAAGCTATCCTGCCTTTCAGATTTTTCAAGTGTAGGTCATAAAAATAATTTTTACCAACGCCCAATTATTTTTGTTTAGTGGAGCGAAAGTAACTGAATTCGAATCACAGACTTCCAATTTTATTCGTCTTTTAAAATAGAACAATTAATGAATTTAAGGCCACATGGCCCTAAATTCTCCGCTATTTTTTCCTGCTTCACCGTGACCCAATTCAAAATACTACACCATGCATCACATGGTGGGCTTTCCCCGTTCGTGCAAGGCATTGTGGGATACAAATTTGAAACAGGAGAGAAAAATGGAGGACGTGAGTGTGCGAATGAAATGTGAAAGACCGACTACAGTAACGGAAAGCGAGAAGAAGACATTATGTTGTACGTGAAGGAAAGGAAACGCAGGACCAAATTAATAAATATCGGTGGTCAGCGAGCACCTCGGTGTGATCAGCTGTTCGTTTAGCGACAGAATGATGGAACTGTCAGTGCACGCTCAAAGGTAAACCTGCGCATGCGCACACACACGGACTTCCTCTGTCTGCTTGACTGTGCAAAGCAAGCGATTTCATGCACATTATTTGCTTTAATCCCCTCAAATTAAATAACTTCCCAGCCACAGAATGGCCTGATATTTTGTGAGATACTACAGAAATAAACATATCACAACGAGCAAATTTCAGAGGGCACTAAATTTCACGGTTTTATGAAATCGAAAGGCCGTCTAGCTTTAACTTTTTGGTAAGATGTGCCATTTTGGAGATGCTCAGACCCAGTCATCTACCCATCATAATTTGTCAAAGTCACTCAGATTCTTACACTACCGTTCAAAAGTTTGGGGTCACTTTGAAATTTCCTTATTTTTGAAAGAAAAGCACTGTTCTTTTCAATGAAGATCACTTTAAACTAATCAGAAATCCACTCTATACATTGCTAATGTGGTAAATGACTATTCTAGCTGCAAATGTCTGGTTTTTGGTGCAATATCTCCATAGGTGTATAGAGGCCCATTTCCAGCAACTATCACTCCAGTGTTCTAATGGTACAATGTGTTTGCTCATTGCCTCAGAAGGCTAATGGATGATTAGAAAACCCTTGTACAATCATGTTAGCACAGCTGAAAACAGTTTAGCTCTTTAGAGAAGCTATAAAACTGACCTTCCTTTGAGCAGATTGAGTTTCTGGAGCATCACATTTGTGGGGTCGATTAAATGCTCAAAATGGCCAGAAAAATGTCTTGACTATATTTTCTATTCATTTTACAACTTATGGTGGTAAATAAAAGTGTGACTTTTCATGGAAAACACAAAATTGACTGGGTGACCCCAAACTTTTGAACGGTAGTGTACGCTTGCCCATTTTTAATGGAATCACTCTACAAATACACTGTAACTGTATGTCTTACAATTACATAAGTGTTCATTTACTGCCCAACATATACATCCAAACTTTAATTTTAAATAACCTTTCAAGTAAACAGATTTTCTGTTTACAAGGCAGTGTGTAAAAGTCTGACAGTTTGTTGATGAGTGTAGTGACAGTAATGATTATACAGTACATATTATAAAATTATGCGCTGACTTTCCCAAACATTATTGCTGAATGAACTCGGTCGTAAAAGATTTTGTTTGCTTACGTCAATTCAGGTCTATGAAAATTAAAGTTCAGTTCCCTATCCAAAACTCATTAATTATTTTGTGTTTAGTGCGCGAATGGATTACTTTTGTGAGAATGATTATGCTTCTTGTTTTGATCACAGAGCCCTTGGATGACTTTGGCATATCCAATTTTCCCAAGACCCCATTTTTTACACAAATCAGCAAAGATCTTCTTCATGCGAACCCTGTGAGTACGAGAGTTTCCACTTCTGCTTTTCACGTCAAATCCAGCATGGCTGTTGATACATTTTTACAGCTTTATCTTATCAGAGTTTACCTTACCTTATCTGAAGACCGTTAAATGTTTTGCTCTCCATAGGAGTTAGAAGACCATAATTCATCTTCATCCACAGAACATCAACTGAATTGGCTGAGTTCACTTGCTCAGTCTGTTGTGAAGGCTATTGAGACCGATCCAGAAATCATCACACCGTCGGACATGCTGCACCTCACGCAAGCCATTGAGCAGGGTGCAGCTTCTCAAGTTAATAAAACATCTGTCCCTTCTGGAATCCTGAGGTCCATGGCTTCTAGTTACCTGGTCCTAGCCAGTGGACTCCTTGATCCCGTTTTGGCCAGGCAGTGGGTGGATATGAAGCCATTAGGGGTATGTTTCAAAATTCAGTGGTGTGAGAATAAATGCATAAATAATGTGCATGTGCATTACTTATGTTCTGTAATATTTATTTATTTATTTTTGCTTTCTATAGATTAACCTCAGACCATTTAGTGTTGTCGAGAGTATTGAAAAAATACTTTGGGCTCTGGCTGATTCAATCTTCACAGACATGAAAAGCTTTTCACTTTTAACAAAAAATATAGGTAAAGTACTGTTCATGATTTTGCTGCCTTGACAAAAGGGTCGAAATTCAATACCGAGAATGATGAGGTTCTACTTGCAAAATTAGCTCATGTGATGAATATGGTATGTAATGTAGATCCCACTAAATATACAGGATCAGTCTAAAGTTTGGACACAGCTTCGAATTCAATGTGCAATTATTTTTATTAATTGCAAGACACTTCATGTCTTAAAGTAATGATGGATATCGTTTCTGTTTTGTTGAGCGGTTCTTGATATAGATTACTACAGTTGTGGAATAGGGCCATTTACTGTATTTTTATTATTAATAGAGCGGCGGCTACAATCATCGACACCTTAACGATCTTTTGGCCGTTGCAAAAGTAGAAAAGACTTTCAATACATAAATTGTGCATGAATAATTACTCAAACTTCCACTGGAAAAAAATGAGTTGATTCCTGATTACTGAGCATATTAGATCACGTGACACCGTTCCACAATTATCAACATCCAGATGATTATTTATAAAAAAAATAATAGGTATGAGGTATTAAGTTAACAAAACACAGTTTTTATTTAAAATTTGTTTTACATAGACTTATATTTAGTAAAAAAAAAAATTTTTTTATATAAATATATTGATGTCGGTGCTTACGTAAATGAGGAAGTAATTCTAATATTTGTAAACAAATGAACTGATAATGTTTAACCTGCATCAGAAAATCTTTTTGTTCCACTTTCTACCCTCTTTCTAAGTATTTTCGTAGATCACATTTTGTTCATCATTCGTTGTTTGTATTAATTTCTAGTTTTGTAGTTTACCAATAAATGTCTACAGGGAATTGACATTGTAACCTCATGAAAATCTAGGTCAAAGGTCGCATGTCATTCCTCAAACCAAAATATAAAATGTCTACGGGTATTGTAATATGTGGTAGATATTTACAATAAACTGCAAAAAGTGCTAGTGCATCTCAAAAAATTAGAATATTGTGAAAATTTTCAATATTTTCCATCAGTTATTTAAGAAAGTGAAAGTTATATATATATATATATATATATATATATATATATATATATATATATATATATATATATGTGTGTGTGTGTGTGTGATATAAACTGTTTTGTTACCACATAATGTTATTTCATAGTTTTGATGTCTTCAGTATAGGGGTGTACAAACTTTTCACTGATACTGTGAATTTCAAATGTTACATATTTGAAGTGTCAAAACTTTCAAGCTCAATAATGAAATTGTTGCAGAGAACTTCATATTTCTAAACTATTGAATTGACCAAGGTTTTTCACCTGTGTGTGAGTTCTTATATGATTTGCTATAATGGCCCAATGGATGCCAAAATTATAGAAGTATTTCAAAGATTGGGAGTAGCTGTGCTGGGTGGGTGTGTGTATGTATGAAAATAATACAATAAAAACATGATAATTATTGGCTTGCATGGGTGTGGCTGTTTTTGTAGATGTTTATATGGAGCCAAGAATATTATCTCACATGAACAACAGAAGTGTGTATAAACCCTCAACCCAGCAGAATCACTCCTGCAGCCAAGAGGAGCTCCTCATTTCAGAGACAGAATTCCAGAGACTTTACTCCCTTGGTGAGTGCTAAATCACAATATTTTGTATGAAATATTATGTTTTCTCACACTTCATTTCAGACTTGCATTGTTTAATATTCTTCACACTAATCAAAATGCAGCTCCAAGACTGATCATGGACATACCTCAGTATTCTCACATAAAGAGATGGAGTTATGAACCTCACTGGTTGCCGGTTATGCATAGCATTTCTTTTAAGATTCTTGTTTATACTTTTAAAGCATGGACTGGCTCCATCATATCTTAATGATCTAATTCGTATCAAGCAAAAGAGCTTGTATTGTTTACGGTCTAGTAATAGCTTATTTTTAGAAGGGCCTCCTATCCTATTTTAGATATTTTGTTTGTAACTGGGGTGGCATGGTGGTGTAGTGGTTAGCACTATCACCTCACAGCAAGAAGATTCTGGGTTCGAGCCCAGTGGCTGGCGAGGGCCTTTCTGTGTGGAGTTTGCATGTTCTTCCCGTGTCTGCATGGGTTTCCCCCACAGTCCAAAGACATGCAGGTTAGGCTAATTGGTGGCTCTAAATTGACCGTAGGTGTGAATGGGAGTGTGAATGGTTGTTTGTCTCTATGTGTCTGCCCTACGATAACCTGGTGACTTGTCCAGGGTGTACCCCGCCTCTTGCCCATAGTCAGCTGGGATAGGCTCCAGCTTGCCCACGACCCTGCACGGGATAAGCGGTTATGGATAATGGATGGATGTTTGTAACAACTGATTTATTTTTGATATAATAAAGTGCTTTTGATCAATGTATGTAAATGGTGCTATATAAATAACCAAATTAAATGAATCATTTGTGATTGGAGGGTACACTGTATGGCCAAAAGTTTGTGGACCCCCTCTCCATTACACCTATATGTGCTTGTTGAAAATGCTGTTCTCAAATTAGTCCTCCTTTATTGCTATAATAACCTTCACTCTTCTGAGAAGGCTTTCAATTCAATTTTGGAGTGTGGCTGTGAGGATTTGTGTTCATTCAGCCACAAGAGCATTGATGAAGTCAGGCACTGATGTTGGGCAAGAAGGCCTGGTATATAGTCAGTGTACCAGTTCATCCTAAAAGTGTTCAGTGGGTTTGAAGTCGGGGCTCTGGGCAGAACACTCAAGTTTTTCTGCTCCAATGTTGGTAAACCATGTCTTCATGGAGCGCTTTGTGCGCAGGGGCATTGTCGTGCTGGAACAAGTTTGGGCCTCTTAGTTCCAGTGAAGGGAAATTGTAAAGCTATAGCATACTAAGACATTCAATATAATTGTGTGCTTCCAACTTTGTGGTAATGGTTTGGGGAAGAACTACATACTGTATCGTTGTGATGGTCAAGTGTTCACATATTGTATTAGTGTGATACAGCTTTGCTGTCTCTGGCCCTGAATGGCTCAGTCAGTACAAGGCCAATATATGCTATGTTGTTGTAATTACACATCAGAACATTGATTGTGAAGGAGGTTGTCATGTAATGTGACGATCCAAAACACAGACTTCAAGACGTGTTAAAAATACACATGCAAAAGATTGCTGTTCAAAAAATTTCTTCCAAACTGCATCACAAAACTGATTATCAGACACTGTTTATTCAAAGGTCCTGGCAGAAAAAGAAGTTATTTTGATTGTTGTGTTGAAATCCAGATCATCCAAAAAACAAACCAAAAAAAAACCCGATTTTTTTTTTTTTCCTGAGAACCCAAGGTTGAGGGTTATGAATTCCATTTAATGAAATACAGTGTCTTGCAAAAGTACCATCCCCCTTGGTGTTTGTCCTGTTTTGTCGCATTAGAAGTTGGAATTAAAATGGATTTTTGGAGGGTTAGCACACAAACAATAATTAAGATGAAAAAACAGAAATCTGAAGTGTGCATAAGTATTTAGCCCTGTTCATATGAAACCCCTAAATAAGAGCTGGTTCAACCAATTCACTTCATAAGTCACATAGTAAGTTGATTTAAGATCCACCTGTGTGCAGTCAAAGTGTCACATGATGTCTGTCACATGATGTCTGTCAACCTGTTCTGGAAGGTAATGGTTTGGGGAAGCAAGCAACATGAAAACCAAGGAGCCTCCAAACAGGTCAAAGTTGTATAGATCAGGGTTGGGTTATAAAAAAAAATCCCAAACTTTGAATATCCCAGGGAGCACCATTAAATCCATTATAGCAAAATGGAAAGAATATGGCACCACTACAAACCTGACGAGAAGGCCGCCCACCAAAACTCACAGACCGGGCAAGGAGGGCATTAATCAGAGATACAACAAAGACACCAAAGATAACACTGAAGGAGCTGCAAAGATCCACAGCGGAGATGGGAGTATCTGTCTGTGGCAGCGGAGGCGTGGCCAAGCAGCAGTCTGTGAATGGAGGGCGGGGTCGGGGAAGGTAAGTGGCCAAGTCATTCCACCTGCTGTCAATTAATGTGTGTGTTTTTGTTACAGGGAGCGAGCATAAAAGGAGAGAGAGAGAGCAGAGAAAAGGGTCTCTCTCCCCGACCACAATGCATGTGTGAGTGAGTGAAAGTGAAAAGCAAGCTGAAAAGCTCAATAACGTGTTTGTGTAAACATCGACTCTCGCCTGCCATGCTTCTGTGCTCCACCCACATCAGGAACTGTTACAGTGGTGCCGAAACCCGGGAGCACAGAAGGGGAACCACCCCATGGAGTCATCCCCATTCGAAGAGCTCATCCTTGCCTTCGCTACCACCTAGCAGAACTAGCATTCAAGCGCTGATCACCCTCTGAAAGGAACAGGAGCAACGCTTCGAAGCCTTGATGCTGGCCCAGCGGGAAGATCGCCAGGCGTTCCGGCACCTGCTTGCATTGGCAGGGGCATCGGCCACTGCTGCCTGCACCCTCATGAAGATGGGACCGCAGGATGATCCAGAAGCGTTCCTCGCCCTCTTCGAACAAGCAGCTGAGGCATGGGGGTGGCTGCTGGAGCAGCGTGCGGTGCACCTGCTCCTGATTGGTGAGGCGCAGCTTGCAGTGCAGCAGCTCCCTGCTGACAGCCAACTGATGTATGCTAACCTGAGGAAAGCCATCCTGCAGCGGCTTGGCTGCTCCCCGGAGCAACATCGCCAGCGCTTCCGGACACTGGCATTGGAGGACGTCGGCTGGCCGTTTGCATTTTGCCAGCAACTCCGGGACACCTGCCAATGGTGGCTGAGGACGGAAGACTGCGACGCCGATGAGATCATTGATCTGGTGGCACTGGAACAGTTTATCTCTCAACTTCCGGAAGGAACAGCGGTGTGGGTCCAGTGTCATCGCCCAGTGTCGCTGGAACGAGCCGTCGAGCTGGCGGAGGACCATCTGGAGGCGGCTCCGACGGCAGGCAGATGAGGCATCTCCCCTCGCTTCTCTCTCTCTCTCTTCTCCCCCTGTCTCTCGTCCCCCTTCCCACCCCGTTCCCCTGCCACGGAGGCAGCGGCTGGCTCCTCCCCAGCTGGCCCGTCGCACACGTGGTGTCCTCCCATCTCCCACTTCCATGCCTGTGTTGTCTCCCTCTCAGGTGAGTGACACGCATAACACCAGTGCAGAGGGAAAGCCTGAGCCGGTGTGCTGGCGCAGCGGGGAATCGGAGCATCTCCAGAGTCAGAGCTCCGCAAGGGAGGTGGGAGCTGTAATCCAGATCCCCGACGCACCAGAAACTGCCCCTGATCGGGCCGGAATGTATCACATACCGGTAAGTGTTCAAGGGGATATGCTTTGGTGGATTCCGGTTGTAATCAGACCTCAGTTCACCAATGCCTGGTGCAAGGTGAGGCATTGGGGAGAGTACAAGCAGTGAAAGTGTTGTGTGTGCACGGGGATGTTCACAATTATCCCTTAGTGTCTGTCCGTATTCTATTCCGGGGCCAAATGCATAGAGTAAAGGCAGCGGTTAGTCCTCATCTCACCCACTTGTTGATTTTGGGTACTGATTGGCCAGAGTTAAAAAAAAAAAAAAAACTGATGGAAAATCTAATACGTAGTGGGTCCTGCACTAGTTGGTCACAGGAAGTTCCCGGTGTGGCATTGACTGGGGAAGCTGTCACAGAACCGTCTACGTCAACACCGCGTCAGAGTGAGAAGCAGCCCGCTCCTCCTCCCTCTCTCGGGGATTCCCTTGGGGGTTTCCCATTAGAGCAGTCGCGAGACGAGACTCTGCGGCATGCATTTGACCACGTGAGAGTAATTGATGTTCAAACTCTTCAGCCAAGCGCGACACTGACCTTCCCCTGTTTTGCCATTATTAAAGATAGATTGTACCGAGTGATGCAGGACACTCAAACTATTGAACGAATAACCCAGTTGTTAATCCCAAAGAGCCGTAGGGAACTCGTATTCCATGCGGCTCACTTTAATTCCATGGCTGGACACTTGGGGCAAGATAAAACACTAGCTCGAATAATGGCCCGATTCTATTGGCTAGGGATTCGCGGGGATGTCCGTCGGTGGCATGTGACATGCTGTGAATGGCAATTAGTAAATCCTGCGGTCACTCCAAAAGCGCCGTTGCACCCTCTTCCTCTAATCGAGACCCCACGTGAGCGAATTGGGATGGATCTCGTCAGGCCATTAGATTGGTCAGCACAGGGATATTGCTTTATTTTAGTTCTGGTGGGCTATGCAATGCAATATCCAGAAGCAGTGCCTCTCCGCAATATCTCAGCATGCAGTATTGCGGAAGCGCTCTTCCGCTTTATTTCCTGGGTTGGGATTCTGAAAGAAATCCTGACAGACCAAGGCACCTCATTTATGTCACGCACACTGCGTGAACTGTATGGGTTACTGGGGATTAAGTCTATCCGCACCAGTGTCTATCACTCACAAACGGATGGCTTAGTAGAGCGATTTAACCAAACACTCAAGAACATAATCCGGAAATTCGTAAGTGAAGATGCACGTCATTGGGATAAGTGGCTTGAGCCCCTGTTATTCGTAGTATGAGAGGTCCCGCAAGCATCCATGGGGTTTTCTCCCTTTGAATTATTATATGGGCGTAAGCCGCATGGCATTCTGGACATGCTACAGGAAAATTGGGAGGAGGGACCTTCACCTAGTAAAAACGAAATCCAGTACGTTCTTGACCTGCACGCAAAACTCCACACCCTCATGCACCTAACCCAGGAGAATTTGCGGCAGGCACAAGAATGTCAAATCCGGCTGTATGACAGGGGCACGTGCCTTTGAGAGTTCACGCTGGGAGACAAAGTGCTTGTATTAGTGCCCACGTCGAGTTCTAAATTGGTCGCCAAGTGGCAAGGGCCCTTCGAGGTCATACAGTGAGTCGGGGACATCGACTATGAGGTGAGGTGAATGGATAGGGGTGGGGCACTGCAAATCTACCACCTCAACCTTTTAAAATGCTGGAATGAGGGGGTCCCCATGGTGTTGGCGTCGGTGGTCCCGGAGAAGGCGGAGCTTGGGCCGGAGGTGAAGAAGATAACATCTTGGACCACTCCGGTCCCTTGTGGAGACCACCTCTCACTGGCCCAACTCATGGAGGTAGCCAAGTTGCAAACGGAATTTTCCGATGTGTTCTCGCCCCTTCCTGGTCGTACTCACCTCATAGAACACCACATCGAAACGCCCGTGGGGGTGGTAGTGGGTAGCCACCCTTACCGCTTGCCTGAACACAAGAAAAAGGTGGTTCGGGACGAACTCAAGGCCATGCTCGAAATGGGTATAATCGAGAAGTCCCACAGTGACTGGAGCAGCCCAGTGGTCCTGGTTCCCAAGACCGAAGGATCGGTCTGGTTCTGTGTGGACTATAGAAAGGTCAATGCGGTGTCTAAATTTGACGCATGCCCAATGCCTCGCATTGATGATTTGCTTGATCGGCTATGCGCTACTCGCTTTTATTCGACACTGGATCTAACAAGGGGATATTGGCAGATCCCCTTGACTCCTCTATCCCAAGAGAAAATGGCCTTTTCCACACTGTTTGGTTTACACCAATTTGTCAAGCTCCCTTTTGGGTTGTTTGGGGGGCCTGCTACGTTCCAGCGGCTTATAGACCGGGTTCTCCGCCCTCATGCTGCCTACGTGGCCGCTTATCTAGACAACATAATCTAGAGTCATGATTGGCCGTGGCACTTGGAACACCTGAGGGCTGTTCTAAAGTTGCTGAGGTGAGCGGGCCTCACAGCTAACCCGAAAAAGTGTGCGATTGGGCAGGTGGAAGTATGGTATCTGGGGTTCCACTTGGGCCATGGGCAGGTGCATCCCCAAATTAACAAGACTGCAGCGATTGCGGACTGCCCGAAGCCCAAGACCAAAAAGGAGGTGAGTCGGTTCTTGGGGCTAGCTGGCTGTTATCGTAGGTTTCTACCTAATTATTCGGACGTCACCAGCCCGCTAACTGATCTCACTAAAAAGGGGGCTCCAGATCCGGTCCAGTGGACGGAGCAGTGCCTTCTCTGAGGTAAAAGCTGCACTGTGTGGGGGGCCACTTTTACACTCCCCTGACTTCTCTCTCCCCTTTATTTTGCAGACTGATGCATTGGACAGAGGGCTGAGGGACGTTTTGTCCCAGGCGGTGGAGGGTGAGGAGCGCCCCATGCTGTACATCAGCCAGAAACCATCGATGCACGAAAGCAAGTACAGCACGATCAAGAAGGAGTGTCTCGCTATCAAGTGGGTGGTCCTCGCCCTCTGATACTACCTGCTGGAGCGCCCTTTCACACTCTGTTCGGACCACGCGCCCCTCCAGTAGCTCCACCACATGAAGGATGCCAATGTGTGGATCACCCATTGATATCTCGCCCTCCAGCCATTTAAGTTCGAGGTGATCCACAGGCTGGGGGCACAGATGGTGGTGGCGGACTTCCTGTCCCGTCGGGGGGGGTGTCAATCAGCTTCAGGCCGGATGGCTCCCCGGCCTGAATCGGGCAGTGGGGGTATGTGGCAGCGGGGGTGTGGCCAAGCAGCAGTCTGTGAATGGAGGGCGGGGTCGGGGAAGGTAAGTGGCTAAGTCATTTCACCTGCTGTCAATTAATGTGTGTGTGTGTGTGTGTGTTTGTTTGTTACAGGGAGGGAGCATAAAAGGGGAGAGAGAGCTGAGAAAAGGGGCTCTCTCTACGACCAGAACGCAGGTGTGAGTGAGTGAAAGTGTGGGTGAAAGCAAGCTGAAAAACTCAATCAAGTATTTGTGTAAACATCAACTCTCTCCTGCTGTGCTTCTGTGCTCCACCCACATCAGGAACTGTTGCACTGTCCATAGGACCACTTTAAACCATACACTCCACAGAGTGGGGCTTTATGGAAGCGTGGCCAGAAAAATCCCATTGCTTAAAGAAAAAAATAATGAGTTTGCCCAACAGCATGTGAAAGACTCCCCAAACACATGGAAGAAGATTCTCTGGTCAAATGAGACTAAAATTGATCTTTTTGGCCATCATGGGAAATGCCATGTATGGTGCAAACCCAACACCCTGAGAACACCATTCCTACAGTGAAGCATGGTGGTGGCAGCATCGTGCTGTGGGGATGTTTTTCATCTGCAGGGACAGGAAAGTTGGTCAGGATTGAAGGAAAGATGGACTGCACTAAATACAAGGCAATTCTGGAGGAAAACCTGTTTGAGTCAGCCAGAGGTTTGAAACTGGGACGAAAGTTCACGTTCCAGCAGGACAACGACCCTAAACATATTGCTAAAGCTACATTGGAGTGGTTTAAAGGGAAACATTTAAATGTCTTGGAATGGCCTGGTCAAAGCCCAGACCTCAACCCAATTGAGAATCTGTGGCATAACTTGAAGGTTGCTGTACACCAGGGCAACCCATCTAACTTGAAGGAGTTGGAGCAGTTTTGCCTTGAGGAAGGGGCAAACACCCCAGTGGCTAGATGTGCTAAGCTAACAGATATTACCCCAAGAGACCTGCAGCTGTAATTGCAGCAAAAGGCGTCTCTACAAAGTACTGACTTTGGGGGGGTGAATACCTAATGGTAAGCACACTCCAGATTTCTGTTTTTTATCTGAGTTATTGTTTGTGTCACAATAAAACAACAGTTTGCACCTTTCAAGTGGTAGGCATGTTGTGTAAATCAAATGGTGCTAAACCCCCCCCCCCCAAATCCATTTTAATTCCAGCTTATAATGCAACAAAATAGGACAAACACCAAGGGGGATGAATACTTTTGCAAGATGCTATATCCGCATTTTGTACTTGAGTTGAGATTTGTAACTCATGTAGTAAACAATAATGCTACTTGAATGTTGATGGTGGCACTTAACAAACTTGTTGTTTGCAGGTCGCAAGAATGTGATATTCATTCACACTTACTATAGCTCCATGATGGAGGTGCTGTCCAGAACAGAGTTTAAAGCATTTACAGACAAGCACACCGAGAGTGGACAGTAGGAGCCTTTAATGTTGAATATTAAAAAGTAAATTCAGTTTATTATTATTTTTTTAGAATCAGTGTATATTGTTGTAAAACTTTTCTGATATTGTTTTTTCCAGATCCGTGTTTGGTCACTTAGCTACAGCAGTCATATCGGCCACAGTTCGAGATGTGTTGAAGGAAGAGAATGTTCCAGTGTCTGTGCAGTATACTTTGTCTACTGTAAAAGTGGTATGAAATATCAGTGTTATTTTAACATCTCTAAAGAAAATATGATTGTGTATGTGCCACTTTTCAGCCTCGTACTAGAACATGAGAGAGATGAGTTTGTTAAAACCTTGATCCAAACAGCTTCTCATTGTTAAATTGTGCAGTGGAATTTTCTGTCATAGAGATGAGTGTTTATGGATCAGAGTCTTGGCTGAAACAGAAACTTTTTAAATAACACTATGTTAATTAGTTAGTTGATTGTCGTACAGCATCACACGTCACACATCTGTTTTCATTGAAGGTGGAGTCTTCCAAGCTGCTCACACCTTTGTGTATTTTCTGGAATGTCAGTGAAATGTAAGTACAAGATAAAAGCTTACTAAAACTACCACCAACACAAATGTCTAACGTTTATAACCCCTTTTTTTTTTTTTTTAATAGAGCTCCCAATGTGAGTGATTGGTCAGACAAAGGCTGTCAAGTGTTACACTCCGGACCAAATGGCACATCCTGCTTTTGCAACCACACCACCAACTTTGCTATCCTTATGAATTACATGAAAGCTCGGGTATGTCATTGAAACTATATGTATATTGTATTTTAATGTTTTATAAAATGAATGACATTTATAGGTATATTAAGATCCACCAGTGTTGTAGTCAAGTCACTAAACCTCGAGTCCAAGTCCAGTCTCGAGTCCTCAGTGTTCAAGTCAGAGTCATTCAAAAAATTTCGAGTCGAGTCCGAGAACAAGTTGGAGAACTGCACCATTTGACAGTAGCTGTTTCAGTGCCATTAATATTAGTTTGTTCCTGAACATGACGTATGAACAGGTGAATGTGCTTCTTTTTGTCAGGGACTGTGAAGTATTCTGTCAGAGATGGTTGGGAGATGGATGTAAGTGCAGAAGGTGTGTTTATTAATACAAGTGAAGACAAGTAAACAATCCAGAATGGCAGGCAAAATCGTAAAACAGTGAAACAGGCAACAGGTCGAGCGAGGCACAAACAGGCTATCATAGACTCGGCAGAATCGAAGACAAGAAACAGGAAATCAGGGATCAGGAAACCAAACAAGGAAATAAAGCTTGGTAATGTGTCAGCAACGCAACTCAATACTTCGCAAAGTAAGTGTGTTTTCACACTTTTTATATTGGCACGCTGATTGTGCCTTAATCCTGTGCAGGTGCAAATCGTTTACGGCGCGTGCGAGAGAGAGTCCACTTGGTGTGCGCGCTGTCCAGAGCGCGCCCGAGAATCTATCTGATGCATGCGCCAGGGCGTGCAGGTGTGACACTCTTGCATGAAATTAGTACAAAAATGAATGTAGATATAAATATCGTATGCCAAATTATTATGGCATGTTACAAAAAAATAAAGAAAAAAAATCTGAGTCCTCGTCTCTGATTTACGAGTCCTAATGCAGTTAATGTACGAGTCCAAGTCATCAATGCTCAAGTCGAGTCGTGAGTCCGTAAAATTAGGGTGTGAGTTGGACTCAAGTACTGCAAGCCTGAGATCCACGTACATAATTGCTAGGAGGCCCTTAAACTTGTAGTATATTATTCAATTAAACACAATGTAAAAAAAAAATGCTGTATATTTTTACATTTACAGTGAATTACTGTAATATCTTACATTGTTTAAGTGACACATAATTTATTATTACACTACAGGACACTTTTTCCATAGAATAAAAACACGTGTTCTGTTCCCTTCTAGCGGGTTTCATTCATTTGGTTTGATAGCATGCAATATTGTTAGCATATCGCTTAGCCTACGTGTATCACGTCACTCTACCTAATGGCGAATGAGTGTGCAATATTGTTACGATATTGCATGGTTGTCAAGACAACCTGACATCACACGTCGGAGTTGATGCAAATATCCAATGGGAAACTTTTCTACTGTATATGCGCAGAATCATTTCTTTGTTCACTGAGAAAGACGCAGTGAACACCTGATATGCCACCAAAACTTCATTATATATTCTTCACGCATATTTACAAGAGAAAAACATACCAACCGACATCAAAAAACTGGAACGGAGACATGTCGGAGATGTAAAACTTCCACGCTAGATAGCGACATTGACAATTTCTAAACAAACATGGCTGCCAGGTTTGCTTTGTTAAAAATGGAAGGCTTTGAGAGGATTTTGGCTGCCAGATCGCTCTGTGGTGTGTAGTTGTCGATGTAGATTTTAAAAGTAACTAAATAAATTACAGAGGGAAATTTAATACTTAAGTGTGAGTGAAAAATACTGTGGCAAGCGTGCAGCATGGAAGAAGAGTCTGGAGACAGAAATCTTAGTTTCTCGGTCGTTAGCCTGTGCTACTTGCTTTTGATAGCACTGGTTTGACTGCTTTATTAGCATTCGCTAACACTACTGATGAATGATACACCAGCTGGAAGGTGACTTCACTGCTGTGCTAACAGCGCTGACTCATGGGTAAACTAGACTTGGCCTTCAAGAATGCTGATCTGAAGAGTGTGTGTATGTATAATAATAATATTGGCTGGCTTTTTTCGTGGTATATCGGATATATTCCATTCAGCTACTCGTCTTCAACTCGTTTGATATCATGCTCATTGAATGGAATATATCTGATATAGCACTTAATGCCAGCCAATATTATTTAAATATGTTTCCTAGATGAAGGATAGAACGAAATTGAAAGTTCTTACTCAAGGACTCAACCATGGCTCTTTGGCATTGCTGGGATTTGAAAACACAGCCTTCTGATCTGTGCATCAAAAACTTTAACCAAAACTACAACTATTTACACTTATTGATTCAACCACTACTACCTCTGAATTAACTCCAGGAAAAGATTGCATCACCTCATTGCGAGTTAGTTGTACTAGTTGTGGCAGCTCACTGGTTAAGGTTTTGGTCACAGATTTGAGGGTTGTCTGTGAAAGTTCTCAGTCATCCAGGTCATCATAAACCGTAGGTGCTAAAGAAGACAACTGGACTTGCTTGAAATTCTTGAAGACGTTTCACCTCTCATCCGAAAGGCTTCTTCGGTTCTGTCTGACTAGTGTGGAGTTCCAGGTATTTATCCTCTAGTGGACCAAAAGCAACCCTAAGGAGAGTCATTGAGGTCACATGGGTCGTTGGCACTCTGTCATCCTGTAGGTTGTTAGGGTCACTGGAGGCCGGGTGTGAACAGTGTTAGCAGCCTAGAGGGTCGTTAGGGTGATCTGTGGGGTATTGCCATCGTTACCTGGCACGACCATCGCTGAACAGAGGAGGTGGTCTGAGACACCACTTATCAGCCACCTACAATGCAGTCCTTGGCACACTTCCCAGAAAACTGAATACACATCCACACCAAGACTCCGCTGACTTCAATGACTCACATGATGGCAGAGAGTCAGTGACCCTCTAGGCTGCTAACATCATTCACACCCGGCCTCCAGTGACCCTAATAACCTACAGGATGACTGAGAGGGTCAATGACCCAGGTGACCTCAACAACTCTCATTAGGGTTGCTTTTGGTCCACTTGAGGATAAATACCTGGAACTCCGCACTAGTCAGACAGAACTGAACAAGCCTTTTGGATGAGAGATGAAACGTCTTCAAAGATTTCAAGTAAGTCCAGTTGCTTTCTTTAGCACCTATGGAGATCTGAGGGTTGGGTGTTCAAATCCCAGCAGTGCTTAGGTGTATCCTGTGTCAGCCAAATGAGCAAATGTACTGGATTATTCTGTATGTTATTTTATTGAATGTACGGTATTGCAGAAAAAATTTGTGTAAATATGTTTTGCATTGAAACTAATTTGAAAGGAACGTAGATACAATAGTGAGGTGATGGGTCCAGGAGTATAATGGGTTAATACATAGATTATTCGTTAACTTACACTGGCTAATTCAGACAAATTGGCATTGATGCTTTACTCTATTCAAACATGATCACTGCATTTTATTTATCTGTTTGAATACCTTCTTGCTCTGTCCAATAGAGGTCTCTGTTAGCTTACAAAAGAAATGGGAATATGGCAGAACTTGGAAATTATCATGAGGATTGGCAATTATAAATTTGTGTACTTGGCATGTTGATCATGAATCATTTCTTTGAATAATAGAGAATAAGGTGTTGCTTTTCACTCACCAAAACTTTATACTGACTTTTTTTTGGGGGGTGAAAACCTAAAACTGCTTAATTAACTTTAACATGCAGATGTTGGACGTACACTGTAACCCTGCTATAATGAACTCCTTGGGGGACGTCCAAATAGTTTGTAATACTGAAATGGACCCACTTGTCACAAAAACCACTCACTCTTATGTAAAACAAGACCAACTGAGTTTAATTCATATTTATGCTTAATTCACATGCATATTTACAGAGTAAAGGAAATAAGTCACACTCGCTGTCTTTTGCTTGCTGCATCTTCTTTCTTTTTACCCCATCATGTTGATTGCAGTTATGGATAGAGTCTCAGAGCTCTTTTTCTTTTGCTTAAAAGGTGATGATACACGGGGCAACTTTTTGGGCAATATTGCCGGCAATTTGCAACCAGGTGAGAGACAGGGCAACTAATTAGGATAACAGCCAATCAGATAAGAGCAAATCTATCGCCACCGAGACAGCACAAAGACGGACACTGAAACATTTGCAGCTGTCACTTTTGTCTTGGCTTCAGCCTTTATTTATTTCGCTCAAGTATTTATCATATCTGGAACAAAACTGAATATATCCTCTGGTCAAAAGATAATTTGCCATTATTTTAACATTTCTAAGTCAAAATAAGCACATTATTCTGTTAAACACTTTTTTAAAAATCTCTTTAAAAATGCTACTAGCTGCAATCACGTGCTAAAACTAATAACTGATACACATCACAAAAACATCATTTAATCCTTATCTCAGCAAAAAAGACAAAAGGATATCGACCAGGAGATGGCTGCTGAGGAGGAACAGGGCATGACGGCTTCTGAAAGGCTTCCTTTCTTTCTTAGATCCTGAAGTTTGTACTGTTTTGCCCTCAGGTTCCACAAGTACTGTAGTTGTGCTCTGGATGTGAATTAGATCGGATGATAAGTCTGAGTAGATCATCTCTATTACAACTCTCAAAAAAAAATTTGAGTCACTCATCACTTTTAACTTGATGCAAGAGAGCTAATGTTATCCCTACGATAACTTTCAGCTAACTATTTAGCAAAATCCACCACTAGTTAGCTAAATCCCATTCAGTCTCTGTGGCGTGGTGGTTAGCTAACAGCATTTTAAACCTAGCTGAAAAAAAAAATCGATAACTTATTTCCAACCTGGTCTGTTGGTTTTCTAAGCATTTGATGAGGTAAATTCAGCACTTTGGATTTACACAGAACAATTTACCGCCAGGCGGCATGGTGGTGTAGTGGTTAGCGCTGTCGCCTCACAGCAAGAAGGTCCGGGTTCAAGCCCCATGGCCGGCGAGGGCCTTTCTGTGCGGAGTTTGCATGTTCTCCCTGTGTCTGCGTGGGTTTCCTCCGGGTGCTCCAGTTTCCCCCACAGTCCAAAGACATGCAGGTTAGGTTAACTGGTGACTCTAAATTGACCGTAGGTGTGAATGTGAGTGTGAATGGTTGTCTGTGTCTATGTGTCAGCCCTGTGATGACCTGGTGACTTGTCCAGGGTGTACCCCGCCTTTCGCCCGTAGTCAGCTGGGATAGGCTCCAGCTTGCCTGCGACCCTGTAGAAGGATAAAGCAGCTAGAGATAATGAGATGAGATGAGAACTTACTGCCATAAAAAGATACAAGTTGTCTCTCTTTTTCTTCACTCCATTGTTGGAGACGTTGCCATCTTTGTTGAAAATTTCAGAAGCTCTCAGGTGGTCATGTGATTTGCTGCTAGCACTCTGACTAGATGATCTTTAAAAAGTTGCCCAAAATGATCAAAACCATTCAGACAGAAATTATGTTGCCCAATCTCAATGGGAAAGTGTTGAAGCGCAGTTGCCCAAAAAAGTTGCCCCGTGTATCATCACCTTAAAAGTTGAAATTAAATTTTTTGAGATACCATATTCTTTAGACAAATTCGCTGCTTTCTCACTATGTTTTAGTTGGTCCAGGATGTGAAGTTTGTTGTCGACAGTGTCACGTCCACGTGCAATGCCATTAGGACTAATTACCATGCACCTGTTCCGGATTAGCGTGCAATCACAGCACACACTTATAAGGACTCTCACTTAATACAGACTTTGCGAAGTATACACGCTGTACCTTGTGTCTCAAGTTACCAAGCCTTTTGTAGCACTGTGTTAATATTCTGGTTTCTGACTCTGTTTTGTATTTTGCCCTTTGGCTCCGCTTTTGATATCCTGTCTGTGCCTCACTTGACCATTTTCTGTTTCTCTACTCTGATTTTTGATCCTTGATTTGGATGTTTGCCAGAGTGTTTTTAAATAAAACTCGTCAAGCGATTATATGTGTCTATGACCTACATTTTCTGACAGACGAAGAGTATCTTACATTTACGAGTAGCCATGACAACAGTGCTTACGGAGTAAAGACTCGAGTAAAACTGCTTTTAGCTCATAAAATAAAGTCCTTTTAAGGGATTGTTTGAAGTCAGTGATCACTCCTCGATAATTGTTAGTGATAAGCGAGGCTCATTAAGCCTTTGTTTTATAGCGTTAACATATATTTTTAACTTGACTGCAGATTTGATTTCTTATTGAGGAATGCATGGCTCCGTGATGTTTTTTTTTTTTTTTTGAAGACTCTGACTCATTGTCATTAAAGGTCAGGGACACAAACTTAGTTTGTTATATGCGAAAATTCATAGTAAAAGAGTTTGTTATCGCAGGGTTGCAGTGTGTATCGTTTTATTACTCAGGACTTCATCTAAATGGATAGAGATGGATGGAGTTAGTGGGGGAGAGAGAGAGAGACTCTACATGCTACTTATTTGTCTTTCCATTGCTCTGTGTCTCAGCAGTGGAGTGAAAAAGAGGAGATGGTTCTGACCAAGTTGACGTTTATAGGATCAGGAGCATCACTCTGTGCTCTCGTGGTGACCTTGATGCTGTTTACCGTGCTAGAGTAAGTGGTGTCCAAGGATACAACGCCACAGCAACAGTACGCCTGTAAATGTGTGTGTGTTTGGGAGGCCTTGTCTAGATCCCTACAAGCTACCAACTTCTTAATTTCACACAGTGGAGACTCAGAATATAAATATTTAATTCAGGTTTATGTAGACTGTCAGCTTCCATTGCCATTTTTATCGTGTTACTGCAATAAGCCTCACGTTATTCTTCTTTGGCCCACATTTATCAAACGTTTTGTGGTTGTACCATAAGTGATTTGAACTGTATTCAGTGGTCATAATAGTCGGTTTTTGAGGCAGGAGAAGTATTGAACCTTGCTAATCTGGTAATTAGTGTTCAGAACCTAATCACGCGCACAGTGCTCAGACCTGCGATTTTATAGTAACATTACACTCAAGTTAATTAAGTACAATGTGTAGAGGCTAATCAGTACAGTACTGGGCAAGCTGATTTCAGAAAATGATTTATGGCCTGCTTTTGCCAAATCAGTTCATACACATTTAATCTGCTAAAATTATTTTTTAAATGAAAATGATTAGCAATTGTGTAAATTAATCCAATTTCCTGTGTGTGTGTGTGCGCGCGTGCGTGCGTGTGTGCGTGCGTGCGCACGCGCGCAGTATTCCAAAATCAGACAGGACATCCATCCATAAGAATCTCTTCATCTCTCTGACCCTTGCCCAAATCGTCCTCCTCTGCAGTGGCTCTGCTATTCATAATAAGGTATGTGTGATGCTAAAACGATAAATGCAGTGACCCATGAATGTCCCTTTTTCAATACTCATGCTTAAGTGGCACAATTAATGTGTGCAAAAAGGTATAACTGGAATCAAGTGCAATTATAAGTATAAGTGTTGCTGGGCAAAACAAACCTCGCCCTGCAGCACTTATTTTATACCTATATGTTGATGATAGTAATATTTCTCAATCATCAGCTGTCAGGTTATAGTCCTATGAAAATCCATGACCTTGAGTTTGACATTTCAAAGTCGTCAAAGGTCATGGAAGCTACTGAAGGTCCATATGGGACGACTTATATGTTGATCATGGTAAACATCTGGCTATCATGAACCATTTTAAAGTTATAGCCCTTTGAAAACGTTTGACTGTTCAAGGTCAAATATCATGGTGCCAAATGAAAGCCCATATGGCACTTCCTATAAGTTGATAATGGTAAATATGTCTACCATCAACAGTTTTCAAGTTACAACCCTCTGAAAATCCATGACCTTGAGTTTGACCTTTCAAGGTCACCCAAGGTCAAAGATCATGGTGGCCAATGAAAGGCCATATGGGAGTTCCTATATGCTCATAATAGTAAACATCTGTCTATCGGCAACCATTTTTGAGTTATAATGGAAAATGTTATTTTGACTGAAAGGTTGGCCTTTCCGGTGACCTTCACCCGATTACCCCCTAAATTTAATCAGGTAATCTACGGACCATTGCCCACCTACCCTGAAAATTTGAAATCAATTGGTGCAACCATCTAGATGCTAGATTGCTAACAGACAGAGACACAAACAAACAAACCGAACTGATTACAATCCCTTTACAAGCTTTACTGATTACAAGCCCTGCTTTCTCCGTCGCAGGCGAGATAATTATGAACACTGTAACACTGTACAGTAATATGTCCAAATTTTATGTCTCAGTGCCCATTTTAAAAAACGTCAATGTTTTTATGCTGTAAAACAGTATTTCTCAACCACTGGGCCGCAGACCATTAATGGGCCACGAAGCCAGTGGACTGAATTTTTTTTCCAAGTTGAAGCTAATTTTTACTCCTAGTAGAGTACGATTGCTGACTTGCATCCGATGTCACATCCGTCTCATTAAGCTACGGTCACACTGCAGCTCGCAGTGCTTTGCGATGGGTTATCAATGAAAATGAGGCGTTTTGGCGGCGATGCATGGCGAAATACATGTGAGCTAAAAGTTGTGGTCACACAGCAGGTGAACACTCGACTGTCATGCCCTTGCACACCTGAGCCTGGCACAACTTGAGCAGCTGCGCTCGCTCATGGAGCGCGTTGTGCGCACGCTTGGGACCCAGTCATTATGGGAAACACCTGATACTGATTTGAACACAATCAGCACACACAGATATGGAAGCTGTTTTGACAGAGACTTTGTGAAGCATTATCACTGTCACATTTTTTCTAGCCATGTTTATAATGCTGTTTAAATACTCTGCTTTCTGTTTTGCTTTTGTAAATATCATGCTTGCTAATAAACACTCTTCCTGCACTTAGATCCATCTACCGCCATCTATCTTAGTGTTCTGATCCCCAGATCTTTAACCCAACCGCATATAAAAAGTTGTTCGGGGTTTTGTACTTATCGACATGGTTATCTTTTTTTTCTCTCCTTTGTGGCCCCCCTTTTTTCCTTCCCCTTCTTCCTTTTCCCCCCATCCCCTGGGCAACATTGATACCAGACATTTCATTCTATAACAGGTGAGTAATGCACAGCTTTACAACAAGCTTAGGTAAGGGCTGTTGGTTCGTTTCATAGAGCGTTAGGGGAATTAATGGAGCTATTAAAAGGGGTAAAGTACTCTCGCACTTACATTTACTTTGTGCAGGAAACGCACCTCAAAACTCCTGAAATTTCAAGAATTAAAAGGCCCTGGATGAGCTATGTGTTTCATTCTAGGTTCTTGGTGAGGGCAAGGGGTGCAGCTATTATCATTGGTAGAAATGTCGCATTCAAACCTTCTAAAACTGTCGAAGATCCCAATGGCTGCTTCGTTGCTGTCTCAGGCAGGCTGTTCAATGTGCCCGTGATCTTGGCATGTGTCTACATGCCTGTCTGAGATGATGACAAATTCATTGCTCATTTTTTTCTCTTCTCTGCCAGACACAGACAGCCCCCTCCCGATTGTGGGTGGGGATTTCAACCTTATCCAAAATCCCAATCTCGACAGGTCCTCCACCTTTGTCTAGTGTCGCCTCGACACTGAAATCACTGACAGACCAGCTTTTTCTGAGCAACCCCTGGAGGTCAACCCACCCAAACTCTAAAACCTTCTCCTTTTTCTCCCACGTCCACCGCACATATTCAAGAATAGACTTCTTCCTTGTTGACAGCAGACTTCTACACCTAACTGACTCTGCTCAATATCACAGCATGTAATTTCAGATCATGCCCCCACTTCAACTGATATATTAATTTCCCTGACTATGACAGCTCACCCAGGCAACGGATGCTCTCTCCTTTGTTGCTAGCCAACACTGACTTCAAAAAAATTTTTTTCGGACAAAATTTCTAATTTTCTCCAATTGGATGACACCCCTGACGTCACAAGAGGTACCCTTTAGGAGGCCTGTAAGGCCTATCTGAGAGGGCAATCCATCTCCTTCACATCCCAGCTGAAAAAAAACCCAGAAACTGCCAGGCTGGTGGAGATTTCGGATCAGCTACGAAATGCCCAGTATGCAGCTAACCCCCCCCCCCCCCCCCCCCCCCGCGCAACACACACCCACCCAATCCCTTAAGCTTCAGGCAGAATTTGATTTCTTATGGGGCTTTTCCACTACCAACGCGGCTGAGTTGGGCTGAGCCGTGCAGTGCTGAGTCGAGCTGAGTGGGGCTGTTGGGGTTGCATTTCGACTACAACCGCGCTGAACCGTGCTGGCTGGAAGTGGGTGGACACATTGGGTGGAGTTAGCAAAAGTGGGTGGACGTCACGTGATGTCGTTAGGCGGCGCAAACAGTGACATCAGTGACCTTTTAAGCGGTAGTCTCACGACCTGGATAGTAAACAATAAACATGGAGGACATGGAGTCGTTAGTGTTGCTGGTCTTGGTGCTGTGACTTGTTGTCACCGACAACGTCGTAATTCTTCTTCTTCCAGTTTTACGGTGTTTACAGATCCCAGCGTACTCGCGGGGCGTGTGTGGGCATGTGAGGACACTCCTCCTCACCAATCAGTGCACAGGGGAGTGTCTCCTCATGCCCCTAGCCCCACTCGGCTCGGTTGAACTCACTTCAGCCCCTCTCCAAAACCGTGTGAGTTTTGGGTGCTGAGTAAGGCTGAAGTGAGCTCAGTCGTGCTGCTCTGAGGTAGTTGAAACGTGAGCCGTGTTGGGCTGAAGTGAGCTGAAAAAGGGTAGTGGAAAAGGCCCATTAATGTCGTCCAAGATTGAAAAACAATTGTTGAAATCAAAATGGCGCTACTTTGAAATGGGAGAAAAACCAGCTGAACTTCTTGCCCACCAAGCCGGGGGGTGGCTCTCTCAAGGCCCTACCCCCAGGATAGGCACCATCTGGGTCTGTTGTTTCAGACCCAAAATCAGTGAACAAAGTTTTTGTGGATTTTTATCATAACCTTTATTCCTCTGAATACTCCCCTAACATTTGGAATGGCCGCAACCCACTAGATCTGATTACCGTATTTTCCGGACTATACGTCGCTCCGGAGTTTAAGTCGCATCAGCCAAAAAATGCATTATGAAGACGAAAAAAACACATATACGTCGCACCGGACTATAAGTTGCACTTTTTTTGAAGGGTTATTCTATCCATAGAATCTGTGATTCTATCTGATAAGCGGCGCGTGGTTACTGCGCGACTGCATTGTTTATTTAATAACTGAACAACTGAGCAGTGATAACGCGCCCTTTGCCCTGTAAGTAGCCTAGTCTGATTATTTTAAATATCTACTACTATCTTTAATACTATCACTATCGTTATTACTAATAGCCTATATTATTATTATAACTAATATTAGTAGCCTATTACTGATGCATTAATCAGTTTGCTTTTAGAATATTTTTACCGGTAGGGCTTATTATCGCCCCATGGCTCTTTCATCTGTGTTATTAAAGCTGTAGTCATCATCGAGGAGTGTCATTCTTCATTTTTGTCGAATTTTATTTCATCAAATCAGATGTCAAGTAGGCTATAGGTATATCATCTCCAAAGACCGGTACGGTAGTAAAAACAACCATCTAGTGAAAAAAAAATCCAACAACAACCGCTTTTAAATCCCCTACTTAAATCCTTAAAATGAGTCATTTAACTCATGTCTTGTGTGATCTGATCTCCAATGGTGAAATAAACCGGTTGTGATGAGTACAGTCTGTTATTTTAGAAGATAAATGTAATATATAATTAATATATAGACTAATAAAAATGAATATTTTATAATATATCACGACATATTACTGTCTGTAACTGTTTGTCACTAAAGCGTTTTCTAAGATCATAATGTCTGATATTATTATTATTATTATTATTATTATTATTATTTTACACACACAATAAGCGCATGTGTGTAAAGTTATAGTAAACCATCCCCCGCCTTTTTTTTTTTTTTTTTTGAGTCGCCGGACCCACCCACCTCCTGCGTTCTGGGACCTCCCACTTCACAAATTAAGCACTGCCTAAAATCACTACATAACTTATTTAAATAACTATAGGCCTATCATTAATAATAAAACACAGGTCAATCACGTTTATCAAGCTGATGATTTCACTCCAAATCAGCAAATCCATTGAATTCCTCATCCTTGGTGTCGCTTCTGAACAACTCTGCCTCCAGCGGCAGATGAAGCACCGTTTCCTCTTCTTCTGCGTGGCTGTCGTCAGACTCAGCATCAGCTCCAGTTATTCCGCGGTGAAAAAAAAAACCAAACATATATATGTCGCACCGGAGTATAAGTCGCATGGCCAGCCGAACCATGAAAAATACGGTACGAAATATGGTACGGTACGAAAAATACGGTACTTTTCCCAAGATTGATGCCAACCTTACCAACAAGCCAGGGTCACCAACCTCAACAACTGAAATCCAAGAGGCTATCAGAATGTTGCAAAACAGCAAATCCCCAGGCCCGGGTGGTTACATTTGTGGAATTTTATAAAGCACACTCAAATGCAGTCGCTCCACTTTTAACCAAGGTTTACAAAAAATCTTTCATCAATGGCCGGCTGCCCCCCACCCTATGAGGCCCTATGAGATCCTCTCGAGTGCAGTAACTTTACAGGCCCATATCGCTCTTGAATGTGGACCAAAAAATCCTAGCTAAGATACTGGCCTCTCGCTTACAGAAGGTTCTGCCGTCCCTTATTGTTGCAGACCAGACCGGCTTCATGGTTGGTAGATACTCCTCCCATAACACGAGGAGACTCCTCAACATAACACTCCTGACCCTGCCACTCCTGAGGTAATAATATCCTTAGACGCTGAGAAAGCATTCAACAGGGTCGAATGGGAGTATTTGTATTGCATACTGGACAAATTTGGCTTTAACTCAGACTTCATTACTTGGATTAGACTGCTCCTGTTGCCTGCATTCTCACAAATAGCCTTAGATCTTCCCCCTTTCCCCTTCACCATGGCACCAGAGAGAGGTGCCCTCTTTCTCCCCTTCTTTTTGCACTAGCCATCGAACCCTTGGCCATTTGGCTCCGAGGGGAGGAGAGATTTGAGGTCACCACCAGGATGGGCATCATGCATAAACTGCCCTTGTATGCGGACGGTCTTTTGTTGTATGTCTCCGATCAGTTTCATCTATTCCAATTATTGAAGATATTTTAATCCAATTTGGCAAGTACTCTGGGTACAAGCTAAATTTTAGCAAGAGTGAGCTCCTTCCCATCAATGACCCAGCCAAGCAAATACCCCAGTCCTCCTTTCACTTTAAAGTTGTCCCTGAGGGCTTCAAGTACTTGGGGGTGTTTATAAACACTTCATTTGATGACCTTTTTAGTAAGAATTTCCGCCCTCTCGTAGACACTTGCAAACTTGACATAGCCCATTGGTCTTCCCATCTACGTCCGGCAGAGCCAACCTGGTAAAGATGGTCTTTCTCCCTAGGTTTGTTTACCTACTCCAATATATTCCAATCTTTATCAAAAAGTCCTTCTTTCAACAACTAGATCAGATGATATCCTCATTTCTTTGGGCCAACAAACCTAAACATATCAAGAAATCTATCCTACAACACTAAAAGTTCTGGTGGTCTGTCACTACCCAACTTCATCCAATACTACTGGGCATGTACGGTAACATCAATAAACTACACCACTGGATGGACGGTGGGGATGTAATTCCCCCATTGTGGGCTCAATTAGAATATCTCTCTCCAATCCCTCCTCACAACACAACTCCCCCTGAAGGTGCACACTATTTTCCACAACCCAGTGGTACTAAACTCACTTAAAATCTGGCTGCAATTCTGCAAACATTTTGGATTCAACAAGCCTTCAACTTTGGCCCCAGTTTTCAGGAACCACTCCCCCCCCCCCCCCCCCCCCCACACACACACACACACCACCACCACTCTGACCCTACCTTTCATATCTGGCGTGACAAGAGCCTAGTTAATGTCATAGACTCTTATAAAGATGGAACCTTCACTGATTTCTCAGAGCTCTTAGCCAGGCTGGACCTGCCCAACTCGCATTTCTTCCGCTTTCTCCAGATTAGACATTTTATTAAGACTAAATTCCCCCACTTTCCTAATCACCCACCCAGATCTCCAATTGATACTTTGCTTGCTTTAGATCCATCTCAGAAATGCTCCATCTCAGTGTTGTACAGCTCCATTGATTCCCTTAACCCTGACCCAACAGCCAGTCTGAGATGGACTTGGGAACAGGAAATTGGCGTACCAATCCCTGAGGACCAATGGGACTGGTGTCTTGCTCTCGTCCACATGGCCTCGGTCTGTGCCATGCATGGCTTACTGCAATACAAAGTCCTCTTCAGAGCACACTATACTAATTTTTGCCTGACTGGCAAAAATTTACCCAAATACTGATGACACCTGCAACAGATGCAAAGAATTACCCGCTAACCACACCCATATGTTCTGGTCCTGCCCACAACTATCAGACATTTGGAGACCAATTTTTAATACACTTTCAATACAATTCTTAACCCTGATCTACTCACAGCTCTGTTTGGGATCCCACCACCTGGAACACTTCTCTGCATCTAAGCGGCAGGTCTTGGCCTTTACAACCTTACTGGCAAGGCGCCTTATTTTATTCCGGTGGAAACATGTACTCCCCCACCCCACAACAGGAGGTTCTGAACCATGTTAAACTTGAAAAAATTTGATTCTCTCTTGCAAAATCAAATAAATCATTCAACAAGACCTGGAGGCCCTTTATCGAATACCTAAATAGGACTATTATCCACCCAGAGGATGGTTAGTTCTCCCCCTTTATTTATTTAGCACTATTAATTTATTTACTTATGTGTTTGTGTTTTATTTACTGTATCTTATTTAATTACTATACCTAATTACTCTGTCTTGGATTCATTTTATTTCGCTGTATAGGCCACTATTAGGAGTCGTGGGACACACTGAGTGGGGTGGGCTAGGGGTTTGGGTATAGGCAGCTTGGTAGCAAACTAGCACTTTGATTGGTGCGCACCCTTGTGTTCATGGGACCTGTTACTCCTTCCTACACTACTATTGTCTGTTTGCACTATTGTACAAAATCAATAAAAAGAATTGTGAAGGAAAGAAAGAAAAAGTTGTTCGCCTCTATACTCTTCCAGGTTTTCATCTGTGTTCCCGTGTAGAATGAGGTCTGCAGCACCAGGTAGTTTGAGATATCAGGGAACTCAACAGATGGATAATTTTCCAACTCGTATGAAAAATCCTTTTTTGTTAGCGTCTGAGGATCTAATCCCATTGAGTGGTTTCTGTAGCCACTTCTTTTGAATGCACTTCTTGGTTTTAATAACTTGCTTGTTTGCTGAACACAAACATGGCAATAAGTTCTTGTGTTAATGGACCAGACTCCACTTCTGGATCATTAATCCCTTTTGACTGAGAATGACCTGCATGCATGGTTTGGCTTCTGGCATGTCCATACAGTTTTAAATACAATACCTACAATTAAAAAGTTTGTTTGTATTACATTTATGTTATTGTGGGCGCCCATCTGTAACAGGGAGTGATGCCACATCCCATTAATACACTTTACAGTAAATTATTAGATTCTAATAGAATAGATGAGCCAAAATAATTGGGGATTTTTTAATGGGCCTCGACTTGTTACAAATATGAATAGGTGGGCCTCAAAGCAGAAAAGGTTGAGAACCCCTACTGTAAAGTACTCTATTGTAAAATAAAAGCTGCCATATAAACCCAAGCAGTGCTCCCGTGTCTTGTGGCCCTTATGCCATAATTGTCCTGAAAGCATGTGACCGCTCTGTGGAGGTTTTACATTTTGACCAATCTTGCTCTGTGACACTCTGCCCTTAGGTGGCCTGCACAATGGTGGCAGCTCTTCTCCATCTTTTCTTCATGGCAGCATTTAGCTGGATGTTAGTGGAGGGGTTGCTGCTCTGGAGCAAAGTGGTGACCGTTAACCTGAGCGAGGATGACCACATGAAATACTACTACCTGATTGGCTGGGGTAATACAGCTGATGTCCTTATTCAGTAGACACTTTTATACATTTTTAATTCTTCTAATTAAAAAGCTAACTGATCAGCTTAGTGAGTAGGACCGTATCTTTTTAATGCTTTAGAATTTTGCAGAAATGTGTTACTTTTGACAAACATAAATTATAAGCATGAAAGTGAACAGAAAAGCAGTTATGTAAATACAGCATTTACGATAAGATTAAATTCTTCTTCATGACTTTCAGTGAAAGTCATGGGATGTGGGGCAAAATATTTAAGTTATTCCATGAAATCGAGTCGTACTGTACATGAGCTGATGGCCGACGAGACACATAGCTCTGAGTCGGCTATAAGCCGTGTACGACGAGATTGAGTGAAATAACGGTTTTATTCTATCCACATTCACTGGATTTTGAGAAACGGAGCATTTTTATTTTTAGCACATTGAATAAATAAAAACTTTATACAAAACATTCGACAAAATCATTTCTGCTTAAAATGTAAACAAACCGGTGAAATGACAGGAGCAATTTGTGAAAAATGCTATAATTCTTGAAAGATAAAAAAAATACGTTCTTGCCATCAAATACTTTCGTTCCATATTTTGTTACTTTTGTATTTTTTGGGTTTCTGTTTTCGAGTAGAGTTTTTTTTTTTTAATTTCATCCTTGGTTGGTTCAGCAACATGCGCTGCCATTTTCTTCTTGTTGTTGTTCTTTAGGGTTTTTTGGCAGTTGGAAAACCAACTTTAAGGTGCATTACCGCCACTGACTGGCCTGGAGTGTGGAACAGGAGATATTGGGGGAGGAACCTATATTATTTTAGCTGTTTCTTTTAAATACTTGATAAAGTGATATATCTGACTTGATGCACTCTGTCATTTTTGTTTTTCTCTACTCATAGTATATGAGCTGTTATCCTAGTAGTAGAGCAGCCAATCAGAGTGTGCAATTGCGCATATCCATTGAATGTGGATAGAATAATAGT
Organism: Neoarius graeffei; assembly: GCF_027579695.1. NCBI lineage: Eukaryota > Metazoa > Chordata > Actinopteri > Siluriformes > Ariidae > Neoarius > Neoarius graeffei. The sequence goes on from NC_083583.1 coordinate 66,266,346, forward strand.
CGTTATTCATTGCACAGACTAATTGAAAAGAATAGTGTAAGCATTCTGTATATAGTTATACAGCAGGAAATGTACAGGTTAATATGCATGTGTGAATCATAGTAATGACTTTGTTGTACTAGGTCTGCCGGTCCTGATAGTCTCCATTACACTGGCCTCGGCCTCGGGGGACTACTCAGCAGACGAGTACTGCTGGCTCAGTGTACACAACGGAGTCATCTGGGGCTTCGTTGGACCAGTCATCTTCATCATTACGGTGCGAATGGGAATTTCCTTTCTACTTTTACATTTACATTCATCAACCACTTACAGTTGCTCTCTTGTGTTCCTTTTAAACAGTTCCTGATTTTGATGAGTCTATGAAATGGTAGTACATAACAATATAATACAACACACACAGTTCTGTGCAAAAATTTTAGGTACATGCAAAGAAATGCTGTCGACCAAAAATGGCTTAAAAATAATGAAATGAAATGTTTCAACATTAAAAACAAAAAACTATAAACAGTAAGCTGTAAGCCATAATAAATCAATATAACAAGGTTGATATTTGGATGTGAGACGACCCTTTGCATTAGTCTCAGGTACAGTGAGTGCAGTTTGATAAGGAAATGAACTGTAGGTTTTACTGAGCATCTTACAGAACCAGCCACAGTTCTTCTGGGTACTTTGACTGTCGCACTCGCTTCTTAATTTTGCACCAAAACCCAGTAGCCTTCATTATGTTTTCTTTTTTAATCTGAAAAGTGCTCTCTTCGAGCATAAGGGTGTCCATAAGTGCACGTGGCACAAGGACACCCTAGGCCATAGATCGATGATTGATGGACTTTGTAGACGTTTCATCTGATCTACAACCATTTGTCTTGGACACTCGGATGAAGAGAGGAGCAAAGCTGTCAACTGATCACTACCTGGTGGCAAGCTGGATCAGATGGTGGGGGAGGAGGCCGGACAGACCTGGCAGGCCCAAACTTGTAGTGAGGGTATGCTGGGAATGTCTGGCGGAGGCTCCTGTCTGTCGGATCTTCAACTGCCACATCCGGCAGAGCTTCAACTGCATACTGGGGGAGGATGGGGACATTGAGTCCGAGTGGACCTTGTTCTGCACCTCCATTGCTGAGGTGGCCGTGCAGAGCTGTGGCTGCAAGGTTGTTGGTGCCTGTCATGGCGGTAATCCCCAAACCTGGTGGTGGACACCTGCAGTGAGGGGAGCCGTCAAGCTGAAGGAGTCCTATCGGGCTTGATTAACCTGTGGGTCTCCAGAGGCAGCTGACAGATACCGATGGGCCAAGTGGAACGTGGCTCTGGTGGTCACTGAAGCAAAACCTCGGGTGTGGGAGGAGTTCGATGAGGCCATGGGAAGTGATTTTTGGTCAGCCTCGAAGAGATTCTGGCAAACCGTCCAGCGGCTCAGGAAGGGGAAGCAGTGCTCTGTCCCTACTGTTTACAGTGAGGGTGGAGTGCTGTTGACCTCAAATGGGGACATCGTCTGGTGGTGGAAGGAATACTTTGAGGATCTCCTCAATCCCACCTTCATGTTGTCTGAGGAGTATGCAGAATCTGAGGGTGCTTGGGAGGACTCGCCCATCACAGGGGCTGAGGTTGCTGAGGTGGTTAAAAAGCTCCTCGGTGGCCAGGCTCCAGGGGTGGATGAGAGTTGTCCTGAGTTCCTGAAGGCACTGGATGTTGTTGGGCTGTCTTGGCTGACACACCCCCTCAACATTGCATGGCAGTCGGGGACAGTGCCTCTGGATTGGCTGGATTGGGGGACTGGAGAGTGTGTTCCAACTATAGGGGGATCACACTTCTCAGCCTCCCTGGGAAAGCCTATGCTGGGGTGCTGGAGAGGAGAGTCCGGTCGATAGTCGAATCTCAGATTCAGGAGGAACAATGCGGTTTTTGTCCTGGTCGTGGAACACTGGACCAGCTCTTTACCCTTGCAAGGGTACTGGAGGGTGCATGGGAGTTTGCCCAACCAGTCTACATGTGTTTTGTGGACCTGGAGAAGGCTTATGACCGTGTCCCTCATGGTGCCCTGTGTGGGGGGGGGTGCTTCAGGAGTATGGGGTTCAGGGCCCACTACTGCGGGTGGGCCATTCAGACCCTGTATGACCAGAGCAGGAGTTTGGTTGGCATTGCCGGCAGTAAGTCAGACTCGTTCCCAGTGCATGTGGGACTCCGTCACAGCTGCCCTTTGTCACCGATTCTGTTCATAACTTTTATGGACAGAATTTCTAGGCACAGCCAAGGGGCGGAGGGTGTCCAGTTTGGTGGCATCAGGATCACGTCTCTGCGTTTTGAAGATGATGTGGTCCTGTTGGCTTTATCAATCTGTGTCTTACAGCATGTGCTGGGACGGTTTGCAGCCGAGTGTGAAGCAGCTGGGATGAGGATCAGCACCTCCAAGTCCGTGGCCATGGTGCTCAGCCGGAAATGGGTGGAATGCCTACTTCGGGTCGGGGGGAGTTGCTACCTAAAGTGGAGGAGTTTAAGTATCTCACGGTTTTGTTCATGAGTTGAGGGTAAGGGGGAGTGGGAGTTGGGCAGACGGATCAGGGCAGTGTCAGCAGTGATGCGGATGCTAAACCGGTCTGTTGTGGTAAAGAGAAAGCTGAGCCAAAAGGCAAAGCTCTCAATTTACTGGTCCATCTACGTTTCCACTCTCACCTATGGTAACGAGCTGTGGGTAGTGACCGAAAGAATGAGATTGCGGATACAAGTGGTAGAAATGTGTTTTCTCTGCAGGGTGGCTGGGCTCTCCCTTAGAGACAGGGTGAGAAGCTTGGTCATTCAGGAGAGACTCACAGTAGAACTGCTGCTCCTCCACATCAAAAGGAGTCAGTTGAGGTGGTTTGGGCACCTTGTTAGGATGCCTCCTGGACGTCTCCCAAAGGAGGTTCTCTGGGCAGACCCAGGAGATGCTGGAGAGATTACATCTCTCGGCTGGCCTGGGAATGCCTCGGTATTCCTCTGGAAGAGCTGGTGGAGGTGGCCGGGGAGACGCAAGTCTTGGCTGCTCTGCTTAGGCTGCTACCCCCACGACCCGGATCTGGAGAAGTGGTAGAAATTGGATGGGTGGAAAAGTGCTCTGTTATGGAATATGCTCCTCAAACTTTTTTTTTTTTCCCCTGTAACATTTAATTTTGTGCTGGAAAATGAATGAACGTTTGGACTCTAAAATGATTTTGTACTGACTTGATAATGTCGAAGTCATAAAATAGAAATTGATAAAGTTTGTTATGCCCCTGTCAGGGTTTCCCAAGGCAGACAGGTCCTAGGTGACAGGCCAGACCAAGGGCAGTTCACCAAAACCCTTATGGAGAAACAATCGAGGACCGTGATGTCGCCCGGTATGGTGCAGCCAGGGCCCCACCAGGCCTGGGGTTGGGGCTCGTATGCGAGCGCTTGGTGGCTGGGCCTTTGCCCATGGGGCCCGGCCGGGCTCAGCCCGAAGAGGTGACGTGGGCCTGACCTCCTGTGGGTTCACCACCCACAAAGGTAGCAGTAGGGGACTGGTGCAGTGTGGATTGGGCGGCAGTTGAAGGCAGGGTTCTTGACCACCTGATCCCCGGACACAGCGGCGAGCTGTTGGGACATGGAATGTCACTTCGCTGGGGGGGAAAGAGCCTGAGCTTGTGCGGGAGGTTGAGAGGTACCGGCTAGAGATAGTCGGGCTCACCTCCACGCACAGCTTGGGCTCTGGAACCCAGCTCCTCGAGAGGGGCTGGACTCTCCACTTCTCTGGAGTCGCCCATGGTGAGCGGCGGTGGGCTGGTGTGGGCTTGCTTATAGCCCCCCAGCTCAGCCGCCATGTGTTGGAGTTTACCCTAGTGAACAAGAGGGTCGCCTCTCTGCGCCTTCGGATTGGGGAGAGGGCTCTTGCTGTTGTTTGTGCCTACGGGCCGAATAGCAGTATAGAGTATCCAGCCTTCTTGGAGTCCCTGGGAGAGGTACTGAGGGGTGCTCAGACTGGGGACTCCATTGTGCTACTGGGGGACTTCAATGCTCACGTGGGTGACAACAGTGACACCTGGAGGGGCATGGTTGGGAGGAACGGCCTCCCTGATCTGAACCCGAGTGGTGTTTTGTTATTGGACTTCTGTGCTGGTCACGGTTTGTCCATAACAAACACCATGTTCGAGCATAGGGGTGTCCATAAGTGCACGTGGCACCAGGACACCTTAGGTCGGAGGTCGATGATAGACTTTGTTGTCGTTTCATCTGATCTCCGGCCCTATGTCTTGGATACTCGGGTGAAGAGAGGGGCTGAGCTGTCAACTGATCACCACCTGGGGGTGAGTTGGATCCGCTGGCGGAGGAGGAATCTGGACAGACCTGGCAGGCCCAAACATATGGTGAGGGTCTGCTGGGAATGTCTGGCCGAGCACTCTGTCGGGGAGGTCTTTAACTCCCACCTCTGGGAGAGCTTTTCCCAGCTTCCGAGGGAGGTGGGGGACATTGAGTCTGAGTGGACCATGTTCTCTACCTCCATTGTGGACACAGCTGTTTGGAGCTGTGGGCGCAAGGTCTCCGGTGCCTGTCGTGGCGGCAATCCCCGAACCTGGTGGTGGACACCAGAAGTAAGGGATGCCGTCAAGCTGAAGAAGGAGTCCTATCGGGCCATGTTGACCTCCGGGACTCCTGAGGCAGCTAACGGCTATTGGCAGGCCAGGCGTGCCGCAGCTCAGGCAGTTGCAGAGGCAAAAACTCGGAACTGGGAGGAGTTCAGGGAGGCCATGGAGAAGGACTATCGGTCGGCCTCGAAGAAATTCTGGCAAACCGTCCGGCGCCTCAGGAGGGGGAAGCAGTACTCTGCCAACACTGTTTACAGTGTGGGTGGGGAGCTGTTGACCTCGAGTGGGGACATTGTCGGGCGGTGGAAGGAATACTTTGAGGATCTCCTCAATCCCACCGTCATGTCTTCCATTGAGGAGACTGAGGCTGATGACTCAGAGGTGGACTCGTCCATTACCCAAGCCGAAGTCACTGAGGTGGTTTGCAAGCTCCTTGGTGGCAAGGCACCGGGGGTGGATGAGATCCGCCCTGAGTATCTCAAGTCTCTGGATGTTGTGGGGCTGTCTTGGTTGACACGCCTCTGCAACATCGCGTGGCAGTCGGGGACAGTGCCTCTGGAGTGACAGACTGGGGTGGTGGTCCCTCTTTTTAAGAAAGGGGACCGGAGAGTGTGCTCCAATTATAGGGGAATCACACTTCTCAGCCTCCCAGGGAAGGTTTACTTCAGGGTACTGGAGAGGAGAATTCGACCAATAGTCGAACCTCGGATCCAGGAGGAACAATGCGGTTTTCGTCCTGGTCGCGGAACACTGGACCAGCTCTATACCCTTCATAGGGTGCTCGAGGGTTCATGGGAGTTTGCCCAACCAGTCCACATGTGCTTTGTGGATCTGGAGAAGGCATTCGACCGTGTCCCCCGTGGTATTCTGTGGGGGGTGCTTCGGGAGTATGGGGTTCGGGGCTCTTTGCTAAGGGCTGTCTGGTCCCTGTACGAACGGAGCAGGAGTCTGGTTTGCATTGCCGGCAGTAAGTCAGACCTGTTCCCAGTGCATGTTGGACTCCGGCAGGGCTGCCCTTTGTCACCGGTTCTGTTCATAATTTTTATGGACAGAATTTCTAGGTGCAGCCAGGGGCCGGAAAGAATCCTGTTTGGGAACCACAGGATTTCATCTCTGCTTTTTGCGGAGGATGATGTCCTGTTGGCTTCTTCAAACCAGGATCTTCAGCATGCACTGGGGCGGTTTGCAGTCGAGTGTGAAGCGGCTGGGATGAGAATCAGCACCTCCAAGTCTGAGGCCATGGTTCTCGACCAGAAAAGGGTGGCTTGCCCTCTCCAGGTTGCTGGAGAAGTCCTGCCTCAAGTGGAGGAGTTTAAGTATCTCGGGATCTTGTTCACGAGTGAGGGAAAGATGGAGCGTGAGATCGACAGGCGGATCGGTGCAGCCTCCGCAGTGATGCGGTCGCTTTACCGGTCTGTCGTGGTGAAGAAGGAGCTGAGCCTAAAGGCGAAGCTTTCAATTTACCGGTCGATCTACGTTCCGACTCTCACCTATGGTCATGAGCTTTGGGTAATGACCGAAAGAACAAGATCGCGGATACAAGCGGCCGAAATGAGTTTCCTTCGCAGGGTGGCTGGGCGCTCCCTTAGAGAGAGGGTGAGAAGCACAGTCACTCAGGAGGAGCTCGGAGTAGAGCCGCTGCTCCTCCACATCGATAGGAATCAGCTGAGGTGGCTCGGGCATCTTTTTCGGATGCCTCCTGGACGCCTTCCTGGGGAGGTGTTCCAGGCATGTCCCCCTGGGAGGAGGCCCTGGGGAAGACCCAGGACACGCTGGAGGGACTATGTCTCTCGGCTGGCCTGGGAACGCCTCGGTGTTCTTCCCGAGGAGCTGGCCGAGGTGTCTGGGGAAAGGGAAGTTTGGGCTTCCATGCTTAGACTGCTGCCTCCGCGACCCGGCCCCGGATAAAGCGGAAGAAGACAAGATGAGACGAGATGAAGTTTGTCTGGAAAAAAAATGGTGGCACGGTGGTGTAGTGGTTAGCACTGTCACTTCACAGCAAGAAGGTTCTGGGTTCGAGCTCAGTGGCCGACGGGGGCCTTTCTGTGTGGAGTGTGCATGTTCTCCCTGTGTCTGCGTTGTTTGCGTGGGTTTCTTCTGGGTGCTCCAGTTTCCCCCACAGTCCAAAGACGTGATTAGGTTAACATGGGGTGGCTTTGGGCTGAAGTGCCCTTGAGTAAGGTACCTAACCCCTAATTGCTCCCCAGGTGCTGTTAGTATGGCTGCCCACTGCTCTGGGTGTGTGTGTGTGTGTTAAATGCAGAGGATGAATTTCACAGTGCTCGAGTGTGCATGTGACAAAGGCCTCTTCTAAAAAAAAAAATCTGTATAAAAAATCGAGTGTCTGAGTTTTGCACAGGACTGTACCTGGTATATGACAAATACTCACATAATAGAAGAGGATTGAGAGCTGTATTAACTCTCAAGACACCCCCCCCCCGGTAAATGCACCTTACATGATTAAAATTCACAGTTCATTTTGGACTACTGAAACTACTACTGTATTTTGTAGAAATATAATTTCTATGCATTCTATTTTATTACATTTTATTTCTTGCATGCTTCATCCAGGCTTTCAATCCAATTTTATTTGTATAGCACATCTAAAAATGCATATTGTCACAAAGCAGCTTTACAGAAATATATAAATTCCGGATATAAATTTTACATCTATGAATTTATCAATTTATCCCTAATGAGCAAACCAGAGGTGACGAAGGCAAAGAAAACTCCCTGAGCAAGAAACCTTGAGAGAAACCAGACTCAAAAGGGGATCATGCGATTATAAATACCTCATTCTTATAACTACGAGCTGTATGGTCAAAAAGTGTGATTGTGTAACCAGGAAATTCATCATCATTTTACCATGAGGTCTGTTCTGTAGAAGTTATCAACTGTTCACTGATGGAGACGAGTACGAGAGAGTTCGTGGCAGTTGCAGTCCTAAAGTTATCATAGCAATTCTAGGCCTAAGTAATTGAATTACTGTTGATTTAAATGTACCTGGTATATGACAAATATTCTGGCTTCAGGGTTTCTTTATTTTATGTAATGAAGGAATTTATTTATTTATTTATTTATTTTAATTTTATCCTGTAGGTAAACATCATGGTGCTGACACGTGTGGTTATCATCACCATCTCCACAGCCAAGAGAAGATCTCTCATGATGGCAGACAGCACTAGTCCCATCGAACAGGTGTCTGAACAGATCAGGTAAAGTTTCTTTCTCTTCTCTCACCGCTGTTTCTTTCACGTGCTCCATTTCCATCACATGGTGGTGCCATTTCTTCACTGATGACAGCAGATCGGCTCGTGCTTGTCCAACAATTATGGTTATAACCTTATTGATTTAATTAAACTATCAAACAATTGAAATTCTTTACCTTTTAGGAGCAATTAAAAAGACTTGCGTTAAATAATTAGATGTTTTAAATTCAACTCCTGAACTAACTGAAACGCTGCTGTGCCACTTGTGAGTTGAAAGCTTGCTGGCTCATAAATATTCTGGCTTCCTCTTCTTGATATTGTAAACAAGCAAAATAATTAAGCTGCCACAGTCAACCAGTTGATTTATTTCTTTATTTATTTTTTTCCTGGAATGAAAGTAAAAGTGCAGAATCTGAAATGTCAGTGACACATTAAGGCCTCCTATATAAAGTAGTTGAACTGTGAACCTCAGTAGGTTTGTGTGCGCAAATATCAATGCAGGTGTTGAAAGTTGGTGGCCAAACGCGCCGTCGGCAAGGGAAAATCAAACACCAGCTTCCTTCATCTGCCGAGGCTGATTTTCCTCACAGCTGGTTCGTTTTAGCAGTTACTTAAACTGGATGGTAATTTTATACTAAACAGAATTAAAAGCGATTTAGTGTGGAAATTGTCACAATGTGAGACTAAGCAGTAGCGCTTGTCAGGTATGGAATGACCACGAGAGTTGCCAAGCTGCCCAGTATGCGTGGAGATTGGCAGGACCTGGCAGGGTGATGGTGATTTTTTTTTTTTTTTTTTTAATATTTGTAAGAATTTTTTAAATTTTATTTTTGTGTGTGTTATAGCCTGTATGCACTGATGGTAAGAGATCTGCTGTGTTTCACAGGGCGGCTGTAAAAGCAGTGCTGGTTTTGTTGCCAATTTTAGGCCTGACTTGGTTGTGTGGAGTTCTTGTGCCTTTCTCCATCATCATAGCCTACATCTTCATCCTCCTCAACTCACTGCAGGTACATTTCACATCTCTCTCTCTCATTTGAACATTAAAATTCTCTGAACCTTTCCAAACTGATGAAAGGAGTTGATCTTGGACAACGCTTGGAGCTCAGAGAATCACTTAAACACCTGAGTAGTTGCATAGTTCATGTTTAAGTTAATGGAATATTGTCCATCTGTCTGTGTATCTCTCTCTCTCTCTCTCTCTCTCTCTCTCTCTCTGTCTGTCTGTATCTATCTCTGTCTGTATCTATCTCTCGCTTGCTCGCTCTCTATCTACCTAACTCTCTCATTCATATATATATATATATATATATATATATATATATATATATATATATATCTCCACATCCCCCAACTGGAATAATATGAAGAAAATACTCAGTGAAGATATTTAGCCAGTTCCGCTATGCTGCATAACTTCACACTAATTATAGCATGCCATTTCACAAAATAAACCAGTCGAGCTTCAAGCGAGAACAGTTTTATTCCCCTCGGTCTGTCCTCGTCAGATTTTTCTCCACGAGAATGAAATGGTGATGAACATATTTCACAGAGAAATATACATGATGTAACGACAGCGAATAAAATAATAAAATTTTGGACATTTCTTCACAATGCACAACACTGATGTAAAATTTTGCCCTCGTCATTAGATGTGTACAAAACTGTGCATACGGAAATTGCTTAACATTTTATTAGCCTGAATATATGATTAGCAATTTGCCCATAGTGCAAACTATGAAAAAGTACAACTCTTTTCCGTGCAAGCTGTTTGATTACTGCGTTGGTAATTTGTGTTGCTTAATCAGTTGCATCTATAACAGAGCTGTATATTTAACAGGAAAATCAATCGAGATTTATCCTGAGTCAGATCATTAAACACAACGCTGTAAATAGGACTGTTTCTCTCGCATCGAATTAAGGAAATATTTTACCACAGCAGTAATCAACGTAGAAGTGAAATTGTGTTCTTTGAAAACTGAACAGCTTTGTGTTTATTTTTTAGTCAAGTTACAGAAAAGTAACAAACATTGTAGCTTGGGTCTAAATATATCCTCTGCTTATACGTGTTTGTGTTTAACCTTCAAATGCTATAGAACAGTGTGTGTAGGGGATATTTTCACTGTTTACGCTAATCTCCCATTTGAGGTAATGCATACACCATAAAAAATTCACATTTATTAAATACGAGATTGATTGATTCGATTGAGTTGAGAGCTCAGCTACACTCAGGGATTTGTTATCCTTTAAATATATTATTACAAAACTATAATTACCAGTTCTGTCAATTGCCATTGTTTCCTGCGCAGTTAATGCTGCTTTTATCTCGTGGCTGTTCATTTTCGAGCAGCCTTGAATCCTCAGCTGGAACATCTGGATCTGTCGAGCAGCATCCCCATCTTCTTAAAGCATTACTCACATTAGGATGCCGTTTTGTCATCACTCAAATGCAAATGACCGACATCAGAAATGACTAAGCATGTCAGCCAGAGTGTTTTTCCTCCTTTCATAGACACATTTCCTGTCTTCCAGTTCATGTACAAATTGTTTGGCGCTTCACTCATGTTGTAACGAAATTGTAAAGACTCTTTACACTATAAAATTCTTTACAGCTCACTACTAGTGCAAACGGTTCCATATGCAAGGACAGTAACCTCAATATCACTGTTGTGTACTTTTTCCCCCTCCCCTGTAGGAATATCACAAAAATAACTCTTATATTAATTTCTAGTTTTATTCATGTTTTTCTGAATAACTTTTTTCTTGATGCCATCTTTATCATGCTGGCTGTTTTAATATCATGAGAGGATATTTAAATTATACACTAAAATAATTCTATTCTCTCTGTCTAGGGATGAATTAATATATTGGCATTAACACACGTGATATGTTTTAGAATGTACAGTGCTGTGCAAAAGTCTTGGGCATGTTGAAAGAAATGCTGTTGATCAAAAATGGATGAAAAAAATTATGAAATGTTTCAACATAAAAAAAAAATACTATAAACAGTAAGCCATAATAAATGAAATAAAGTCGATATTTGGTGTGAGATGACCCTTTGGTCCAATGAGTGCAGTTTGATAAGGAAATGAGCTGTAGGTTTTACTGAGCATCTTACAGAACCAGCTACGGTTCTTCTGGACACTTTGACTGTCACACTCGCTTCTTCATTTTGCCCCCAAACCCAGCAGCCTTCATTATGTTTTCTTTTTTTAATATGAAAAGTGCTCTCTTATGGAATATGCTGCTTAGATACAAACTTTTTTTTTTCTGTAAAATTTAATTTTGTGCTGGAAAATGAAACGAACGTTTGGACTCTAAAATGTTTTTGTACCGACTCGATAATGTATAAGTCATTAAATAGAAATCTATAACAAGTTTGTATGGGGAACAGGGTGCCTAAGATTTTTTCACAGTTGTGTGTGTGCGCGTTTTATTTATATATATATATATATATATATATATATATATATATATATATATATATATATATATATAAAACATACACACACACACTGTCATGTATATAATATAAAATAGGACATTGTTTTTCCACCCAAAGATGTGGGTTGTGCATTTAAATGCATTCTAAAGACGTCAAAAATGAATCAGACTTATAAGAAAAGGATATTTTGGGATATTTGTGCTTTGTGTGTAAGTGTGTGTTCGTTTACCGGCTTGTGATTTTCATGTGAAATGATCAGGGAACTTAAATCTGGATGCAAAACCTAGGGTGTGTGTTTATGAAATGCCTTCCTCCGTGTTTCATTGTATTTTCAATAGGCAGCAAAAACAACATAAAACTTAAGCTTGAGAGTTTTACTGTGAAATCAATAAAGCAGATAATGTTGACAAGCCCTCTTCATTGCTCACTCTTACTTTTACTGTCCTGCTCATCTTTTTCTATGGCTTACAAAATCTTTCATCTTTATAAACAACAACAAAAAAAGTGTGTGTGTGTATGTATGTATGTGTGTGTGTGTATATATATATATATATATATATATATATATATATAATGTGTGTGTGTGTGTGTATATATGTATGTATATATGTGTGTGTGTATATAATTGTGTGTGTGTGTGTGTGTATATATATATATATATATATATATATATATATATAAAATAATTTATTGTTCTGCCAACATGTAAGGAATTTGTTTTGTGTGTTTGGACTACACAAAATGGTATAACTCCTACACTATCAGAAATAGGGGTACGGTTGGAGTCCATTTCTGTTCCCCAAGGTATAATCTACCCTAATGTACCCCCTAGGGCTCATTATTGGACCTCAAGTTAACGATGTGTTCTTTTTGAGGGTGAAAAGGTGCATATATGTTCCCAATCAGTATATAAATGATACAAATAAGTACCTCAGAGGGCACTGATCCACTGACAAGCCGTTGTACTGCTAAAGGTACAATGATGTACTTTGTTTTCTGAGAGTGTAATATTGTTAGATTTGAGACTGAAGAAGTCGAGCATTCCTCTATTCAGGATGTAGAATGTCTGGAAAAAAAAAACACAAAAACCCCCAAACCAGGCAGGTTAAATTATTTTTGGTTCTATTTATGAACCCATGAAACCGTGCCTCATGCCCTCCTTTATCACTCCGCAAGTGGAAGGTTGAGCGAGGAGGAAGCGCTTGATTTGTCCATAAATCACGCGAGTCTCCGTCATCCAATCTCAGTGCAATGTCATTCAAAAGCTCACCACTATCTATTACTGGCATATAATAGGCCCCCGCCATGCATTGTCTGTTGCATTATTAGCCCATAACTCCACCCTATCAATAACTTTGAGGATAAAGGGAGCAGAGGAGAGGGCCGGGGTCACAAACTCAAGTCAACTTTTTTGGGCATGTGAAGCGTAGCGCGTGATGTTTGGTGTTGATTTATTGAAGCTTGTTAATAGGAGCGTCGTGTGAATTCTTTGTGCCGTGACTGGTTTTGATCAGCCAGTCAGTTCTGCTCCTTCGAATGAGGAAAACACTAACGTTTGTATTTCATTCAGTTGAAATTTGAACTAACTCTTTTGTAACTGTTCAGGTTTTTTAGCAGAGGGCAAGGATTGTTTTTATCTTTTAAAATATTAAAACAGCTTTAGACATAAAATATAATTTAAAATGTGTTTATTTTTAAAGTTTCAACAGACATTTGCTTCAGTGAGTTTCTCTTGAAAGCATTTTCTTTTTAATATTTGAATATATTAATGTTGGATATCATTTTATATCATAAATGTATATTTTTTAAAAATCCTGGAATGGAATTTTCAGAAAAAAACATTATCAGTAAAGGTGTGTGTGTGTTAGGTTGTTATTATTATTATTATTATTATTATTATCACATTTGTTTTAATCCTTAGTATTCTCAGTACTTCTTAAATATTTCTCTTTAATAATAGTCGATAAGAAAGGACTCATTTTAGGAATAGCAATAAATCGGTACAGTTATATAAAGAAGAACAGAATATTAAGTATCTGAGAAAGGTAGTTTATTTAGGAATTTGGAATTTGACATGTTATTGGCACTGCGTAAAATTATTTAATAGTTAATATTAATTATCTTATACGATGCTTTGACCAAAAAAAAGATTTCTTTATATACCAGTGATAATTCCACTGAACGTAAATTGCACTCCAGTTTAAAATGTAAAATACCACCTGAGCCTTTTTTAAAAATGGTTTTTATTTTGTCACCCATTATTAAGAAAACTGTTCCTGCTTCTTTTCAGATAGCTTCCATTTTTCTTGGATGATTTACATGCGAGTTCCCTGACAGTATATTTTAGTAAATCCTCCTGATGTGGGTGTGACACAAGGGGGATGGTGTATTTTAATTAAATTAATTAATGTAAATTAGTCAAGTTTGAGGTAATGTAGTTCCAGAAATGTAGTCAAGTTTGAGGTATGTTACTGGGGTGCAATAATAAGTAAGTGCAATATGCTCTTACCATCAAATACTTTCATTCCATATTTTGTTGCTTTTTAAAAAGATTTTTTTGGTGTTTTGTTTTTTCGAGTAGAGTTTTTATTTCATCCTCAGTTGCTTCAGCAACACGTTCTGCCATTGTTTTTCTCTCCTCACGGTATATAAGCTAGTAGTAGAGTAGCCAATCAGAGTGCATGATTGCTCATATCCAGTGAAGGTGGAGAGAATAAAATATACTGTACAATATAATCTGAACATGAACAGACCAATTCTTCAACTCTAGTTTTTCTATACATTGTGGTGTTTTATTGGTTAATGGCACAGTAAGTCTTATAAAGTTTATTACATTTTGTGTGTGCATGCTTTTTGCTCCATCCCCAAACATTTAATTTATTACACTTTTGCTCATTATTAAATTATTTAAATACATTGTCCAAAAAAAAGTCACACTGTGGCATAAAGATAGCCAGAAAGGAAAAATGTTGCAGTTTATTCCAGGAATTTAAGAAAAGAGAATGATTGTGAATAACACTCTTCCTGTCAAGAATGAAGGGAATTTCACCTCAATCATGTAGCACTAAAAAGCTTGTCGTACTCGGCACCCACCCACATTTATTTGCTTTAGAATTACCTGCCAGCTCCATTTAGTAATAATGTGTGTGTCATATGAAAGCAAACCATGCTGCTAGCCTGGCAGGAGACTGGGGAGCTCATGACCCACTGGGCCTGACCTCATGACCTCCCTAAGAGTTGCCCTTATCCCCCACCAGTGCAACACACACACACACACACACACACACACACACACACACACACACACACACACACACACACACACACACTATTACCATTCCCCCCTCTTTTCTCTAGTTTCAGACACCCCTCTGACACCCAAATTGTCCGTGTCAAAACAATACCTGTTTTATATAGAAGGAGAACATTTTACCATCTCAAATTGTCACAAGATTTTAAGATGGAGGAGCAGTTAAAAATGGTGGGGGTTCAACCCATAGATCTTTTAACGCAGCGTTAATCGAATTGCTGTGGACTGTTTAGTCGGCTTTGATGTCTGCTTTTCAGACAATTAACAATATCTAGGTCAGAGTAGTAGTGTAGCAAAATGTCTTTCTCACTCAAAGATTTCTGTGTGGAAATGAAATCCGAAATAAACACACGTGCTGTGTGTATTTATTATTCATGTGTCTATTGGTTATATATCTTTCTGCACAGAACTTGAATTGTAGCACACTGTAGCTGTTGACTGAAAAGCCTGAACCTCAAATTCAACAAATCTGTAGCACCACACGTCTCCTGCAATGCAAACGACACAGTAAACAGCAAATCAATCCAACGTCTGCTGTTTGAGCTGGATTTATTACCAAAGGGGAATCCTGTGCGTATTTTATCTGCGGGAGTAATGTGTACACATGAGATCTGAACTGAGTGAAAAGAGAAAAGAGCAGCAGCTCAGCACTTGGTCTCATTGGCCTCTTGCCCTTCCTGGGCTGTCAGAACCGAGCCCAGAGTTGGACGTCGAAATGGCCGCGCCCCTCCTGTGTCATTTCCTCCAGGACTAGCTGTTCTTCTCGGCCCCTGAAGAGTGTTTACCAGGACACGCTGATTCTTATTAATCTGGTTCTTGTCGACCTCACAGTGCCAGGAGGGGAAAAAAAGCAAAGGAGGCCCATGGTTTGTGTTAAGTGTTTGGCACCCTAGGTGGAGGAAAAAATGCAGAAAGCCTGTCAGGCCCTGTGTGACCAGCTATGAATCTTTACATTGTCCAGACACAGTCCTCCGCTTTGTTATTCTTAGTAATTATCCTCATTAAGTGAAAGCATGTGCCAATCACGGAGCTTTGAATTGTGCCCGGTGGTATGTGGTTGAAACTCACCCGAACACCGTTTCGGTGCATGTCAAACCCCGTGTTGAGCTGAGCTCATTAACAGATGAAGAAAGCCAACACATGAGGCGTTAAATGATATAGTAATGAATAGCAGCAGTGACACTAACTAGCTCTTAAGTGAGCACATAATTGATTAGCATGTTTAATCAAATTGCCATTTTTTCTCTTGAGAGAAAAATGCATTTCTACATTTTGCAACTGTGACTGGATGGAATGCTTCAGGAGCAAAGAGACTGCCACATTTCAGAGTCTGGGGATAAAACTACTGGCTGCGACTGTGAGAAACAAAGAGACTGGAAAACGAAGATGTATGAAGTCTTCATGTCGATGAGCTACCATTCGTTTTCACTTTGATCTCCCGCCATCCATAGTCAGCTGTGATTGCATGTGACGCTCACACATAGCACCACTGATAAGGATTGATGCGCTGTGGGAAAAGTGTGGCACGTCGTTAACCCGCAGCCCACTCGGCTCGGGAGACGGCAAGGAAATGGTCACCATACCACAGTGTTCGAATCTTCACGTTCGAATTTATTTCCAGGTTAAACAGCAGTTTGATTCATCACCCCCTCCCCCCTTCATCACTGCAACAGTTGTTTTGATTTCTTGCTACTTTAAGATATATAAAATATCCTGACCAATAACACCTGTTTAAAGCACAGCTTACAGTTTTAAAAAAATCAGATTTAATATCATATTCGATTTTTTTTTTTCCTGTTGTGAAATATTCTACCCATATTTGCGGTTTTGTTCACACCCTGAAATATCAACATGGCTCATGTTGGTGTTTTTAATACAGCCATTTTTCTGGTCTTTGTCACCAAGAACAAGCCTGTGTTTAGTCAGAATTTGACGCCAGGCTTTGCCGTCTTAACCGGCTAAAACTTCACATTTTTCTACTGCCAGTGGACTCTCTGTAATTATTATATGATTGACATTGCATGTATAATTTCATGAGTTTTGACAAGTAGGGCACTCAGAAATGTCTCCTGGACACCTAAGTACCTTTAATTAAACAGCTTCTTGGCACACAGGCGCCGTTTTCCTCTTCAAGTTCAAAGAGTGCGGTTTGACCCATGTGCTGAAAGTTTGTATCAGTTTACTGCAGGGATGTTTGACTTGGCCCTTCGATATGAAATTGTCTTGTTTAAAAACTGGTTTGTTTACCATTCTTTCTCTCCTTACCCTCTGTCCAACACATGTGCACCATGAGTTTTTGGGATATAGTTTCTCTGCAGATTCATTATCCGGATTTATACTTTTATGAAACTTTTACGAAGTGTCTGGGTTTTTTTTTTTTGAGTGCGCACACTTCAGAGCTATGGAAAGGTTCATTAATTCACATTTGTAATAATGTGCATCATTGTGGGATTAATTTTGTAGCTTAAAATTAATCAAATTAATTTTACAGCTAGAAATTTTTCAGCAACTCCAAATGGACATCGATGTTCTGTGACCCCCAAGCCTTTACTACCCTTCAGTTTTTAATTCCAGATTTATAATGCAGAACATTTTATAATGTTAACATATCCATCCCCAAATTAGAAAGAGTTGGGATGGTATGGAAACTACAAATAAAAAAAAGAAAGCAGTGATTTCTAAATTGACTGACTTGTATATTGTTGTAGACAGTATGAACCCAAGATATTTCATGTTTTGCTGGTCAACGTCATTTCATTTGTTAATATACACCGATTCCTGCTTTTAAGGCCTGAAACGCATTCCAAAAAAGTTGGAATGGGGGCAGTTTAGGGCTAGTAATGAGAAAACAATTCAATAATGATGTGATTTGAAACAAGTGATGTCATGAGGTGATTGTAATCATGATTTGGTGCAAAATCAGTATCCAGGAAAGGCCTAGTCTTTGAAGAGCAAAGATGAGCTGAGCATCTCCAGTTTGTCAACAAATGTGTGAGAAAGTTTGTGAAATGTTTAAAAACAATGTTCTTCAAAGAAAGACAGGAAGGGATTTGGATATTTCACCCTCTATGGTACATAATATCCATATTATAATATCCAAATTTCAAAATTAAACGATTCACGGAATGTTGAACTTGAGTGCATAAAGGGCAAGGGCTCAAGCCTAAGCTGAACACCCGTGATCTCCGATCCCTCAGACAGCACTGCATCAAGAGCCATCATTCATCTATACAACCACATGGGCTTGGGATTACTTTGCAAACCTTTGTCAAGAATGGAGTTACAATTTGAATACAAATGCCAGTTAAAACTTTACTGTACAGAAGGAAGCCTTGTGTTAACTGTGGTATTTTATGCAATTCTTACAAAAACGACCTGGAATTTGACTTGTCTGAACACAATTCAGATTTCCACTGTGTGATGATCCATCATGCCCAGAGAAGATGAATTCTTGATGCATCAAGAAAAGGTCTTAATGCAGTGCTGTCTGAGGGATTGGAGATCACAGGTGTTCAACTTTGGATTCAGCCCTTGCCTTTAATGCACTGAAGTTCAACATTCCATGAATCTTTTTATTTTGAAAATTGTATATTATAAAAAGGCGGCACGGTGGTGTAGTGGTTAGCGCTGTCATCTCACAGCAAGAAGGTCCGGGTTCGAGCCCCGGGGCCGGCGAGGGCCTTTCTGTGCGGAGTTTGCATGTTCTCCCCGTGTCCGCGTGGGTTTCCTCCGGGTGCTCCGGTTTCCCCCACAGTCCAAAGACATGCAGGTTAGGTTAACTGGTGACTCTAAATTGACCATAGGTGTGAATGTGAGTGTGAATGGTTGTCTGTGTCTATGTGTCAGCCCTGTGATGACCTGGCGACTTGTCCAGGGTGTATCCCGCCTTTCGCCCGTAGTCAGCTGGGATAGGCTCCAGCTTGCCTGCAACCCTGTAGAACAGGATAAAGCGGCTACAGATAATGAGATGAGAGATGAGATTATCGTTAAACATTTCAATAATTTTCTCATCCATTTATTGACAAACTGGAGATCCTCAGCCCATCTTCGCTCCTTAAAGAGTAGACCTTTACTGGATACTGTAATCATGATTTGGTACAAAATCAATCACCTGCTGACATCATGTATTTCAATCACTTCATTATTTAATTGTTTTATATTGTTACTAGCATTAAATGGCCTGCGTCCTAATTTATTTATTTATTTATTTATTTACATGTGTTGCAGGCCCAGAACACAGGAATGGATGTACAGTTGTGGTCAGAAGTTTACATACAGTGACATGAATGTCATCTTGGATATGAATGTCATGGCAATATTTGGGCTTTCAGTATTTTCTTTGAACTGTTCTTTTTCTGTGGCAGAGTGGTTGTACAGCATACATCTTTAATTAAAACAAACTAGAATTTGGTGCACAAGTTGTAATTTTCTTTGGGTTTTCTGAAATCAACACAGGGTCAAAATTATACATACAGAGTCAAAAATATACATACACCACACCTAATATTTGGGTAAAATGTCTCTTTGTAAGATTCACCTTGACCAAACATTTTTGTTTACCATGAACAAGCTTCTGGCAGAATTCTGGTTGGATATTTCATGACTCTTCATGGTAGAATTGGTAGAGTTCAATTAAATTTTTTTGCCATGAACTCGACTTATAAGCATGGTCCATATATTTTCAATCTGGTTGAGGTCAGGACCTGTTTTAAGCTTAATGTTAGCCTGCTTTATCCTCCACAACCAGCTCTGATACGTGTTTGGGTTCATTGTCCTGTTGTAAGTCCCAAGTCGTGTTCAAGTTTCTGATGGTTTATGCTGAAGAATTCTGAGATAGTCCTCCTTCATTATTCCATCCACTTTGTGCAGTGAACCAGTTCCACTGGCAGCAAAACAACCCCAGAGCATGATGATCCTACCACCACCATCAGCTGGTACAGCGTCCCTCTGTACATGGTGGTCACTGTAGCCAAACAACTCAATCTTTGTCTTATCCGACCATACAGCTATCCTCCAGAAGGTTTCTTTTCTTTGTCTGTCTTGTCTTTGTCAGCTTCAAACTTTAGTTAAGCTTGAAGGTGTCAATTTTGGAGCAGGGGGTTATTTTTTGGATAGCAGCCTCTTAGTCCATGGTGATCTGAACTGTAGACAGTGATCCATCAGCTTCCAGTTCATGGCAGGGCTGTGCCATAGTGGTTCCCAGGTTGTTCCTGACCATCCAAACCTGGGAAAGTCCTTTCAGCTGAGGGTAACATTTTGGGGTTTCTTGATGCAAAGTGCTTTGGCAAAGTGACTACAGCTCCCAGTAACTTGCATACAATTGTTTGAACTGATCTTGGAATTTGCAGTTGTTTAGAAATGGCTCCAAGAGACATTCTGGAGTTGTGTATAGCTGTGATCTTCTTCCTCAGATCTGCACTGAGCTCCTTGGACTTTTCCCATTTTACTGTGTGTTGGTCAATCCAATGAGTGCTGTAAACAAACCCTTTTTATGAAGGCACAGAGAAGCTACCAGCTGTAGTCAATCATGATCACTAACAAGAAGTTAAGAGACCTCGGCCTTGGCAAGATAAGAGACATTTTGGAAGTTTCAGCACCTCTGAATTAATAATATGTGTCTAAAGTCCTTCCCGTGTGTAAATTTTTTACCCTGAATGTGTAATTTTGACCCTGTGTTGATTTTCAGAAAACTCAAAGAAAATTACAACTTGTGCACCAAATTCTAGTGTTTTATTTTAATTAAAGATGTATGCCGTGCAATCATTCTGCCACAGAAAAAGACCAGTTCAAATAAATTACCAAATATTGCCATGAAATTCATGTCACTGTATGTACAGTATATTTCTGACCACAACTGTATATTAACAAATGAAACTAGACTGCATTTCTGCAGAGAAAATGCAAAGTGTGCTTGCTGAGCTGTAGCAGAACAGCTATCATGCTAGCATGCTAAAAGCTAGCATGCCAACATGCTAACAGTTAGCATGCTAACATGCTAACAGCTAGCATAGTAACATGCTAACAGCTAGCATACTAGAGTGGAGGAGCTCCTTATGACATCACTCCAAAGTTCTACCCATTCATTTCAATGGCGTGGAATTTTGCCAAAAAACAGGAATACAAAACGAACGACAAGGAAATAGTGCAACTATTTTAACAAGCACGCCATTCCAGATCGGGCCCTACGTTTCAGCATTGGAATGGTGTCTCTATCTTGAAAGCCCTAGGAGGAGTGGTGGATCCAAAAAAAACGGGTGAAACGGAATAATAATAATAATAATAATAAAACTTAAGAACAATAGTGTGCTTTTGCAAGCACACTAATGAAGTTGAAGAGACAAAACATGAAATCTCTTGGGTTCTTTCTGTCTGCAATGACATACAAGTCAGTCAATTTCGAAATCAGTGCTTTCTTTATTTTTTTGCATTTACCATACCGTCCCAACTTTTTCTGATTTGGGGTTGTGGATCAAAAATGCAGTGATTTGAAACCCGCTATTTTGTTTTGTGGTGGTACATAGACAGGGAAATTCATCTTTTTCCCCTTTTTTTTAAAAAATAAATAAATAAATATTTTTTTTTTTGCTAAGGTACACCAGTGCAGTATGTCAGAATCATGAAAAGACTCAAATGAAATACGCCCGATGAATTTAACCACGAGTTTAAAAAAAAAAGGTGACACTCGATAACATTTCAAAATATTAGCACATAAAATCTGTCATTGACTTTTCTAATGTTTATGTATAAAGTAAGTCAGTGAAACAACAGAGGCAGTTGTGAGTTTTTCTCTTGAGCCCATTTGTAAATCAAGTGACCTCACATGGGGTCATGACCCCTAATTTGGGAACATGTGAACTACATTGTCATAATGAAGGTTTTGCAAACTATTACCTTTAAACATCAGTGTCTCGGTTAATGATCAACAGAATTAAATACTTATTTTTTTCTTGCTTACTAAATTATGTAGCTCCATTAAAACAGTTCTGGACCATACTATGGTCAAATGAGATGAATTTAATGATTTTTTTTTTTTTTTGCATTCTTTTGATGTGAGAACATTGGGATGGGATATTGTTAGAAATAGATTGCCCATCCATATCTTTAGTGGCCAGTGATATAAACTCAAGTTATCCTTATTTAATACTTAAGAGTTTATTGACATCAACATCAGTAACATCTGAGTACTAATGCAACTGCCAGTCACAAAAACCTAAATCATCATATGATCTTGAAATTGGATATATTAATTATAAAATGTCAAATAAAGTGTAAAAAATCAGAAGCATGCTCTTACAGGAAAATAATCAACAATCGGGTGGTGCGATGTGACCTGAATCGAAGCAAAGTTAATCAACTTTGCTTCGATTCAGGTCACATCGCACCACCCGATTTTCCTATAAGAGCAGGTACCAAAGTGAAGAATTCCTCTTATTTGCTTATGATTACATTTTTTTAAATTTATTAATAAACAGTACATCTGTCTATAGCTACATTTATTTTAGTTGCATGCCAGTCCTTATTATCACTTACATTATAGCAGCAATTAAGTCGTTCCTTCAAAATAAGGCAAAAAAAAAAAGCCGCTCATGATGTTACAGAGAAACTGCAAAATGAAAACATAAAGACAGGCTTTACTTCCATCACAAAGTGCTGACACTGGAGACTCCTTCTATAAATGCCTGCAACACATTCTAAAAAAAGTTGGGACGGGGGAAATTTAAGGCTAGCCATGAGGTAAAACAATTAAATAATTGTGATTTGAAACAGGTGATGTCAACAGGTGATTGTAATCATGATTTGGTACAAAATCAGTATCCAGGAAAGGCCTAATCTTTGAGGAGCAAAGCTGGGCCGAGGATCTCCAGTTTGTTAAAAAATGTGTGTGAATTTTTGAAAATTTTAAAAACAATGTTCCTCAAAGAAAGATAGGAAGGGATTTGAATATTTCACCCTCGATGGCGCATAATTATTCAATGAATCTGGAGGAATATTGGTGGTCAAGGGCTCAAGCCTAATCTGAACACCTGTGATCTCTGATCCCTCAGATGTCACTGCATCAAGACCCATCATTCATCTCTAGTTGATATAACCACATAGGCTCGGGATTACTTTGGCAAACCTTTTGTCAAGCTACAATACAGAGTTACATCCACAAACGGCAGTTAAAACTTTACTGTGCAAAAGGAAGCCTTATGTTAATTGTGTTATGTTCTTCATTTCTTACAAAAAAAAAAGACCTGGAATACTGATTCTTCTGAACACAATACACGTTTCCGCTTTGTGATGGTCCATCCAAGATGCCTCTGAGCCCAGAGAAGATGAATAATGGTCTGTCATGCAGTACCATCTGAGGGATGAGAGATCATGCATGTTCAGCTTTGGCTTGTGCCCTTGCCCTTTATGCATTGGAATTCCTGCAGTTTTGCAAAAATGCAGCTTGTCATATTACAGAGGACCACAAAATGAAAACACGAAGACAGGCTTTACTTCTGGCTGTTACAAAGTGCTGACACTGGAGACTCCTTCTCTGTGTTGAACATCTCCTTACAGAAAGGTGCACCTTATCAGCGATTTGTACATTTTATTAAATAATCTGTTAATGTTTAAGCTTAAATTATTTTCAACTTGGTGTCCACCAAGTTCCAGGGAATTAGTTCAGAAATTATATTAAACAATGTTATTAAGGTGTGAGTGTCAGTATAATTTGTAATAAGTGTCCTCCTGTTTGTATTATCAGTAGTGACTTGTCCTGCAGCCAGCGCTACTCTCAGAGCTGCTGTGATTTAATAGAAACCCACATCTTCTGACCAATCGGGTTTCAACACAGCTTCACTTGATACCAATAAATGGTATCAAGTGAACAATCGTGCTACTGTGGGACGAATGGAAACTTTTTTTAAATACGAGTTCTAAATTCAGCCAAATTTACACTTATTTCCATATTGACTTCCGCAGATGTTTGGACAGCATGTGCAGCAAATTGCTCCATGATGTACTTTTCTCTTATGTGTATTACCAATGCAGAGATTTGGCCTCAGATCTGAGTGATAGTCATCGGCTGTGCGCTGTAATTGTGCAGAAACGTGCAAACTTAAGTGATTACCAGATCTCCCCCCCCCCCCCCCCCCAAAAGAGGGACTTTGGTATACTCCCCCCCCCCGGCTAAAAGGCACACAAATGTGGGTATTATTATCAGGCACGATTGTTATCTTTGTGTCAGATTGGAGAGGACGGTGAGGTATTTCTGTTGTATACACGGTTGCACACAGCGCTAGTGGGAACATCTGTTTTGCGCTTGTTGTTCCTCTTGGCTGCTTTTCAATTGGATTTCCTCAAGCAGGTCCAAGAGCTGTCACCTCTGCCAGGCTCTGTTAGCCATCACTGCTGGCCCCTATATTAAGGAGGTGTTTCAGGGCTAAGTTAATAACTCTCCCCTCCTCCTTCCTCGACTGCCTCTGCGACGGTGCTCCTCAGCTCGCATGACTCCTCATGGGGTGGCCCGTGGATCTCCTCCATCCTTCTCTCTTTGGACTGATTTTTTTTCCCCCTCTCTACTGCCACAGGCTTTCTGTGTTGGACCTTGCTCATCTCTTGTCTTCTTTTACTTCTCTCTCTCCTTCTTCCCCATAATTAGTTTCTCTTTAGTGCTTTCTTATTCCTTTCTTTATTCTTCACTCTCAGAACCGCCTGACCGCCAGTTGTCCTCTCTCTCTCTCTCTCTCTCTCTCTCTCTCTCTCTCAGGCTATTAAAAATCTGTTCTTCGTTCAAAAGACATTCACGGTCCTCTGTGGCGCTCCAATGTCTTCTGTGTTGATTGATGCAAATGAAGTAGTTTTGTTCTATCACCAGGCTTTACGGCAACAGCAAAAACCATTTATCTTAGCCTTTAAGACAGCATGTGATGGACCTAATGTGAAATTTAATCAGCATGTAATTTCTGATAGACGCTCATTAGATTTAGTAATGGCTCTTGGTAGAAAAAGATGTGTTCACACACATTGCATTAATGTTAAATTTCTTTGCCTGTTCTATCTGTGTAGTGGTGAATCCAATCTTTTGAGTCGTTTGATTTCATACCACAGATAGTGCTCATTTTGAAATATCATGATATTTATTCTATGTACATTCACTGGATATGAGCAATTTCATGCTCTGATTGGCTACTCTACTACTAGGATATCAGCTCATATACGGTGAGTAGAAAAAAGACAAAATGGCGGAGTGTGTTGCTAAAGCAACCAAGGACGAAATAAAATCTCTACTTGAAAACACCCCCCCCAAAAAAAAGCAACAAAATATGGAATGAAAGTATTTGATAAAGTCTTTTTATTTATTGAATTTGCAAAAAATAAAAATGCTCTGTGGGGCGGCACGGTGGTGTAGTGGTTAGCGCTGTCGCCTCACAGCAAGAAGGTCCGGGTTCGAGCCCCATGGCCGGCGAGGGCCTTTCTGTGCGGAGTTTGCATGTTCTCCCCGTGTCCGCGTGGGTTTCCTCCGGGTGCTCCGGTTTCCCCCACAGTCCAAAGACATGCAGGTTAGGTTAACTGGTGACTCTAAATTGACCGTAGGTGTGAATGTGAGTGTGAATGGTTGTCTGTGTCTATGTGTCAGCCCTGTGATGACCTGGCGACTTGTCCAGGGTGTACCCCGCCTTTCGCCCGTAGTCAGCTGGGATAGGCTCCAGCTTGCCTGCAACCCTGTAGAACAGGATAAAGCGGCTAGAGATAATGAGATGAGATGAGAAAAATGCTCTGTTTCTCAAAATCCAGTGAATGTGGATAAAATAAATGTTATTCCATTCAAACTTGTCATACATGGCTTATTGCTATCAGCTCACATACGACTCGATTTCGTGGAATAACTGTTAAGTGTAAAGATGGATTTCTTTATGTTGAAATAATCTGTTATAAGTGTATCTAGCCTTCGTATCTTCTGTGTCTTAAAACTGGATGTCCATCAATTTATTTGCCATGATATACCCAAGTCCATTTTTCAACAAACTCCCATTACAGGCTACATCAACACCTAATAATAAATTTGTTTTAAAATGGATCGCTTTTGCGATGTTTATGCCTGGTGTCCACACTACTCTGAAATTTTCAAACTCCAAAAACAGAGATGTTTGGAAACGATGATACACACACCTACATTCGCTTGCTGATTGGGTCTTATCAGTCATGATTGTATCTTTTCCTGATTCATCACACCCCATCTATCACGTGATCCGTTTCTGGAAGAAAACAAATGGTATGAGCTGTTTATACCAGTACGCGCATGCCCAGTGTACATGAATGGTCATGTGAATGTACATTTTCAGGCGTGTTAGTGTGGACGGAGATGATTTTCGCTTTATAACACCAGTTTAAAACTAAAGCGTATTACTGTGGATGTAGCCACTGAAATAACTGGTGATAGCATACGTTAATTATTTATTCTATAAATGATTACCAAGCTATATTTCAATATGTGGCCTGTTGATGGCTACAGTATATTGACAAAAATAACGATCATCTCCAAATGGTGGCACGGTGGTGTAGTGGTTAGCACTGTCGCCTCACAGCAAGAAGGTTCCAGGTTCGACCCTCATGACCAGTGGGGGCATTTCTGTGTGGAGTTTGCATGTTCTCCCTGTGTCTGTGTGGGTTTCCTCCGGGTGCTCCAGTTTCCAGAGATGGACAAAGTCCCCAACTTCATTACTTAAGTCAAAGTACAGATCCCGCTGGTCAAATGTTACTCCGATACAAGTGAAAGTTGTCCAGTCAAATTTTTACTTAAGTTAAAGTACTTGCTTTTAAAAATACTTAAGTATTAAAAGTACATTTTCTGTCAACACGTTGTATTATTGCCACAACGCTTACTAAATCTAATGCCGTTACCAAAGACAGAAATGTGAATTCACAAAATGAACGCGTGCTGCGGTGGTGTAGTGGTTAGCGCTGTCACCTCACAGCAAGAAGGTCCGGGTTCGAGCCCCGTGGCTGACGAGGGCCTTTCTGTGCGGAGTTTGCATGTTCTCCCCGTGTCCGCGTGGGTTTCCTCCAGGTGCTCCAGTTTCCCCCACAGTCCAAAGACATGCAGGTTAGGTTAACTGGTGACTCTAAATTGATCGTAGGTGTGAATGTGAATGGTTGTCTGTGTCTATGTGTCAGCCCTGTGATGACCTGGTGACTTGTCCAGGGTGTATCCCGCCTTTCGCCCGTAGTCAGCTGGGATAGGCTCCAGCTTGCCTGCGACCCTGTAGAACAGGATAAAGCGGCTAGAGATAATGAGATGAGATGAGAACGCATGCTGTGCATCATGGTGGTTTAACGTTAAGCTAGCTAGTCAGTGAAGCTCCACCTGACATGCTAGCAAATGCTTTTCAAACTCGAAATCATACTGGGGAGCTAACGCTACTAGAAAAGAAAGATTTCTACATTCTGTTTATTTGGCAAGATTATGCTAAAACATTTCTGAAAGGACTTCTGATAAGTTAACATTATTCATGTTAGAGTAACTCCGTTTTTACATGCTAACTAACAGTGTCCAAGTTAACTAGCTATGTGTTAATGTTAGCCGTGGACAAGGCTACGGCAACTTGGTGGGCAAATCCATAGAAAGTCATTTGACTAACCAGACTGAATAGCTATTGCAATGTTATCGCTAGCTCTAAAAGCACAGACAACTTCATTGCAAGCTTTCTCTTAGAATAAAACATTTACATGCCTCAATATGCTTCTGCAGGTTGGGCAGCGAGTTTTTTTTAGGCCATGATGTGATTCATTTTCAGCAAACATTTAAAACAAAATTAATATTGAATCCTTTCAGAAAATTGAAACATGGGTTCTAGGTACGGCCATAAGCGTGTGCATTCCCCAGAAGTACCGCCTCCTTTCATTCTGCCATCAACTGATCGTGTTAAATAATGCTGCTGAGAAATCACTGAACTTGATTTTATACAGTCTATGGACATGACGTGACCCTAGTGATTACTGACAGGCTGTCTCAGTGTCACCTTTTCTAAAACCAATCACGTTTTAGAAAAGAAAAGAAAAAACTTTCAAAGCCGCTTCATAGTAATGAGGACCTTGATAGAAATGTAGTGGAGTGAAAAGTACGATATTTGCCTTTCATATGTAGTGAAGTTAGTCATAAGTTTTTTAAAAAATACTCAAAGTACAGATACTCAGAAAGTGTACTTAAGTACAGTACTCAAGTAAGTGTACTTTGTTACTGTCCACCTCTGCTGGTTTCCCCCAGAGTCCAAATACATGCAGATTAGGTAAAAATACTCAGCCACTAGGGTTGCACAAGCCAGTACATCCTTGGTGCCGGTTCTAAGCCTGGATCGACTAGGGAGGGTTGTGTCAGGAAGTATATCCAGTGTAAAAACCTATGCCAAATCAAATTTGCGGAAATGATCCACTATGGCGACCCCTAATGGGAGCAGCCAGGAGAAGAACGATCATCTCCAAATGATCCTTATATTCATGAAAATAATTTAGACATGCCTGCTTTCTTTTTAAAACAGTCCTCTACACTGGTATACACAAGATTCTTTAAAAGTAGATGGCCTTTCGATTTCATAAAATCAGTGAAATTTAGTTCACCTTGAAATTTGGTCATTGTGATGTATGTTTATTTCTGTAATATCTAAAAAACAAAGCAAAAAAAAAAAAACCAAACATAAAAACCAGGCCAATCTGTGGCTGGGAAATTATTTAATTTGAGGGGAGTCCTGAGCAAATCATGTGCATGAAATCGCGCAGTCAAGCAGACAGAGGAAGTCCGTGTGCGCATGCGCAGATTTACCTTTCGTTGTAGTCATTGTCATTTTTGGGGGGGGCTTTATGGCAGCTGGCATCCAGTGTTGCATTACTGCCATCTACAGGTTTACCTTTGACTGTGCACTGATAGTTCCATCATTCTGTTGCTAAACGAACAGCTGATCACACCAAGGTGCTTGTTGACCATCAATATTTATTAGTTTGGTCCTGTGTTTCCTTTCCTTCGTATATAACATAACGGCTTCTCACTTTTTGTTACTGTCGTCTGTCTTTCATTCGCGCACTCGCGTCCTCCATTTTTCTCTCCTGTTTCAAATTTGTATCCCACAATGCCTTGCGCGAACGGGGAAAGTCCACCACGTGATGCATGACGTAGCATCTTGTATTGGGTCATGGTGAAGCAGGAAAAAATAGCGGAGAATTTAGGGCCACGTGGCCTTAAATTCATTAATTGTTTTATTTTAAAAAATTGGAAGTCTGTGATTCGAGTTCAGTAGCTTTCAGTCCACGAAACAAAAATAATTGGGCATCAGGAAAAAAAAATTTTATGACCTAAATTTGAAAAATCTGAAAGACAGGATAGCTTTAAATCTTGTGCTTTAAAAAATTGTTTAAAAGAAATTTCCAGAGCATAACAGTGGTAAAGTGCATAGTTGGCTGTGTTGTGATATACAGAGGGATCAAAAAAGAGAGTTCCCTGACAATACCAGTCAAAAGTTTGGGGACACCTTCTAATTCAGTGTTTTTTTTTCTTTATTTTTATTAGTAAAATACATCATGTCTTCAAGTAATGATGAATGTCATTTCTCTTTACTTAGTTGAGCAGTTCTTGACATAATATGGATTACTACAGCTGTGGTGTAGAATAAGACTATTTGTTATTCGCTGTTTGATCTCATATGCATTAAGACGGCAAGAAACTCGTCCATTAATTAATTTTTAACAAGACACCTGTTAATTGAAAAACATTCCAGGTGACTGCCTCGTGAATCTGGTTAAGATAACGGCAATAGTGTGTAAAGAGTCATTAGGCAAGGCAAGTTTATTTATATAGCACATTTCATACACAATGGCAGTTCAATGTGCTTTACAGAAGCAAAAACAAAAACAGTAAACAATAGAGAAATAAAATTACATAAAATAATTTTATTTTTATTCTAAAACAATTAATTAAAAGAATTAAAAGAAAATAATAAGAATTAAACAATAGTAGAAATAAAATAATAAAATGCCAAAAGAAAAAGGAGAAAAAGAAAAAGAAACCAGTGGAATAAAATAGAATAAAGTTTTCTTCAGCTGAACACAGATAAAACAGAAGTAATTCTATTTGGAAAAAAAGATGAAAGACTCAGGATTACCACTATTCTTGACACAAAAGGGATTAAAACTACAGTGGATACGCTGAAGAATCTGAAATGTGAAACACGTCTTTTTTTTGTTTGTTTGTTTACCACCTAATTCCATCTATGTTCCATATGTTATATCATAGTTTTGATCTCTTCAGTATTGTTCTACAATGTAGAAAATAGTCAGTGTGCAGAAAATAAAACTATGAATGAGTAGAGGAGGGGTGTCCAAACTTTTGACTGGTACTGTATATAGCCAAGTCTTGACAAGCCTGAACATGATGTCAAACAAATCTGCACTGCAAATAAACACTAATCTCCATGAGGATTACGGTATGTTATAACCTACAGCCTGCACTAAAGTACCCTGTCTCATTGAACTACAATATAAAGTAGCATCTTCTAGAACCGCTTCATCTTGGTTTGGGTTGTGGTGGATCCTGAGCCTAACCTGGGAACGCTGGGTGCACCCCCAGATGGGGATGCGAAGCCAGTCCACTGTAGGGAATCGCACACACCTGGGGCAATTTATATTACCCTGTCCACCAACAGGAATTTTTATTTTTAGAAAGACGGCTTTTATTTATTTATTTATTTTATTTTTATTTTTTTGGACATGGAGCAAATATGAACAGACTCCGATAGTAACCTGAGCTCAGGATCGAACCAGGTACCCTGAAGCTGTGAGGTAGCACATTGCACATCTTCATGGGATATTGTACACTTGAAAAATAGTCCTTAGAAAGTTGCTAAGCAGTGAAACAAATGAAACAAAATGTATGATTTTACCTGCTCCTTTTCAGAAGCCCATAGAAAGCTGTGATGCTCATCAAACCTGGGGCAGATAAACGAGCCATAATGTAACGCAAATCAGTGTTAAAAAAAGGGATCCTCCAGTGGATTTATTTTCAAATTTATTTTAACCCTCTCTGGTCTGAAGGTATTTTCTGGCACTTGAATGATTTTGGCATGCTCTGATTTTGTCAATTTCAGCAAATCTAAGCAGTATTTTCAAAGTTATATGACTTTTTTGTATTCAGCACAAGTTCAGCTACAATAATATATCTGTAGTATGTATCTCATGATTGTACTTTAAAAAAACATAAATGAAGTTGTTGTAAAAAGCAGTTTTTGAACTGTGTTGGAATGTGAAAAAAAAACACATGACCTTACCCATTGGTGACAAACCGTTTTGATCATTTGAGGTGATTCTGTTCAGTCTTAGGAATGGATCAAGCACAAAAGCTTAAATCTCCTCCACTGATTTGAACAATTAACTGGCCATCAGAAAAATGTATATCCTATTGTTTTGGGATAAAGGGTTGACAGTGGGAGGGGTATTCAATGAGAAGGGTAAAAAGTTCCATTCCATTCAATGAGAAGAGTGAAAACCCCTCTCACTGTCAACTCTTAATCCCATCAGGTCAAGTGATCAAAACGGTTCGTCACAATGGGTAAGGTCATGTTTTGTTTTGTTTTCCACACATTCCAACACAGTTCTAAAACTAATTTTTACACCAGCTTCATTTATCTGGTATTTGACTTTATTTTGGTATTTGACTCTATTCAGTGTGTCTTGAAATTACCTCTTGTACTATTTTACTCAGTTCAGAGGCACAACCAACTCTGTTACACAATTACTTTGTAATTTTGCTCCAAGTCCAAATTTTACTCTCTGAGCTCAAAATCGAGCAAAATTAACTATTTTTGAAGAAAATACTTTTAACTCTGGAAAAAAAAATTGCTCAGTTATTTTTCCTGTGTATGCACAACAGCGCACAAATCAGCTGATCTGCTCATCAGAAATAGAAGAAACATTTCCACTTACTCAAGCTGATCTTTGGCTGGATCAAGTCAAAGTTTAAAAAAAAAAAGGCACTGTGTCACAGTTCTCAAGATTGAACCGAATCGCTGTCCTGAATCATGACTTGAATCTCTGTCCTGAATCATCTGAAGTGCATAAAATCTTTTACCTCCAAATAGCCTAAACTATGGCTGACATATTTTATCCTGTTTATGGTGGGCGTTCCCACCATGAAAGAGAAACCAGTCAAAACCAAAAGAGTGAAAGTGATTATTCACATGGTAACGGCATGATAGTCTTTTATGAATGTGTAAGTGCACGCTCAGCGCTCCGACTCTGGAGTGACTAAGATGACAAGCTTTATGTTTCATCTAATTTAGGTAATTTAAAAACTATAATATAATTTGGCAGTGGGCACAGAGGAAAGTGTAAAGTTTCTGTCAATATGTTTATCAGGCTTGTATCATGAAAAACTCGTGAAGATATTTATTGAAATACATGACCTACTCATTCTAAACCTGTTGAGTTTCACCGGCGAAGCTCTCGACCCCAAAGGGTTAAGTAAAAGTAGTCGCAGATTTAAAAAAAAAAAATCAAACTTTCATTTTCTGAGATTAAATAGTGTTCAAGAAAAATGAATTTTCTTTAAAATGCCAGATGGGCTTCCTGCGGTGGTGACATATGTGATAACGTCAGGTAGAGGTTGTTTGGAGCAACTCAGCTGTTTATGTTCTCGGTTTACATCATATTTTTGCTAGTTTTACAAGTATTTTACCAAATTTATCAGTTTTTAAATAAGTATGCCTCATTGTGTAGCATATAAATGCCACAGTGATGCTAAAAAGAAAGCACAAGCTGGAACTCGACTGCATTTCCACAGAGAAAATGCAAAGTGTGCTTGTTCAGCTGTAGAAGAGGGTCACCGACAGAAACTGGTTCAGACATGAGACTTCACGCTGCAAAATCTTTTTTTTCACATGATCTGGCCTCCGAAAATGAAAGTCTGATTTTTGAAATCTGTGACTACTTTTACTTAAAATAAGTTTGAGAATAAATCCTCTGGAGGATCCCTTTAAGTGAGTCTTGATGCTGTCTTCATTGTGTACTCTTTGTGATCTGCTCGGTCTTCAGTTGTCTTGCAGCACCTATTGTTTTTCCATGTTATAAGCTGGGTTCTTTTTGTACTACAGTGTCTTGCAAAAGTATTCATCCCCTTTGTTGTTTGTCCTGTTTTGTTGCATTACAAGCTAGAATTAAAATGGATTGTTGGGGGGTTAGCACCATTTGATTTACACAACATGCGTACAACTTTAAAGGTGAAAAATTGTTGTTTTATTGTGACACAAACAATAATTAAGATGGAAAAAAAAGAAATCTAGAGTGTGCATAGGTATTCAGCCCCCAAAGTCAATATTTTGTAGATCCACCTTTTGCTGAAATTCCAGCTGCAAGTCTCTTGGGGTATGTCTCTATTAGCTTATCACATCTAGCCACTGGAATTTTTGCCCATTCCTCAAGGCAAAACTGCTCCAATTCCTTCAAGTTAGATGGGTTGTGTTGATGTACAGCAATCTTCAAGTTATGCCACAGATTCTCAATTGGATTGAGGTCTGGGCTTTGACTCGGCCATTCCAAGACATTTAAATGTTTCCCTTTAAACCACTCCAGTGTAGCTTTAGCAGTCTGCTTAGGGTCATTGTTCTGCTGGAACGTGAACCTTCATCCAAGTCTCAAACCTCTGGCTGACTCAAACAGGTTTTCCTCCAGAGTTGCCCTGTATTTAGTACTATCCATCTTTCCTTCAGTCCAGACCAGCTTTCCTGTCCCTGCAGATAAAAACCATCCCCACAGCATGATGCTGCCACCACCATGCTTCACTGTAGGAATGGTGTTCTCAGGATGATGGGTTTGCACCACACATGGCATTTCCCATGATGGCCAAAAAATTCAATTTTAGTCTCATTTGACCAGAGAATCTTCTTCCATGTGTTTGGGGAGTCTGCCACATGCTGTTGGGCAAACAACAAATGTGTTTTTGTTTTTTTTTGTTTTTTAAGCAATGGCTTTTATTTCTGGCCACTCATCCATAAAGCCCCATTCTGTGCAGTGTACAGCTTAAAGTGGTCCTATGGACAGATACTCCCATCTCCGCTGTGGATCTTTGCAGCTCCTTCAGTGTTATCTTTCGTGTCTTTGTTGCATCTCTGATTAATGCCCTCCTTGCCTGGTCTGCGAGTTTTGGTGGGCAGCCTTCTCTTGTCAGGTTTGTAGTGGTGCCATATTCTTTCCATTTTGCTATAATGGATTTAATGGTGCTCCCTGGGTTATTCAAAGTGTGGGATTTTTTTTTTAATAACCCAACCCTGATCTATACTTCCCAACTTTTTCTAACATCTTTGGAGGCTCCTTGGTTTTCAAGTTGCTTTGCTTCGTAGTGTTGCAGGGTCCTTCCAGAACAGGTTGATTTATACAGACATCATGTGATGCTTTGATTGCACACAGGTGGATCTTAATCAGCTAATTATGTGACTTATGAAGTGAATTGGTTGGACCGGCTTTTATTTAGGGGTTTCAGGTGAAAGGGGGTGAATACCTATGCACACTTCATCTCATCTCATTATCTCTAGCCGCTTTATCCTGTTCTACAGGGTCGCAGGCAAGCTGGAGCCTATCCCAGCTGACAACGGGCAAAAGTTGTTTTTTAATTATTGTTTGTGTCAGAATAAAATAACGATTTGCACTTGTAAAGTGGGAGGCATGTTGTGTAAATCAAATGGTGCTAACCCTCCAAAAATCCATTTTAATTCCAGCTTGTAATGCGACAAAACAGGACAAACACCAAGGGGGATGAATACTTTTTGCAAGACACTGTACCTACTTGACTTCTTCAG
This sequence comes from Neoarius graeffei, assembly GCF_027579695.1. NCBI lineage: Eukaryota > Metazoa > Chordata > Actinopteri > Siluriformes > Ariidae > Neoarius > Neoarius graeffei. The sequence continues at coordinate 66,300,689 of NC_083583.1, forward strand.
TTAATTAAACCCAAAATATTTGCAGGTTTCTGAAAAACAGTAATGTTTTCTTTCATTTTTTTTTTCCTTTGTTGCTTTTTATCTTGAGCTTTTTGGAAGCATTTTGTCTCTTATTACTGTAATTACAACCATATGTAAGGTCCTCTTATTCACACAAGGAACAATCTCGACTCTCTTGACCTTGTAGGAATTGAAATATCAAATAAAAAGACATATACCCATGTTTTGTGTGAATAATCTGACAAAGCTTTAAACGAGGGTAGAAGCCTAATATTTTATTATCTTTGCAGCGTTCTCTCGAGTTTGGTTGAAGCACCACATTAGCCATGCGTGTTTCTCGACCTTGGAAATAAGTTTATTGAATTTTCCAGACAAAAACGAGGCTACTAAATTAGGCCATGAGCATTTATTTATCTTTTTAATAATAGCTCCTGGGTCTAATTTATTTATCCAAATTTATTTTCGGAACAGATCAGAAGAAAGCAACGATGTGCTAAAAGGATTCAATAAAAATTCACAGCAACAGACAGTGCAATCATCTGTTCATCTCGGAATATCTTTCTGGACAATTACTTAAAAATCTCTCTCACACACACGCCTTTCACATGGCCACACACAGCTTCCTTATCACACTTTGTGTCCAGGTGTTTTATGACAGAGGTGTGCTGAGTGCTATTTAGATTCCCGCTGTTTAAAGTTGCCCTGAGCGTAACCCCCACCTAGCCTTCAACTCCTGTGTGAAGTCACTAACGCGCACACACACACGCACATGTATACTTGATACTCCTCGTGTCAACTCTGGACACTATTTGCAAAATTAAGAAACTGGTTTCAAACATGAACATCCTTTCCACACCATAGATCCTGTTTCCATTATTGTTTGTGTCATTTTGGTGTGATGTTAAAATCAGCTGTTAAAACACAAGCAATGAATAAACATCCTGCAGTAGCGATGTTTTATTTATTGCTCTGCTCATTTCTAGTAAGAAGGATGGAAGGATGGCGTACTCTGTCTTCCCTGTCAATCACAGTGACACTAGCCAATCACAGGCATCTGTGAGCTCAGGTATGAGGAAGAGGGCAGACAGCACTTTCCTTTGCATGTGTTACGCTGCCCTGTGATGCAGCATGAGCAACCTGAAGTACGTGTTAGCCTTCATCCTGCCTGTTTGCTAGCTGGTGGCGACCCAGCTGATGGGTGGGAATTGTCAGGTGACCAAATTGAGGGGGGAGGAGGAATGCATAACCTGAATTATTATAGATAGCAAAGTGCAACAAGTTTGACCTGGTGATGAACAATTTGCATTTGCAAGCTAGCCTGATATTTTAGATAGATAAAACACATTTTGTTCATATTTTTGTTCCTATTGTTCATTTTATCAGGTTCTTATTGTGCAGTTTGGTTGGTTATTCACTTCTACAACTTTCACTCTCTTATGTTAGCTTTTTTTTTTATTATTATACCCTCGCTCTGAAGGAGGGGGAGTATACTCTGTCCGTCTGTCCAAAACACCCTTTTTCTCAGCAACCACAAATCATAGCCACTTGGTACCAAACTTCAGCTTGGGGTTCTATACCATGTATACCGTTTTCAGGTCTGTCGCACTCAACTTCCTGTTTACTGACTGAATATATTTACGAAACTTAGTGTTGATTTGCAAAATTTTTATCACACTTTTTTCAGCAACTACAAATCACAACTGCTTGATATTTGGTATTGAGCTTCAGCTTGGGGTTCTATACCGTGTATACTGTTTTCAGGTCTGTCGCACATCAACTTCCTGTTTACCGACTAAATGTATTTACAAAACACACACGGTGGATTTTGACACTATTTCAACTTCATAAATACATGCAGTCAGTAAACAGGAAGTTTCAAAATGCTATTTCAAAATGACAGTTTAGCAGGATGCTATTTGAAATCCCTGGGGAGAGACGCTGCTCTTTACTTACTTGTTTCAGGGTTAATCATTTGTTGAAGTCATCATTTATAATAAGTGTCCTATTCCTTCGATTGCTTGCATTCTGATATAAGCGAGAGCGGGGGGATACGCAAGTGAGCAGTAGCTCACAGTTGATCTTGTTTTTTTTAGTCCAGATTTTTTTTAATGGTCAGTAAACTGTACAAATACAGCGTCCATTTTTTAAATTAATTAATTAAAATTTTTTTTACAATAACGTACTGTAACTGATATGCTAAGTCAAGTTTATTTGTATAGCACTTTTAACAATCGACATTGTCCCAAAGCAGCTTTACAGAAAATTAAAGACTTTAAACATAAGCTAATTTTAACCCTAATTATATGCGGTCAGTCAAGTTTTACCCTCAATTTAAAAATGCAATAAAATGTCCAA